>NC_135802.1:18558879-18910966 GCF_964213995.1 Mustelus asterias
ACACTGCTCCCGGTCTGCTTCACACTGCTCCCGGTCTGCTTCACACTGTTCCTGGTCTGCTTCACACTGTTCCCGGTCTGCTTCACACTGCTCCCGGTCTGCCTCACACTGCTCCCAGTCTGCTTCACCCTGCTCCCAGTGTGCCTCACACTGCTCCCAGTCTGCTTCACACTGTTCCCGGTCTGCTTCACACTGCTCCCGGTCTGCTTCACACTGTTCCCGGTCTGCCTCACACTGTTCCCGGTCTGCTTCACGCTGCTCCCAGTCTGCTTCACACTGCTCCCGGTCTGCTTCACACTGCTCCCGGTCTGCTTCACACTGCTCCCGGTCTGCTTCACACTGCTCCCGGTCTCCTTCACACTGCTCCCGGTCTCCTTCACACTGCTCCCAGTCTGCTTCACACTGCTCCCAGTCTGCCTCACACTGCTCCCAGTCTGCCTCACATTGTTCGTGGTCTGCCTCACACTGCTCCCAGTCTGCCTCACACTGTTCCTGGTCTGCTTCACACTGTTCCCGGTCTGCTTCACACTGCTCCCGGTCTGCTTCACACTGTTCCCGGTCTGCCTCACACTGTTCCCGGTCTGCTTCACACTGCTCCCAGTCTGCTTCACACTGCTCCCGGTCTGCTTCACACTGCTCCCGGTCTGCTTCACACTGCTCCCGGTCTGCTTCACACTGCTCCCGGTCTCCTTCACACTGCTCCCGGTCTCCTTCACACTGCTCCCAGTCTGCCTCACACTGCTCCCAGTCTGCTTCAAACTGCTCCCGGTCTGCTTCACACTGCTCCCAGTCTGCCTCACATTGTTCCTGGTCTGCTTCACACTGTTCCCGGTCTGCTTCACACTGCTCCCGGTCTGCCTCACACTGCTCCCAGTCTGCTTCAAACTGCTCCCGGTCTGCTTCACACTGCTCCCAGTCTGCTTCACACTGCTCCCGGTCTGCTTCACACTGCTCCCGGTCTGCTTCACACTGCTCCCGGTCTGCTTCACACTGCTCCCGGTCTGCTTCACACTGCTCCCGGTCTGCTTCACACTGCTCCCGGTCTGCTTCACACTGCTCCCGGTCTTCTTCACACTGCTCCCGGTCTGCTTCACACTGCTCCCGGTCTGCTTCACACTGCTCCCGGTCTGCTTCACACTGCTCCCGGTCTGCTTCACTCTGCTCCCGGTCTGCTTCACACTGCTCCCGGTCTGCTTCACACTGCTCCCGGTCTGCTTCACACTGCTCCCGGTCTGCTTAACACTGCTCCCGGTCTGCTTCACACTGCTCCCGGTCTGCTTCACATTGCTCCCGGTCTGCTTCACACTGCTCCCGGTCTGCTTCACACTGCTCCCGATCTGCTTCACACTGTTCCCGGTCTGCTTCACACTGCTCCCGGTCTGCGTCACTCTGCTCCCGGTCTGCTTCACACTGCTCCCGGTCTGCTTCACACTGCTCCCGGTCTGCTTCACACTGTTCCCGGTCTGCTTCACACTGCTCCCGGTCTGCATCACACTGCTCCCGGTCTGCTTCACACTGCTCCCGGTCTGCTTCACATTGCTCCCGGTCTGCTTCACACTGCTCCCGGTCTGCTTCACACTGCTCCCGGTCTGCTTCACACTGCTCCCGGTCTGCTTCACACTGCTCCCGGTCTCCTTCACACTGCTCCCGGTCTGCTTCACACTGCTCCCGGTCTGCTTCACACTGCTCCCGGTCTCCTTCACACTGCTCCCGGTCTGCTTCACACTGCTCCCGGTCTGCTTCCCACTGTTCCCGGTCTGCTTCACACTGCTCCCGGTCTGCTTCACACTGCTCCCGGTCTGCTTCACACTGCTCCCGGTCTGCTTCACACTGCTCCCGGTCTGCTTCACACTGTTCCCGGTCTGCTTCACACTGCTCCCGGTCTGCTTCACACTGCTCCCGGTCTGCTTCACACTGCTCCCGGTCTGCTTCACACTGCTCCCGGTCTCCTTCACACTGCTCCCGATCTGCTTCACACTGCTCCCGGTCTCCTTCACACTGCTCCCGGTCTGCTTCACACTGCTCCCGGTCTGCTTCACACTGCTCCCGGTCTGCTTCACACTGCTCCCGGTCTGCTTCACACTGCTCCCGGTCTGCTTCACACTGCTCCCGGTCTGCTTCACACTGCTCCCGGTCTGCTTCACACTGCTCCCGGTCTGCTTCACACTGTTCCCGGTCTGCTTCACACTGCTCCCGGTCTTCTTCACACTGCTCCCGGTCTGCTTCACACTGCTCCCGGTCTGCTTCACACTGCTCCCGGTCTGCTTCACACTGCTCCCGGTCTGCCTCACACAGCTCCCGGTCTGCCTCACACAGCTCCCGGTCTGCATCACACTGCTCCCGGTCTGCTTCACACTGCTCCCGATCTGCTTCACACTGCTCCCAGTCTGCTTCACACTGCTCCCGCTCTGCTTCACACTGCTTCCGATCTGCTTCACACTGCTCCCGGTCTGCTTCACACTGCTCCCGGTCTGCTTCACACTGCTCCCGGTCTGCTTCACACTGCTCCCGGTCTGCTTCACACTGTTCCCGGTCTGCTTCACACTGCTCCCGGTCTGCCTCACACTGCTCCCGGTCTGCTTCACACTGCTCCCAGTCTGCTTCACACTGCTCCCGGTCTCCTTCACACTGCTCCCGGTCTGCTTCACACTGCTCCCGGTCTGCTTCACACTGCTCCCGGTCTCCTTCACACTGCTCCCGATCTGCTTCACACTGCTCCCGGTCTCCTTCACACTGCTCCCGGTCTGCTTCACACTGCTCCCGGTCTGCTTCACACTGCTCCCGGTCTGCTTCACACTGCTCCCGGTCTGCCTCACACAGCTCCCGGTCTGCCTCACACAGCTCCCGGTCTGCATCACACTGCTCCCGGTCTGCTTCACACTGCTCCCAGTCTGCTTCACACTGCTCCCGGTCTGCTTCACACTGCTTCCGATCTGCTTCACACTGCTCCCGGTCTGCTTCACACTGCTTCCGATCTGCTTCACACTGCTCCCGGTCTGCTTCACACTGTTCCCGGTCTGCTTCACACTGCTCCCGGTCTGCTTCACACTGCTCCCGGTCTGCTTCACACTGCTCCCGGTGTGTATTACACTGCTCCCGATCTGCTTCACACTGCTTCCGGTGTGTATCACACTGCTCCCGGTCTGCTTCACACTGCTCCCGGTCTGCCTCACACTGCTCCCGGTCTGCTTCACACTGTTCCCGGTCTGCTTCACACTGCTCCCGGTCTGCTTCACACTGCTCCCAGTCTGTTTCACACTGCTCCCGGTGTGTATTACACTGCTCCCGATCTGCTTCACACTGCTCCCGGTCTGCTTCACACTGCTCCCGGTCTGCTTCACACTGCTCCCGGTCTGCTTCACACTGCTCCCGGTCTGCCTCACACTGCTCCCGGTCTGCTTCACATTGCTCCCGGTCTGCTTCACACTGCTCCCGGTCTGCTTCACACTGCTCCCGGTCTGCTTCACACTGCTCCCGGTCTGCTTCACACTGTTCCTGGTCTGCTTCACACTGTTCCCGGTCTGCTTCACACTGCTCCCGGTCTGCCTCACACTGCTCCCGGTCTGCTTCACACTGCTCCCGGTCTCCTTCACACTGCTCCCGGTCTGCTTCACACTGCTCCCGGTCTGCTTCACACTGTTCCCGGTCTGCTTCACACTGCTCCCGGTCTGCTTCACACTGCTCCCGGTCTGCTTCACACTGCTCCCGGTCTGCTTCACACTGCTCCCGGTCTGCTTCACACTGTTCCCGGTCTGCTTCACACTGCTCCCGGTCTGCCTCACACTGCTCCCGGTCTGCTTCACACTGCTCCCGGTCTGCTTCACACTGCTCCCGGTCTGCTTCACACTGCTCCCGGTCTCCTTCACACTGCTCCCGATCTGCTTCACACTGCTCCCGGTCTCCTTCACACTGCTCCCGGTCTGCTTCACACTGCTCCCGGTCTGCTTCACACTGCTCCCGGTCTGCTTCACACTGCTCCCGGTCTGCTTCACACTGCTCCCGGTCTGCTTCACACTGCTCCCGGTCTGCTTCACACTGCTCCCGGTCTGCTTCACACTGCTCCCGGTCTGCTTCACACTGTTCCCGGTCTGCTTCACACTGCTCCCGGTCTTCTTCACACTGCTCCCGGTCTGCTTCACATTGCACCCGGTCTGCTTCACACTGCTCCCGGTCTGCTTCACACTGCTCCCGGTCTGCCTCACACAGCTCCCGGTCTGCCTCACACAGCTCCCGGTCTGCATCACACTGCTCCCGGTCTGCTTCACACTGCTCCCGATCTGCTTCACACTGCTCCCAGTCTGCTTCACACTGCTCCCGCTCTGCTTCACACTGCTTCCGATCTGCTTCACACTGCTCCCGGTCTGCTTCACACTGCTCCCGGTCTGCTTCACACTGCTCCCGGTCTGCTTCACACTGCTCCCGGTCTGCTTCACACTGTTCCCGGTCTGCTTCACACTGCTCCCGGTCTGCCTCACACTGCTCCCGGTCTGCTTCACACTGCTCCCAGTCTGCTTCACACTGCTCCCGGTCTCCTTCACACTGCTCCCGGTCTGCTTCACACTGCTCCCGGTCTGCTTCACACTGCTCCCGGTCTCCTTCACACTGCTCCCGATCTGCTTCACACTGCTCCCGGTCTCCTTCACACTGCTCCCGGTCTGCTTCACACTGCTCCCGGTCTGCTTCACACTGCTCCCGGTCTGCTTCACACTGCTCCCGGTCTGCCTCACACAGCTCCCGGTCTGCCTCACACAGCTCCCGGTCTGCATCACACTGCTCCCGGTCTGCTTCACACTGCTCCCAGTCTGCTTCACACTGCTCCCGGTCTGCTTCACACTGCTTCCGATCTGCTTCACACTGCTCCCGGTCTGCTTCACACTGCTTCCGATCTGCTTCACACTGCTCCCGGTCTGCTTCACACTGTTCCCGGTCTGCTTCACACTGCTCCCGGTCTGCTTCACACTGCTCCCGGTCTGCTTCACACTGCTCCCGGTGTGTATTACACTGCTCCCGATCTGCTTCACACTGCTTCCGGTGTGTATCACACTGCTCCCGGTCTGCTTCACACTGCTCCCGGTCTGCCTCACACTGCTCCCGGTCTGCTTCACACTGTTCCCGGTCTGCTTCACACTGCTCCCGGTCTGCTTCACACTGCTCCCAGTCTGCTTCACACTGCTCCCGGTGTGTATTACACTGCTCCCGATCTGCTTCACACTGCTCCCGGTCTGCTTCACACTGCTCCCGGTCTGCTTCACACTGCTCCCGGTCTGCTTCACACTGCTCCCGGTCTGCCTCACACTGCTCCCGGTCTGCTTCACATTGCTCCCGGTCTGCTTCACACTGCTCCCGGTCTGCTTCACACTGCTCCCGGTCTGCTTCACACTGTTCCTGGTCTGCTTCACACTGTTCCCGGTCTGCTTCACACTGCTCCCGGTCTGCCTCACACTGCTCCCAGTCTGCTTCACCCTGCTCCCAGTGTGCCTCACACTGCTCCCAGTCTGCTTCACACTGTTCCCGGTCTGCTTCACACTGCTCCCGGTCTGCTTCACACTGTTCCCGGTCTGCCTCACACTGTTCCCGGTCTGCTTCACACTGCTCCCAGTCTGCTTCACACTGCTCCCGGTCTGCTTCACACTGCTCCCGGTCTGCTTCACACTGCTCCCGGTCTGCTTCACACTGCTCCCGGTCTCCTTCACACTGCTCCCGGTCTCCTTCACACTGCTCCCAGTCTGCTTCACACTGCTCCCAGTCTGCCTCACACTGCTCCCAGTCTGCCTCACATTGTTCGTGGTCTGCTTCACACTGTTCCCGGTCTGCTTCACACTGCTCCCGGTCTGCCTCACACTGCTCCCAGTCTGCTTCAAACTGCTCCCGGTCTGCTTCACACTGCTCCCAGTCTGCTTCACACTGCTCCCGGTCTGCTTCACACTGCTTCCGATCTGCTTCACACTGCTCCTGGTCTGCTTCACACTGCTCCCGGTCTGCTTCACACTGCTCCCGGTCTGCTTCACACTGCTCCCGGTCTGCTTCACACTGCTCCCGGTCTGCTTCACACTGCTCCCAGTCTGCTTCACACTGCTCCCGGTCTGCTTCACACTGCTCCCGGTCTGCTTCACACTGCTCCCGGTCTGCTTCACACTGCTCCCGGTCTGCTTCACACTGCTCCCGGTCTGCTTCACACTGCTCCCGGTCTGCTTCACACTGCTCCCGGTCTGCTTCACACTGCTCCCGGTCTGCTTCACACTGCTCCCGGTCTGCTTCACACTGCTCCCGGTCTGCTTCACACTGCTCCCGGTCTGCTTCACTCTGCTCCCGGTCTGCTTCACACTGCTCCCGGTCTGCTTCACACTGCTCCCGGTCTGCTTCACACTGCTCCCGGTCTGCTTCACACTGCTCCCGGTCTGCTTAACACTGCTCCCGGTCTGCTTCACACTGCTCCCGGTCTGCTTCACATTGCTCCCGGTCTGCTTCACACTGCTCCCGGTCTGCTTCACACTGCTCCCGATCTGCTTCACACTGTTCCCGGTCTGCTTCACACTGCTCCCGGTCTGCTTCACTCTGCTCCCGGTCTGCTTCACACTGCTCCCGGTCTGCTTCACACTGCTCCCGGTCTGCTTCACACTGTTCCCGGTCTGCTTCACACTGCTCCCGGTCTGCATCACACTGCTCCCGGTCTGCTTCACACTGCTCCCGGTCTGCTTCACATTGCTCCCGGTCTGCTTCACACTGCTCCCGGTCTGCTTCACACTGCTCCCGGTCTGCTTCTCACTGCTCCCGGTCTGCTTCACACTGCTCCCGGTCTCCTTCACACTGCTCCCGGTCTGCTTCACACTGCTCCCGGTCTGCTTCACACTGCTCCCGGTCTCCTTCACACTGCTCCCGGTCTGCTTCACACTGCTCCCGGTCTGCTTCACACTGTTCCCGGTCTGCTTCACACTGCTCCCGGTCTGCTTCACACTGCTCCCGGTCTGCTTCACACTGCTCCCGGTCTGCTTCACACTGCTCCCGGTCTGCTTCACACTGTTCCCGGTCTGCTTCACACTGCTCCCGGTCTGCCTCACACTGCTCCCGGTCTGCTTCACACTGCTCCCGGTCTGCTTCACACTGCTCCCGGTCTGCTTCACACTGCTCCCGGTCTCCTTCACACTGCTCCCGATCTGCTTCACACTGCTCCCGGTCTCCTTCACACTGCTCCCGGTCTGCTTCACACTGCTCCCGGTCTGCTTCACACTGCTCCCGGTCTGCTTCACACTGCTCCCGGTCTGCTTCACACTGCTCCCGGTCTGCTTCACACTGCTCCCGGTCTGCTTCACACTGCTCCCGGTCTGCTTCACACTGCTCCCGGTCTGCTTCACACTGTTCCCGGTCTGCTTCACACTGCTCCCGGTCTTCTTCACACTGCTCCCGGTCTGCTTCACACTGCTCCCGGTCTGCTTCACACTGCTCCCGGTCTGCTTCACACTGCTCCCGGTCTGCCTCACACAGCTCCCGGTCTGCCTCACACAGCTCCCGGTCTGCATCACACTGCTCCCGGTCTGCTTCACACTGCTCCCGATCTGCTTCACACTGCTCCCGGTCTGCTTCACACTGCTCCCGGTCTGCTTCACACTGCTCCCGGTCTGCTTCACAATGCTCCCGGTCTGCTTCACACTGCTCCCGGTCTGCTTCACACTGCTCCCAGTCTGCTTCACTCTGCTCCCGGTCTGCCTCACACTGCTCCCGGTCTGCTTCACACTGTTCCCGGTCTGCTTCACACTGCTCCCGGTCTGCTTCACAATGCTCCCGGTCTGCCTCACACTGCTCCCGGTCTGCTTCACACTGCTCCCGGTCTGCTTCACACTGCTCCCGGTCTGCTTCACACTGCTCCCGGTCTGCTTCACACTGCTCCCGGTCTGCTTCACACTGCTCCCGGTCTGCTTCACACTGCTCCCGGTCTGCTTCACACTGCTCCCGGTCTGCTTCACACTGCTCCCGGTCTGCTTCACACTGCTCCCGGTCTGCTTCACACTGCTCCCGGTCTGCTTCACTCTGCTCCCGGTCTGCCTCACACTGCTCCCGGTCTGCTTCACACTGTTCCCGGTCTGCTTCACACTGCTCCCGGTCTGCTTCACAATGCTCCCGGTCTGCTTCACACTGTTCCCGGTCTGCTTCACACTGCTCCCGGTCTGCTTCACACTGCTCCCGGTCTGCTTCACACTGCTCCCAGTCTGCTCCCACTGCTCCCGGTCTGCTTCACACTGCTCCCGGTCTGCTTCACACTGCTCCCGGTCTGCTTCACACTGCTCCCGGTCTGCTTCACACTGCTCCCGGTCTGCTTCACACTGCTCCCGGTCTGCTTCACACTACTCCCGGTCTGCTTCACACTGCTCCCGGTCTGCTTCACACTGCTCCCGGTCTGCTTCACACTGCTCCCGGTCTGCTTCACACTGCTCCCAGTCTGCTTCACACTGCTCCCAGTGTGCCTCACACTGCTCCCGGTCTGCTTCACACTGCTCCCGGTCTGCTTCACAATGATCTTGACCTGCTGCACACTGCTCCTGGTCTGCTCACAGTCTCCTGGCCTGCTTCATAATATTCCCGGTCTGCTTCACAATGATCTTGACCCGCTTCACACTGCTCCCAGTCTGCTTCACACTGCTCCCAGTCTGCTTCACACTGCTCCCAGTCTGCTCACACTGCTCCCGGTCTGCTTCACAATGATCTTGACCTGCTGCACACTGCTCCACGTCTGCTTTACAGTATTCCTGACCTGTTTCACACTCTTCCTGGTCTGCTACACAGTGATCTTCCGGCTCCATGAGTTAAATGGCTCTTTCAGATCTCTGCATGGGCCAAAGGAAGCAGCTGCACATTCCCAGGCACTCTGGGAAACTTTCATCTTCCTAAAGACCCAATCACCAGTCTCCTCACCTGCCCCAATCTCCAGACTCCCCTGCTGCCTTGATCAGCAGACTGGCCCGTCCCTAATTGCCGGGGGAATCCTGCTCCATCTGTCAGCCTTCTTTCCCCTCTGATCGCTAGCCTTTCCCCTCCCCAATCGCCAGACTGCCCCCACCCTGATCTCTAGCCATCCCCCCCCCCAACCCATAGCACTGATTGCTGACCTCAATCTGTTGTGATTGCCTTATTATTCCATCTCACGTGTCAGCCAGGTTGTCCATTTAGTTGGCAGGTGATGGCGCTGCATGATGTGCTTGGTCTTGCGAGGTATTTTGGCTGTTTGCAGCATCCCTGAACCACCTTGTAAACATCTCTCTCTTAGTTTCCCGTCCCTCTTTATTTATTTAGTTCCATTGGCTCAGAGTCTGTCCTTGTGGCTCAGAAGGGAAGGGGGGAGAGGAGTAGAGGATTCGTCATTGGGGACTCCATAGTTAAAGGGACGGATAGGAGATTCTGTGGGAACGAGACAGAGTGTGGTGTGTTGCCTCCCAAGAGCCAGAGTCCACGATGTCTCGGATCGTGTTTTCGAAATCCTTAAGGGGGAGGGGGACCAGCCCCAAGTTGTGGTTCACATAGGTACTCAAGACATAGGTAGGAAAAGGGATGGGGATGTAAGGCAGAAATTCAGGGAGTTAGGGTGGAAGCTTAGGGCTAGAACAAACAAAGTTGTTATCTCTGGTTTGTTACCCGTGCCACGTGATAGTGAGGAGAGGAATAGGGAGAGAGAGCAGTTCAACACGTGGTTAGAGGGATGGTGCAGGAGGGAGGGATTCAGATACCTGGACAATTGGGGCTCTTTCTGGGGTAGGTGGGACCTCTACAAACAGGATGGTCTGCACTTGAACCAGAGGGGTACCAATGTCTTGGGGGGGGGAAATTTGCTAATGCTCTTCGGGAGGGTTTAAACTAATTCAGCAGGGGGGTGGGTACCTGAATTGTAGCTCCGGTGTGCAGGAGGCTGAGAGTAGTGAGGTCATGGATGAGGTTTCAGAGTCGCAGGAGTGTACTGGCAGGCAGGAAGGCGGTTTGAAGTGTGTATACTTCAACGCCAGGAGCATCCGGAATAAGGTGGGTGAGCTTGCAGCATGTGTTGGTACCTGGGATTTCGATGTTGTGGCCATCTCGGAGACATGGATAGAGCAGGGACAGGAATGGTTGTTGCAGGTTCCGAGGTTTAGATGTTTCAGTAAGCGCAGGGAAGGTGGTAAAAGAGGGGGAGGTGTGGCATTGTTAGTCAAGGACAGTATTACGGTGGCAGAAAGGACATTTGATGAGGACTTGTTTACTGAGGTAGTTTGGGCTGAGGTTAGAAACAGGAAAGGAGAGGTCACCCTGTTGGGAGTTTTTTATAGACCTCCGAAAAGTTCCAGAGATGTAGAGGAAAAGATTGCAAAGATAATTCTGGATAGGAGCGAAAGTAACAGGGTAGTTGTACTGGGGGACTTTAACTTTACAAATATTGACTGGAAAAGCTATAGTTCGAGTACTTTAGAGGGGTCGGTTTTTGTCCAATGTGTGCAGGAAGGCTTCCTGACGCAGTATGTTGATAGACCAACAAGAGGCGAGGCCACATTGGATTTGGTACTGGGTAATGAACCAGGCCAGGCGTTAGATTTGGAGATAGATGAGCACTTTGGTGACAGTGACCACAATTCGATTACGTTTACCTTAGCAATGGAAAAGGATAGGTACATACCAAAGGGCAAGAGTTATAGCTGGGGAAAGGAAATTATGATGCAATTAGGCGAGATTTAGGTGGCATAGGTTGGGGAAGGAAACTGCAGGGGATGGGCACAATTGTAATGTGGAACTTGTTCAAGGAACAGCTACTACGCGTCCTTGATAAATATGTACCTGTCAGGCAGGGAGGAAGCAGACGTGTGAGGGAACCGTGGTTTACTAAGGAGGTTGAATCTCTTGTGAAGAGGAAGAAGGAGACTTATGTTAAGATGAGACGTGAAGGCTCAGTTAGGGCACTTGAGAGTTACAAGTTAGCCAGGAAGGACCTAAAGAAAGAGTTAAGAAGAGCCAGGAGGGGACATGAGAAGTCTTTGGCAGGTAGGATCAAGGAAAACCCTAAAGCTTTCTATCGGTATGTCAGGAGTAAAAGAATGACTAGGGTAAGATTAGGGCCAGTCAAGGACAGTAGTGGGAAGTTGTGTGTGGAGTCTGAAGAGATAGGAGAGGCACTAAATGAATATTTTTCATCGGTATTCACACTGGAGAGGGACAGTGTTGTCGAGGGGAGTACTGAGATGCAGGCTGTTGGACTGGATGGGATTGATGTTCATAAGGAGGAGGTGTTAGCAATTCTGGAAAGGGTAAAAATAGATAAGTCCCCTGGGCTGGATGGGATTTATCCTAGGATTCTCTGGGAGGCTAGAGAGGAGATTGCAGAGCCTTTGGCTTTGATCTTTGTGTCGTCATTGTCTACAGGAACAGTGCCAGAAGACTGGAGGATAGCAAATGTTGTCTCCTTGTTCAAGAAGGGGAGTAGAGACAACCCTGGTAATTATAGACCGGTGAGCCTTACTTCTGATGTGGGCAAAGTATTGGAAAGGATTATAAGAGATAGGATTTATAATCACCTCGAAAGGAATAATTTGATTAGGGATAGTCAGCACGGTTTTGTGAAGGGTAGGTCGTGCCTCACAAACCTTATTAGTTCTTTGAGAAGGTGACCAAAGAGGTGGATGAGGGTAAAGCGGTTGATGTGGTGTATATGGATTTCAGCAAAGCGTTTGATAAGGTTCCCCATGGTAAGCTTTTGCAGAAAATACGGACACATGGTATTGAGGGCGATTTAGTGGTTTGGATCAGGAATTGGCTAGCTGTAAAAAAACAGAGGATGGTGGTTGATGGGAAATATTCATCCTGAAGTTCAGTTACGAGTGGTGTACCGCAAGGATCTGTTTTGGGGCCACTGCTGTTTGTCATTTTTATTAATGACCTGGATGAGGGCGTGGAAGGATGGATTAGTAAATTTGCGGATGACACTAAAGTCGGTGGAGTTGTAGACAGTGCGGAGGGAAGTGGCAGGTTACAGAGGGACATAGATAAGCTGCAGAGCTGGGCTGAGAGGTGGCAAATGGAATTTAATGCGGAAAAGTGTGAGGTGATTCACTTTGGAAGGAGTAACAGGAATACAGAGTACTGGGCTAATGGTAGGATACTTGGTAGTGTGGATGAACAGAGGGATCTGGGTGTCCATGTGCATAGATCCCTGAAAGTTGGCACCCAGGTTGATAGGGTTGTTAAGAAGGCGTACGGTGTGTTAGCTTTTATTGGTAGAGGGATTGAGTTTCGGAGCCAGGAGGTCATGCTGCAACTGTACAAAACTCTGGTGCGGCCGCATTTGGAGTATTGCGTACAGTTCTGGCCGCCGCATTATAGGAAAGATGTGGAAGTGTTGGAAAGGGTGCAGAGGAGATTTACCAGGACGTTGCCTGGTATGGTGAGAAAATCGTATGAGGAAAGGCTGAGGGGCTTGAGGTTGTTTTCGTTAGAGAGAAGAAGGTTAAGAGATGACTTAATAGAGGCATACAAGATGATCAGAGGATTAGATAGGGTGGATCGTGAGAGCCTTTTTCCTCGGATGGTGATGGCTAGCACGAGGGGACATAGCTTTAAATTGAGGGGTGAGAGATATAGGACAGATGTTAGAGGTAGGTTCTTTACTCAGAGAGTAGTAAGGGCGTGGAATGCCCTGCCTGCAGCAGTAGTGGACGCGTCAACATTAAGAGCATTCAAATGGTTATTGGATAAACATATGGATGATATTGGAATAGTGTAGATTAGAGGGGCTTTAGATTGGTTCCACTGGTCGGCGCAACATCGAGGGCTGAAGGGCCTGTACTGCGCTGTAATGTTCTATGTTCTATTAAATAGCTCATTATCATCCAGCTTTCACAAATGGCCTTCAATCAAAACACCAATCTGTCCTTTCTCTTGACAGATGGTGATGCACCCACCGTGCTTTACCAGCATCCCCTGATCTTACTTCAGAGGGTCTATGAGAAAAGCTGGCCAGCTGAGTGAACATCTCAAAATATATCATTGTAAACCTCCTTAAATGTCTGAAGGTTAATCTAGCTTTTGATCCTTCCCTCCAGAAATCTGTTACTATAATTGTAGCATGCTGGATGGATTGGCAATGGGTAATGCTACACTGCGCTGGAGGTCTGAGATATTGTAATATAAAATGGTAGGATGTTGGTTTTATGTATACGATTTCTTCACGTCATGCGTTTGTGATCTTGACCATTGCCAAATATGAAGGGACAAACAAAGTCAGATGGTTCTCCACCCAGGAGGGATAAGCAGATGGCTTGTCTTCCTGACCACACCACACTTGCTGTTGATTGAAGAGTGACATTGCAATGAACGCAAGATGGTGTCAGGTCCACCTTGTTAATCTGAGAATATCTGCAATATATGGAACTATGAAAAGAAAAATAACATCATTACCAGCAAGAAGTCTCACAACACCAGGTTAAAGTCCAACAGTTTTATTTGGTAGCACGAGCTTTCGGAGCGCCGCTCCTTCACGGGTGAGTCTAACCTGATGAAGGAGCAGCACTCCAAAAGCTCGTGCCACCAAATAAACCTGTTGGACTTTAATCTGGTGTTGTGAGACTTCTTACTGTGCCTACCCCAGTTCAACGCCGGCAACTCCACATCATCATTACCAGCATGAGAAATGTATCAGCGTGTGTGCAACTAAGAATATTTTTTAATTTATATTTTGTTTAAAAATCACAATGGAAAGCCAAGCTTTGCAGAATCATTTCCAATATCAGAAAAGCCATCGCAGTGTCAAAACCAATGGGTGACCACTATAGCAGAACATCTAATGACATTAGCCATTAACTAGACTTTGTACATTTTGCTTTTTGCATTTTTGGAGCGACAAGTTGCTGAAAGTTCTTTCAGTTGTTGGAAATTTTAGTTCTCTCATGGGATCTTAGCGTCACTGGCTGGGCCGACATTCATCGGCCATCCTTAATTATCATTAAGAAGGTGATGATTTAGCTATCTTTTTTGAACCACTGCTATGTGCTGTCAATATACTCATGGTGCTGTTCGGGAAGGAGTTCCAGGATTTTGACCCAACAAGAGTGAAAAGACTGTGGCATATATCCAAGTCAGGATGGTGTGTGGCTTGGAAAGAACTTGTAGGCAGTAGTGTTCCCATGCACTTACTGCCTTGGCCTTCTAGGCACAGAGGTCATGGTTTAAAGGGTGCTGTCGAAGTAGAGTTGCGGACTTGCTACGATAGATCTTGTAGATGATACACGCTGCTGCCACTGTGCGTCAGTGGTGGAGGGAGTGAATGTTTAAGGTGGTGGACGAGATGCCAATCAAACAGGCTGCTTTGTCCTGAGTGTGTTGGATTTCTTAAGTATCATTGGAGTTGCACTCATCCAGGCAAGTGGGTGGTATTCCATCACACTCTTGATGGTGGACAGGCTTTGGGATGACAGGAAATGAGTTATTCTCTGCAGAATTCCCAGACTCTGATCTCTTTTTGTAGCCACAGTTAAATTGCTTGCACTGACTCTTGGGGCTGAGATAATTTGCCTTTAACAATCAGAGCTATCCTCCTTTGTACGAGATATAACTCCAACCAATGGAGAGTTTTCCTCCTGATTCTCATTAACTTCAATCTTACCAGGACTCCTTGATGCCACGCACTGCCAAATGCCACATTAATGTTAAGGCAATCATTCTCACCTCAGTTCCAGAATTCAGCGATTTTAGACCAAGGCTGTAATGAGGCCTGGAGCACATTCGTCCTGGCACAATCCAATCTCACCCGGTGCAGAGGGGGTGGGGAAGGCGGAGGACCTCCTTGCGGACCTGCTCCTGGGCCTGGCTAAACTTGCCATGAACAGGTCCAGGTAGCGGGTGACTGAGCGGGTCATCTGACCCGACTGTCTGCCCCTCTACTGCGGCTACATTTGTGGCCGGGTGTCCCTGGAGAGGGAGCATGTGGTGTCCGAGGATACAGTGGAGGCCTAATGTGCCCACTGGGCACCACAGGAGCTGGGGTGTATTACTGTCCCCTTAAATCACATTTTACTGTGATGTTTTAAGTTTCCTTTCCACTTTGCCTTTTGTTTCAGGCGATGCCCTTCCTTTTGGGGACCAGTCTTTTTGATTTAGTTTAATTGCTTTGCCAAAAAGACTGGCAAGCAATAACCACAGTAGGAAGTCTCACAACACCAGGTTAAAGTCCAACAGGTTTATTTGGTAGCAAAAGTCACTAGCTTTCGGAGCACTGCTCCTTTGTCAGGTAAGTGGGAGTTCTGTTCACAAACAGGGCATATAAAGACACAAACTCAATTTACAAAATAATGGTTGGAATGCGAGTCTTTACAGGTAATCAAGTCTTAAAGGTACAGACAATGTGAGTGGAGAGAGGGTTAAGCACAGGTTAAAGAGATGTGTATTGTCTCCAGACAGGACAGTTAGTGAAATTTTGCAAGCCCAGGCAAGTCGTGGGGGTTACAGATAGTGTGACATGAACCCAAGATCCCGGTTGAGGCAGTCCTCATGTGTGCGGAACTTGGCTTTCAGTCTCTGCTCAGCGACTCTGTGTTGTCGTGTGTCGTGAAGGCCGCCTTGGAGAACGCTTACCCAAAGATCAGAGGCCAAATGCCCGTGACTGCTGAAGTGTTCCCCAACAGGAAGAGAACACTCTCGCCTTCACGACACACAACAATGCAGAGTCGCTGAGCAGGGACTGATAGCCAAGTTCCGCACACATGAGGACGGCCTCAACCGGGATCTTGGGTTCATGTCACATTATCTGTAACCCCCACGACTTGCCTGGGCTTGCAAAATCACACTAACTGTCCTGGCTGGAGACAATACACATCTCTTTAACCTGTGCTTAACCCTCTCTCCACTCACATTGTCTGTACATTTAAGACTTGATTACCTGTAAAGACTCGCATTCCAACCATTATTTTGTAAATTAAGTTTGTGTCTTTATATGCCCTGTTTGTGAACAGAACTCCCACTTACCCGATGAAGGAGCAGCGCTCCGAAAGCGAGTGGCTTTTGCTACCAAATAAACCTGTTGGACTTTAACCTGGTGTTGTGAGACTTCTTACTGTGTTCACCCCAGTCCAACGCCGGCATCTCCACATCAAGCAATAACCAATCAGGCTTATGAAATTAACAGCACATGACTCAGATGGAAGTGGAAATTTAAAGTGGATGAATGCAATGTTTAGATTGGGTACAGAAAGAAACATTGAGCGAAGGAAAGAAAAGAAAGAAGTAAGAGAGGACAGAAGAGGCAGGCAGGTGAGGATGCAGGGATTGACTGTGGGACCTCACAGCAATGGGCAGCAAAATAAAAGCAACATTCAACAGTGTGTTTCCTGCTTTTGTGGGTTTTATAAATGCCAGCAGATTGATCTGCAATTGTGTGCGAATTATTGAGGTTGACCTTTCAAGTACACAATCTTCCTGACAGCCTTTATATACGGCTATCATCACAAGACAGGCCACTCACATTCTGCATGTATCACACACACCCAACTCTTCATAGTATATCATGTACCTTCTCCTACCATGGTCAATTTCCCCTATGGGCAGGTCTTGGTGTAACCGAGTTCCTAATGTCCTAATATCCAACCAGAAAACCTTCCATTACAGTGCAAATCTTTGGACAAACCCATCCAGATAGATTGTCTTTAGCACTAAAATGTGTTGAAGGTTTGTGAAGATAGGGCCTTATGAGCCAATAAAAAAGACAACTATGTGCAATGACTTCAATCAGGTTGGCCTCGTGGAGTATGAGCTCCCTGATTGAGACCATAATAGCCTGCCCAATCAGGAAGCCTCACTTGTATATAAATACGGAAGTGTCAGGTTCACTGGTACTCTGGATTCTGACTTTATACCTGAAGCACTCGAGGAATGGAATAGAATTTGTATATAAAGTGAATCTGTTGAAGGGACACTGGCCTCTGAGGAGTTATTTCATTGGCTATAAGGAAAAATAATGCCCCTAAGAAACGTGCTTGCTAACAGCTAGCTTTGTTGGGGATAAGCCATTTTTAGGCATCATGTCTCTGTTTGGGAAACTGAACTCTTTTGACCCTGCTGTGGAGGACTGGACTCAACATGTAGAACACATGCATAACTTCTTTCGGGCCAGCGACATCATGGCAAATGAAAAGCAATGGGTCATTTTTCTGACTGCTTGTGAATCGTCAGTATTTGCCGTTATTCACTGATTAACTTTCCCAGAGACACCATAATTGCCTGCCCAATCAGGAAGCCTCATCTGTATATAAAAATGGGAGCATCATGTCTTCTGGCACTCCAGATTCTGACTGTGTGTACCTGAATGGAGTTTTCTGGTGAAGAGCCACCAGCCCCAGAGGAGCTATTTTGCTATAAAGAATTCCCCCTCTCCCCACCTGCAGCACACCCTGCCCTCTTCCTCGCTGTCCCTGAACACTTATGTTTGTCTTACGCCTCATAAAAGTGGATGCTGGGAATTTAGCCAATGCACATTTGTGTTCTGTACAGTCATATGGCAATCTGTTTCGCTTAGAAAGGATGCCTGCAGCTCTTCATTTCATAACACAATGCACAACCAAACGAGAACTCCCATCAATGTTCATGTCCACTTTTTTGCTTCCCTGAAAGTTAAGCTTGAGGATAAAGGGGAGGCGGTGGCACAGTGGTATTGTCACTGTACCAGTAATGTGGGGACCCAGGTTCAAATCCCATCACCGCAGATGGTGAAATTTGAATTCATTAAAAATCTGGAATTAAAAGTCTAATGATGACCATGAAATGATTTTTGACCCACTTGGTGCATCTGATCTGGCCTACTGTGACTCCAGGCCAATAGCAATGTTCTCTGAGATTGCCGAGGAAGCCATTCAAATGTATCAAACTGCTTAAAAAGTCTGAAAGGAATAAAAGCAGACGGACCACCAACAGCAACCTCGGCACCGGAAATGAGAATAGCAAACTCAGCCACGCCAACCTTGGAAAGTCCTCCTTATTAACATCTGGGGAGCTTGTACCCAGATATAGATATTAGTCAAGCAACAGCCTGACGTATTCATATCCGTGGAATCATACCTTATAGATAATGTCCCAGACAGCACCATTACCATCCCTCTCCCACCAGCAGGACAGATCCAGCATGGTGGTATACAGTAAGGTGGGAGTTGCCTGGGAATCCTCAACATTGACTCCAGACCTAATGAGGTGTCACCTTCACATATATGCCAGACATGAGGCCCAGAGCATTTCATGGTTGCCTAGTCTTGAGTTGTTAGATCTGTTCAAAACCTCTCCCATTTAGCACAGTGGTTGCACCAGTTCCTGACCTCATTACAGCCTTGATTCAAACATGGGCAAAAGAGCTGAACTCCAGACATGAGGTGCGAGTGACAGTCTTTAACATCAAGGCAGCCACTGAGTGTGGCATCAAGAAGCCCTAGCAAAATGGGAATCAATGAGAATCTCCGCTGGTTGGAGTCATACCTGGCACAAAGGTTGTTCGAGTTCCAGTTCCAGGACATCATTGCAGGAGATGCTCAGGTGCTAAGGCCCAACCATCTTCAGCTGCTTCATAATGACCTTCCTTCCATCATAAGATCAGAAGTGGGGATATTCACTGATGATTGCACAATGTTCAGTGCCAGTCGTGAATCCTCAGATACTCTTTAAAAATTAATTTATGGGACGTGGGCATGGGTGGCTGTGCCAGCATTTATTGCCCATCCTTGTCCCCCCATTTCAGAGGGCAGTTGAGAGTTGACTACATTGCAGTGGCTCTGGAGTCAAGGACGGCAGATTTCCTTCGCTAAAGGACAGTTAGTGATCAGATGGGTTTTTATGACAATCGATAATGTTTCCATAGTCATTAGACGTTTTAATTCCAGAACTTTATTGAGTTCTAATTTTGCCATCTGCCATGGTGGGATTTTCCCTCGGGTCTCCTGGTTACTAATCTAGTGACAATACGACTATGCCACTGCCTTCCCTCTGAAGCAGTCCATATCCAAATGCAGCAAGACCTGGACAATAACCAGGCTTGGGCAGACAAGTGGCAGGTAAAATGCACACCACACAAGTGCCAGGCAACGTCTCCAACAAGAGAGAATCTAACTAATGCCCTTTAACGTTCAGTGGCATTGCTGAATACCCCATTATCAACATCCTGGGGGTTACCATTGACCAGAAACGGAACTGGACCAGCCATATAAATATAGTGGCTACAAGAGCAGGTCAGAGACTAGGAATCCTGCAGTGAGTAATTCATCTCCTGACTCTCCAAAGTGTGATGGAATGCTTTCCACTTGCCTGGATGAGTGCAGCTCTCAACAAAACTCAAGAAGCTTAACACCATTCAGGACAAAGCAGCTCATTTGATTGGCACCCCACCATGAACATTTACTCCCTCCACCACCAATGCACAGTTGCAGTCATGTGTACCATGTACCATATGCACTGCAGGAACTCACCAAGGCTCCTCAGACAGCACCTTCCAAACCCACGACCACTACCATCTAGAAGGACAAGAGCAGCAGATAGATGGGAAGACCACTATTTGGAACTTCCCCTCTAAGCCACACCACCACTTGGAAATTCCCCACTAAGTCACACACTATCCTGATTTGGAAACATATAGCCATTCCTTCACTGTTGCTGGGTCAAAACTCTGGAACTCCTTCCCACTATGGGAAGCTAGTGATGCCCACATCCCATGAATTAAGAAAAATAAAATGCCAATCAAACAAAGATTTCATTCTCCTCTGCAGCTGTATGAACATTACTTGTTGTGATCTAAATGCATTTTTGGAGCTTCATGGATATTTATATTGTCACAATTTAAAAAATGTACTTGCATCTGTTAAACTGAAATCAAATTTTGACCAGTTGTTCTATGGATTGGTCAGCAATTCAGGCCTATGGACCACTAGTCCTTAACCATTTTCCCTTATAAATGTTGCATTCTCTCTTGTTTTTGTGGGGAAAATTCTTACCCTCAAAACAAGCATTTTCTGCTGAGACACACAATGTGACTTCACCCTCACAGGTTTAAAAAAGTTACTGACCTATTCATGAATCCGTGAACAGGTATTTTTCAGGTGGTGATAAGCTGTGTAAAGGACAGCAGGGAGGGCTCCCCTGTGACATTATTTCAATGTACGTTTATACATTTTTTCCAAGTAAAAAGCACAATGATTGCTGTTATAGGCATGAGTCACCGCAGGACCTTCTGGATACAATAGATTTTCTACTTTACTCCCTGAAGCAATCGATCAAAAAGCACTCACAGGCAAGTTCACTGCAGAAGAGAATTACCAACTATTGCAGGGCTAAGCTGTAGCAGAAGGTCCCACTACATTAAGGGTTAACCTGGGGCTGAGTTGAGTACTGTCCACCGGTGATGTAAGAAGGCACCTGACCTAGAGCTTAGGTTGGCAATGTATAGCTAGGTAGCAACATGTCATGAAGTCCTCTTCATACCCTGTACCCGCTATCGCTCTGATGAAGGGTCATCCTGACTCAAAACATTGGCTCTATTCTCTCTCCGCAGATGCTGAAGAGTTTCTCCAGCATTTTCTGTTTTTGTTTCAGATTCCAATATTTTGCCTTTACTCTCTATTGTAAATTTGTACATAGATCAGTAATGTTAATAAATGTTCTTGTAACTTCGACAAGGCTGCTTAATGATGTCAAAGCAGGTGTGACAGCCCAACAAAACATGGTGCCAGCTGGAGATCAAAATCCATATTCTCGATAAAAAGACTGAGGAAATCAAGAAAAGGATAGCAGGAACAAACTTCTGCTCAGAAAAACCTAACTCAAGACGCAAGAAGCTGAGAAAACGCAGTTAAAAAGCTCCAGAGAAAGAAGATCCTGGCAGCTGAACGAAGAACAAAGAAAAGTATAGCACAGGAACAGGCCCTTCGGCCCTGCAAGCCTGTGCCGATCATGATGCCCGAACTAAACTAAAAACCTTCTGCCCTTACTCAGTCCACATCCCTCAATTCCCTCCCTATTCATGTACCCATCCAGATGCCTCTTATAAGGTAGAAGTTAATCTCCAGCTCAGTTCTCCATGGGATCCCTGTGGAAGCAACTTCAACAAAGCAGAGATAGCAGCCTATAGGGTAAATACAATCCTTTTAAAATTCAAGGGAATCATCGTGAATTAAAAATCATGATGTGGGGATGCCGGCGTTGGACTGGGGTGGGCACAATAAGAAGTCTCACAACACCAGGCTAAAGTCCAACAGGTTTGTTTGGAATCACGAGCTTTCGGAGAGCTACTCCATCATCTGGTGAATGGAGAGATAGGTTTCACAAATATGGCATTTATAGACAAAGACACAATTGCGAGATAATGGTTGGAATGACATGAACCCACTACATGTAACCCCCACCATTTGGCCTGGGCTTGCAAAATCCTACTAACTATCCTGGCTTGAGACAATTCACACCTCTTTAACCTGTGATTATCCCTCTCTCTCCACTTGCACTGTCTGTACCTGTAAAGACTTGATTACCTGAAAAGACTCGCATTGCAACCATTATCTTGCAATTGTGTCTTTGATATATGAAGGGACCTGACTTAGAGCTTAGATAGCAGTGTAGAGCTAGGTAGCAACATGTAAGGACAGACAGTGACCCAAGCCGGCAATTGCACTGGGTCCCTGGTGCTGAGAGGCACAGGGCTAACCACTGTGCCACCGTGCTGCCCCATAGCAACTTCTACAAGATTGCTTAATGGAGCCTAAGAGTACAAACCACGGGCAGCGACAACCAAACAAAACTTAAGTTCATTAACAAAAACAGAAAATGCTGGAAAATCTCAGCAGAACTGACAGTGTGAGAGAAAATAGAGTTAATGTTTCGAGTCTCGATGACCCTCTTCAGAGCTCATTAAATTTAGCAGCATTATTGAAGATACATTCTGATCAACTCTTTGATTGGGTGTTAATAGTAAAGCAGCAATACCACAGAAATCCCAATGAATGAATTTACATAATGCAGCCCATGCCCTCAAAAATGAACAAAGAACAGTATATCACAGGACCAGGCCCTTCGGCCCACCAAGCCTGCGCCGATTACGTTGTCCTATCTAGACCAACCGCCTGTATCCATCTATTCCCCGTTTGTCCATGTGTCTATCCAGATAAGTCTTAAATGTGGCTAACGTATCTGCCTCAATCACCTCACTTGGCAGTGCATTCCAGGCCCCCACCACCCTCTGTGTCAAAAACCTCCTCCGCACATCTCCACTGAACCTTTCCCCCCTAACCTTGAACTCGTGCCCCCTTGTAATTGTCAATTCTGTCCTGGGAAAAAGCTTCCAACTGTTCACCTTATCTATGCCCCTCATAATTTTATAAACTTCTATCAGGTCGCCCCTCAGCCTCTTTCCAGGGAGAACAATCCCAGTTTATTCAATCTCTCCTCATAGCTAATATCCTCCATACCAGGCAACATCCTGGTAAACCTTTTCTGTACTCCCTCCAAAGCCTCCACATCCTTCTGGTAGTGTGGCGACCAGAATTGGACACAGTATTCCAAATGTGGCCTAACCAACGTTTAATATAACTGGAACATAATTTGTCAATTTTTTTACATGATGCCCCAGCTGATGAAGGCAAGCAGAGGAGATTTACAAAGATGTTGCCTGGATTGAGTGGCATGCCTTATGAGGATAGGCTGAGGGAGCTCGGTCTTTTCTCCTTGGAGAGATGTAGGATGAGAGGAGACCTAATAGAGGTATATAAGATGTTGAGAGGCATAGATCGGGTGGACTCTCAGAGGCTTTTTCCCAGGGTGGAAATGGCTGCTATGAGAGGACACAGGTTTAAGGTTCTGGGAGGTAGGTACAGGGGAAATGTTAGGGGTAAGTTTTTCACACAGAGGGTGGTGGGCGAGTGAAATCGGCTGCCGTCAGTGGTGATGGAGGTAAACTCAATAGGGTCTTTTAAGAGACTCCTGGATGAGTACATGGGACTTAATAGGATGGAGGGTTATAGGTAGGCCGAGAAGGTAGGGATATGCTCGGCACAACTTGTGGGGCCGAAGGGCCTGTTTTGTGCTGTAGTTTTTCTATGTTTCTATGTTTCATATGCTTTCTTCACCTTCTTTTCCACTTGTTCTGCCACTTTTAAGGATCTGTGGACCTGTACTCTCAGATCTCTCTGTGTGCCTATGCTCGTGATGGTTCTGCCATTTATTTTATAGCTCCCACCTGAATTGGATCTACAAAAATGCATCACCTCGCATTTGTCTGGTTTAAATTCCATCTGCCATTTCTCCTCCCAATTTTCCAGCCTATCTATATCTTGCTGTATTCTCTGACAATCTTCATCACTATCCGCAACTCCAGCAAACTTAGCATCATCTGCAAACTTGCTAATCAGACCAGCTACATTTTCTTCCAAGTCATTTATATAAATTACAAATAATAGAGGTCTCAGCACTGACTCCTGTGGAGCACCACTAGTTAGAGATCTCCATTCAGAAAAACACCCTTTCACCGCTACCCTCTGTCTTCTATGGCCAAGTTCTGAATCCTCTAGCTAGTTCACCCTTGATCCCATGTGATTTAACCCTTTGCACCAGTTGCCATGAGGGACCTTGTCAAATGCTTTACTAAAATCCATGTAGACGACATCCACAGCCCTTCCATCGACAATCATTTTTGTCACCTCCTCAAAAAACTTAATCAAATTAGTGAGACGTGACCTCCCTCGTACAAAACCATGATGTCTGTCACTAATAAGACCTTTCAGTTCCAAATGTGTATAGATCCTATCCCTAAGAATCTTCTCCAACTGTTTCACTATTACTGATGTCAAGCTCACTGGCCTATAATTACCCGAGTTATCCTTGCTACCCTTCTTAAATAACGGGACAACATTGGCTATCCTCGAATCCTCTGAGACCTCACCTGTGGCCAACGAGGAAACAAAGATTTCTGTTAGAGGCCCAGCAATTTCCTCTCTTGTCTCCCTCAGTAATCTGGGATAGATGCCATCTGGCCCTGGGGATTTGTCTACCTGACTGGCCCTGGGGATTTGTCTACCTGACTGCTTTTTAATACACCTAACACTTCCTCCCTCATAATGATGACTTGCTCTAGAGGGTTCGCATACCCCTCCGAGACACCATCAATCAATGTGTCCCTCTCCTTTGTGAAAACCAATGCAAAGTACTCATGAAGGATCTCACCCACTTCCTTTAGTTCTATGTGTAATTTCCCTCCTTTGGCCTTGAGTGGACCAACTCTTTCTCCAGCTACCCTCTTGTTCCTAATATATGAATAAAATGCCTTGGGATTCTCCTTAATCCTGCCTGCTCAGGACATTTCATGACCCCTTTTTGCCCTCCTCCCTGTTTGAGTTCTTTTCTACTTTCCCTGTTTCTTCAAGTGCTTCATCTGTTTTTAGTTGCCCAAACCTTTGTATGCATCCTTTTTCTTTTCGACTAGACTCAAATAGAAAGAGTTAAATTTACAGCTCATTTACTAAACTGTTGTCGATTGTTCTTTCTTCCTTAGCAGCCTATGATTGCCATCTAAACTGCATCACTGAGTTACAGCTCTCCATGCACTCCGATAGAATTATTCTGCATCGTAATTTGCAAATAATTGTGAAGCTCAACTCTCAGAGTAGATTAAAAAGATTTCATTTTTATCAACTTCTTACAATCAAAGTCATCAAATTAAAACTCTGAGCTAATGATGTGGGACGAGTTTTAAAGAGAAGATTGATGGACTGGAAACACACAGGGATGTTTCTGAGGTATTTTGATTCTACCCTTGGACTCTGTCTTTTTTTAATTCATTTATGGGACATGGGTGTCCCGAGTTGCCCTTGGAGGGTAGTTGACAGTCAACCACATTGCTGTGGCTCTGGAGTCGCATGTAGGCCAGACCAGGTAAAGACGGCAGATTTCCTTCCCTAAAGGCCGTTAGTGAACCAGATGGGTTTTTCCGAAAATCGACAATGGTTTCATCATCATCAGTAGATTCTTAATTCCAGAAATGTTTTTTTGAATTCAAATTCCACCATTTGCCGTGGCAGGATTTAAATCCAGGTCCCCAGAACATTAGTTCCGTTTTTGGATGAACAGTCCAGAGATAATACCACTAGGCCATCGCCTTTGGTCATCGCCTCTGGCCCAGTGGTATTATCGTTAGACTATTCTGATCACTAGACTGCTTTTGGTTGAGACATAGCAAATGAATACCTGGCCATGGTGGTGATAGTGATAGTTGATGAACCAGTTCAACACCAGAAACAGCATCAGCACAAATCTACCCTGGGAAGTAAGATGGAGATGGGAGGAAAGGAAAGTAAGTTTTGTGGTGGGAGGAGGGAAGAATAGACAGATAAATAATGTGCTTTGATCCAAAGCAAATACTGCAAATCCACCTTTGATTTGATTTATTATTGTCACATGTATTAGCATACAGTGAAAAGTATTGTTTCTTCCACGCTATACAGACAAAGCATACCGTACATAGGGAAGGAAAGGAGAGAGTGCAGAATGTAATGTTACAGTCATAGTTAGGGTGTAGAGAATGATTAACTTGATGTGAGGTAAGTCCATTCAAAGGTCTGATGGCAGCAGGGAAGAAGCTGTTCTTGAGTCGGTTGGTACATGATCTCAGACTTTTGTATCTTTTTCCCAACAGAAGAATGTGGAAGAGAGTATATCTGGGGTGCGTGGTGTCCTTGATTATGCTGGCTGCTTTTCCGAGGCAGCGGGAAGTGTAGACAGAGTCAATGGGTTGGAGACTGGTTTGTGTGATGAACTGGGCTACATTCACAACCCTTTGTAGTTTTTTGTGGTCTTGGGCAGAGCAGGAGCCACACAAGCTGCGAAACAACCAGAAAGAATGCTTTCTCCGGTGCATCTTGAGAGAAAGCCAAAGATATATGAGAAACATAGAAACATAGAAAACTACAGCACAAAACAGGCCCTTCGGCCCCACAAGTTGTGCCGAACATATCCCTACCTTTTAGGCCTACCTATAATCCTCCATCCTATTAAGTCCCATGTACTCATCCAGGAGTCTCTTAAAAGATCCTATTGAGTTTGCCTTCACCACCACTGACGGCAGCCGATTCCACTCGCCCACCACCCTCTGTGTGAAAAACTTCCCCCCAACATTTCCCCTGTACCTACACCCCAGCACCTTAAACCTGTGTCCTCTCGTAGCAGCCATTTCCACCCTGGGAAAAAGCCTCTGAGAGTCCACCCGATCTATGCCTCTCAACATCTTATACACCTCTATTAGGTCTCCTCTCATCCTACGTCTCTCCAAGGAGAAAAGACCAAGCTCCCTCAGCCTATCCTCATAAGGCATGCCACTCAATCCAGGCAACATCCTTGTAAATCTTCTCTGCACCCTTTCATCTTTTCCACATCCTTCCTGTAATGAGGCGACCAGAACTGAGCACAGTACTCCAAGTGGGGTCTGACGAGGGTCTTATATAGCTGCATCATTATCCCCAGACTCCTAAACTCAATCCCTCGATTGATAAAGGCCAGCACACCATACGCCTTCTTAACCACCTCCTCCACCTGCGGGGCCGATTTTAGAGTCCTATGGACCCGGACCCCAAGGTCCTTCTGATCCTCTACAGTACTAAGAGTCTTTCCCTTTATATTGTACTCCTTCATCCCATTTGAATGTTGGTATCGTGAGTAGTTGTTTTTGGAGGGGGCAGGATAGCAAGGACTAGGATTTGAGGTTTTGGGTCGAGATAGCGGTGTTGTGGTCAACTGTGCAGAAGGTGAAGTCGCATGGGATCAGAGGTGAGATGGCAAGGTGGATACAAAACTGGCTCGGTCAAAGAAGACAGAGGGTAGCAGTGGAAGGGTGCGTTTCTGAATGGAGGGCTGTGACAAGTGGCATTCCTCAGGGATCAATGCTGGGACCTTTGCTGTTTGTAATATATATAAGTGATTTGGAGGAAAATGTAACTGGATGACACAAAGGTTGGTGGATTTGCAGATAGCGATGAGGACCATCAGAGGATACAGCAGGATATAGATCAGTTGGAGACTTGGGTGGAGAGGTGGCAGATGGAGTTTAATCTGGACAAATGTGAGGTAACGCATTTTGGAAGGTCTAATACAAATAGGAAATATATAGTAAATGGCAGAACCCTTAAGAGTATTGATAGGCAAAGGGACCTGGGTGTACAGGTACACAGGTCACTGAAAATGGCAATGCAGGTGGAGAAGGTAGTCAAGAAGGCATACGGCATGCTTACCTTCATCGGTCGGGGCAAAGAGTTTAAAAATTAGCAAGTCATATTGCAGCTTTATAGAGCCTTAGTTAGGCTGCACTTGGAATATTGTGTTCAATTCTGGTCGCCACACTACCAGAAGGATGTGGAGGCTTTGGAGAGGGTACAGAAAAGATTTACCAAGATGTTACCTGGTATGGAGGGCATCAGCTATGAGGAGAGGTTGGAGAAACTTGGTTTGTTCTCACTGGAACGAGGGAGGTTGAGGGATGACCTGATAGAAGTCTACAAGATTATGAGAGGCATGGACAGAGTGGATAGTCAGAAGCTTTTTCCCAGGGTGGAAAAGTCAATTATTAGGGGGCATAGGTTTAAGGTGCGAGGGGCAAGGTTTAAAGGAGATGTACGAGGCAGATTTTTTTACACAGAGGGTGGTAGGTCCTGGAACTCGCTGCCGGGGGAGGTAGTGGAAACAGATACGATAGAGACTTTTAAGGGGCGTCTTGACAAATACATGAATAGGATGGGAATAGAGGGATATGGTCCCCGGAAGGGTAGGGGGTTTTAGTTAAGTCAGGTAGCATGGTCGGTGCAGGCTTGGAGGGCTGAAGGGGCCTGTTCCTGCGCTGTAATTTTCTTTGTTCTTTGTTCTTTGTAGGTCCCAGCCTCACACTGTGTGGGAAAGAGTCACCTGGCAGTGATTTTTCTGGAATTAGTGGCCAAAGAGCATGCTCGCTGTCGTCCAATTAAGGATGGAAAATGGGAGGCCCTGCAGCATGGAAGGTAGTGAAGCCTGTTGTATCAGCTAAGAAGGCATTAATCACCTCCATCCTGAGGCGTCCTCTCAGCACTTTTCAAAAATTTTCATTGAGACATGGCCAAAGCTGTTAGGCAACCACTGTGGGAGAAGGAAAGAAGCCACAGGGAAGCCTGTGGCCAATTAGGCAGGGTGGGCCTCAAAGCCTGGTCTACTCAGGCAAAGAACAAACAACAGTGCAGCACAGGAACAGGCCCCTTGGCCCTCCAAGCCTGCGCCAATCACGTTTACCTATCTAAACTATCTAAACTGCTTATATTCCTCTATCCCCGTTTGTTCATATGCCTATCAAGATAAATCTTAAATGTAGCTAATGTAACTGCCTCAACCACCTCACTGGCAGTGCATTCCAGACCCCCACCACCCTCTGTGTAAAAAAACTTCACCCCCACATCTCCATTGAACCTTTCCCCCCTTATCTTGAACCTGTACCCCCTTGTAATTGTCATTTCTGCCCTGGGAAAAAGCTTCCAACTGTTCACCCTATCTATACCTCTCATAATTTTATAAACTTTTATCAGGTCGCCCCTCAACCTCTATCTTTCCAGGGAGAACAATCCCAGTTTATTCAACCTCTCCTCATAGCTAATACCCTCCATATCAGGCAACATCCTGGTAAACCTTTTCTGCACTCTCTCCATGTCCTTCTGGTAGTGTGGTGACCAGAATTGGATACAGTATTCCAAATGTGGCCGAACCAACGTTTTATATTACTGTAACATAATTTGCTAACTTTTATACTCGATGCCCCAGCCGATGAAGACAAGCATGCCATATGCTTTCTTCACCACCTTTTCCACCTGTGCTGCACTTTTAAGGATCGTGAATCTGTACACCTGTAGCAGCTGGTCTGTTCCTGACACCATGGTGGGGCCAATAGGCTGACTGGAAAATTCCAGTTGACCTCTTAATTGACCTTTCTTTTATCTTAATTGGCTACCCCTCCTCTTGTGGGTGGGTAGACCTTCTGCCCCTGATGCTGCCAAAATTATGCCCTCAGAATCTTCATCATGAACACTGATGCCAACTCCAGCTCCGGAAAGGGAAGCTGAGTATGGAGTTTAGTTGTAAACAGCGGATGGGAAATACACAGGACAAAGTGGAACGTGAGTGGGCAATTTAACCCCTTGAGCCTATTCAGCCATTCAGTGAGGTGACAGCTGACCTGCTCCGGGTCTCCTGCAGTACCAGCCGTAGCCACCGCTCCCAGTGGCGCTACTGGGATTGAAGAGCTGCCAGCTGTCTGATTAGCCAGGAGCTCTTGGAGATGGGTTCTTTGCTTTTAAAGAATGGAAACTCGACATAGGCAGTTAATTGTGTGATTAACATGCAAACCATTCGGTGCCTCCAAAATTGGCCGTGGCGAGGTTGCCTCCGCTTTTCCGGCCTATAGACAGGGTCACCACCACGGCCACTAAATCCAGCACATTATTACAGTCAACTTTTACTGAACTCAAGTAACTTTAGATTTGTGGATCATTGGGATCTCTTCTGGGGCAGCGGTGACCTATTCAAGAGGTCTCCCTTCCTGGAGGGAGACTAATATCCTGGTGGGGAGATTTGCTACAGCCACTCGGGAGGGTTTAAACTAGTTTGGCAGGGGGGTGGGGGTGGGACCCAAAGCAATAGGGAGACAGAAGAGAAGGTTGAGGACATCATGGAATTTAAAGAGAGCATGTTAAATAGTAAAGGCATTGTCAGTAATCCTAGTACTAGGCAAGTCAGGCAAAAGCAGGACAGAGAGCCGGGGAGCCAGATTAAACTGCATTTACTTCAATGCAAGAGGCTTGACGGGCAAGGCAGATGAACTCAGGGCATGGATGGGTACATAGAACTAGGATATTATAGCTATTACTGAAACATGGCTAAGGGAGGGACAGGACTGGCAGCTCAATGTTCCAGGGTACAGATGCTATAGGAAAGATAGAACAGGAGGTAAGAGAGGAGGGGGAGTTGCGTTTTTGATCAGGGAGAACATCACGGCAGTACTGAAAGGGGATGTTTCTGAGGGCTCGCCCACTGAGTCTGTATGGGTAGAACTGAGAAATAAGAAGGGGGAGATCACTTTGATAGGATTGTACTCGAGGCCCCCAAATCGTCAATGGGAAATTGAGGACCAAATATGTAAGGAGATTACAGATAGCTCCAAGAAAAATAGGGTGGTAATAGTAGGGGACTTTAACTTTCCCAGCATTGAGTGGGACAGCCATATTATTAGGGGCTTGGATGGAGAGAAATTTGTTAAGTGTATTCAGGAGGAATTTCAGGAGGAATGTGGATGGCCCGACTAGAGAGGGGGGAAACCTTGACCTCCTCTTGGGAAATAAGGAATGGCAGGTGACAAAAGTGTTAGTGAGGGATCACTTTGGGACCAGTGACAATAATTCCATTAGTTTTAAGATAGCTATGGAGAATGATAGGTCTGGCTCAAAAGTTAAAATTCTAAATTGGGGCAAGGCCAATTTTGATGGTATTAGATAAGAACTTTTAAAAGTTGATTGGGGGAGTCTGTTGGCAAGCAAACAACGTCTGGTAAGTGGGAGGCTTTCAAAAACGTGTTAACCAGGTTCAGAGTAAGCAACTTCCTTTTAGAGTGAAGGGCAAGGCTAGTAGAAGTAGGAACCCTGGATGACTTGGGATATTTAGGCTCTGGTCAAGAAGGAGGAGGCATATGGCACGCATAGGCAGCTGGGATCAAATGGATCCCTTGACGAGTATAGAGGGTATAGGAGTAGAGTTAAGAGAGAAATCAGGAGGGCAAAAAGGGGACACAAGATTGCTTTGGCAGATAAGGCAAAGGAGAATCCAAATAGCTTCCACAAATAGATAAAGGGCAAAAGAGTAACTAGAGGGAGAATAGGGCCTCTTAAGGATGAACAAGGTCATCTATGTGCAGATCCACAAGAGATGGGTGGCATCCTAAATGAATATTTCTCATCAGTATTTACTGTTGAGAAAGGTATGGATGTTAGGGAACTTGGGGAAATAAATAGTGATGTCTTGAGGAGTGTACATATAACAGAGAAGGAGGTGCTGGAAGTCTTAAAGTACATCAAGGTAGCTAAATCCCCAGGACCTGATGAAGTGTATCCCAGGATATTGTGGGAGGCTATGGAGGAAATTGCGGGTCCCCTAGCAGAGATATTTGAATCATCGACAGCCACAGGTGAGGTGCCTGAAGATTGAAGGGTGGCAAATGTTGTGCCTTTGTTTGGGAAAGGCTGCAAGGAAAAGCCTGGGAACTACAGGCTGGTGAGCTTAACGTCTGTAGTGGGTAAGTTGTTGGAAGGTATTCTGAGAGACAGGATTTACAGGCACCTACAGAGGCAAGGACTGATTAGGGACAGTCAGCATGGCTTTGTGAGTGGAAAATCATGTCTTACGAATCTGATTGAGTTTTTTGAAGAGGTAACAAGAAGGTAGATGAGGGCAGTGCAGTCGATGTTGTCTACATGGACTTTAGCAAGGCCTTTGACAAGGTACTGCATGGTAGGTTGTTGCATAAGGTTAAATCTCACGGGATCCAGGGTGAGATAGCTAATTGGGTACAAAATTGGCTTGATGACAGAAGATAGAGGGTGTTTGTAGAGGGTAGTTTTTCAAAATGAAGGCCTGTGACCAGCGGTGTGCCTCAGGGGTCGGTGCTGGGTGAGAATTGGATTTGGATGAGAATTTAGGTGGCATGGTTAGGAGGTTTGCAGATGACATCAAGATTGGTGACATAGTGGACAGTGAAGAAGGTTATCTCAGATTGCAACGGGATCTTGATCAATTGGGCCAGTAGGCTGACGAATGACAGACGGAGATTAATTTAGATAAATGCGAGGTGATGCATTTTGTTAGATCGAACCAGGGCAGGACTAACTCAGTTAATAGTAGGGCGTTGGTGAGAGTTATAAACAAAGAGATCTTGGGGTACAGGTCCATAGCTCTTTGAAAGTGGAGTCACAGGTGGACAGAGTGGTGAAGAAGGCATTCAGCATGCTTGGTTTCATTGGTCAGAACATTGAATACAGGAGTTGTGACATTTTGTTGAAGTTGTACAAGACATTGGTAAGGCCACACTTGCAATACTGTGTACAGTTCTGGTTACGCTATTATAAAAAGGATATTATTAAACTAGAAAGAGTGCAGAGAAGATTTACTAGGATGCTACCAGAACTTGATGGTTTAGGTTATAAGGAGAGGCTGGATAGATTGGGACTTTTTTCCCTGGAGAGTTGGAGGCTGAGGGGTGATCTTATAGAGGTCTATAAAATAATGAGGGTCACAGATCAGCTAGATAGTCAACATCTTTTCCGAAAGGTAGGGGAATAGGTGAGAAAGGTAGGTGAGAGGGGAGAGATACAAAAGGGTTCAGAGGGACAATTTTTTCACAGAGGGTAGTGAGTGTCTGGAACAAGATGCCAGAGGTAGTAGTAGAGGTGGGTACAATTTTATCTTTTAAAAAGCATTTAGACAATTACATGAGTAAGATGGATATAGAGGGATATGGGCTTAACACGGGCAATTGGGACTAGTTTATAGAATGCTTTTTTGTGTCACCTACCCTAATTTGTCCTTCTGCTCTACTGTCTTACTCATATGTTTTTTATTTCCCTCTGCCGGTATAATCGCTCTTTTTCTTTTAGTTTTTCCTTTCAATGTAGTTCCTGACAGTTACTCTAATCCCCTTTAGTTTTCAAATTTATTATATCAACTATATTTTTCACACAAATGAGCTCTGCAGACACAAAGGAGAGCTACAAGCAGAGGAGCTGGAGGAGGAAAGCGATCAGTGCACAAATGCAGACACAAAGAGAAAAAAGAGGGAGAGACATTAAGAGGCACAGAGTGAATTTTTATTAGGAAAAGAAGCAATTCTTTCCCATCTGCTACTTTCCGGCCCATCTCACGAGTCTGTTAGATGCTGTCTGGTGTCTCTGCATACTTCCAGTGCACACATGCCTGCCTGTCCGAGTCATCACCTTTCCCAAAATAGTGACTGTTGCAGGCCAGATTGTAAATCATCAGAAGTGGACTGTGCCCCCACCACTATTTTTACTTGTCTCTGAGTTCCCATAGTGCCAAAACCAATGTTTAATGTTTCCGTCGTGAGGGACCAGAATTAATCAGGTACGACTCTACGAGTTTTGATGAGACGCTATCTGATAGTTACCTCTAGCTCTGAATTTACTGCAGCTTGCTAGATTAGTTACTGTAATTACGGCTTGGGTGCCCACCTGACCCATACTGTTGGAAATTGTAGTGGCTGCCAAGGATCCAGGGGTTTCCCCTCAAGAATCTGTCTGCAACCTTAATGTCACATTTAATCCTGAGATGAGATTCTGACCAAATATTCTTGCCAGCAATAAGACCACCTATTTCCACTTCCATAACATCGCTTGACTTTGCCTTGGTCTCAGTTCATCTGCTGCTGAAACTCTCATTCCTACCTCTGTCAACTCTAGATTCAACTACTCCAATGCACTCTTGGCTGACCTCCCACATTCTACCCCTCCGTAAACTCGAGGCCATCGAAAGTCAGCTGCCCAAGTCTTAATTTGCTAAATCCTGTTTCCCCATCACTTCTGTACTTGCTGACATAAATTAGCTTCCAGTCAAGCAACATTTTGACTTTAGAAATCTCATCCTTGTTTTCAAATCTTTCCATGGCCATCCTCCCCTCTCTGTCTGTAATCTCTTCCAACCCCTAACCCTCTGAGATAACTGCACTCCTCTAGTTTTGTGCTTTGTCTGCATTCCCGGTTGTAATGACTCCAACATTGGTGGCCAGGCCTTAAGTTGCTGAGGCCCCTGGCTCTGGAATTCTTCCCTAAACATCTCCACCTCTCTGACTCACTTTCCTTGACTTCAACTTCTTTGACCAAGCTTTTGACCAGCTTGCCTAATATCTGCTTGGGTGACCCGGTCTCATACTTTGTTTATAATGCACCTATGAAGCGCCTTGGGACATTTCATTATGTTAAAGGTTAGAAATGTTTCATCTTGAGTTCAGGGCCTAGATGGGGTTTCTTAGCGTTTGCCTGTTACCCTAGACTGTGATCCGTAAAAAACATTCTTGCTTATTTACAGATCTCTGTACATCTCAGGACTTGACAAAAGCTTGTTTCCCACCAGATCTTAGTCTCTTGGTCATGTGACATTGCATCAGTTACATCAGTATCAGGTGTTTCTGATATTAACCTTTCACACTATCTATAAATACAGGTTATGTTGTACGGTCGCTGCCCCTTTTTGTCCCTCTGCACAAAACAGCTAATATTGATGATTATAATTTTTTTTTGTCATCTTTGGGAATTGAACCGCTCAATCTGAACTTGATACTTCTCCCCTCCGCACACCAGCAAGACCCAGTTGTCTACTTTTGGAAGCAAACAAACTTCATCTGTGATTTGGACAAGTTGAGTGTGTGAGCAAATGAATGGCAGATGCAGTATAATTGGGATAAATGTGAGATTATCTACTTTGGGAGCAAAAACGGGAAGGCAGATTACTATCTGAATGGCCATAAATTAGGAGAGGGGAATGTGCAATGAGACCTGAGTATCATTGTACACCAGTCACTGAAGGTAAGCATGCAGATACAACAGGCAGTAAAAACGGCACATGGTATATTGGTTTTCATAGTGAAAGGATTCGAGCACAGGAGCAGGGATGTCTTGCTACAATTATACAGGGCCTTGGTGAGGCCACACCTGGAATACTGTGTGCAGTTTTGTTTCCTTATCTGAGGAAGAATGTTCTTGCTCTAGAGGGAGTGCAGAGAAGATTTACCAGACTGATTCCTGGGATGATAGGACTGACGTACGAGGAGAGATTGAGTAAGTTAGGATTATATTCACTGGAGTTCAGAAGAATGAAGGGGGATCTCATAGAAACCTATAAAATTCTAACAAGGAGACGCGACAGGATAAATACATGAAGGATGTTCCCAACAATAGGGTTGTCCAGAACCAGAGGTCACAGTCTGAGGAGACAAGGTAGCTTGTTTAGGATAGAGATGAGGAGAAATGTCTTCATCCTGAGACTGGTCGACCTGTGGAATTCACTACCACAGAAAGTAATTGAGGCCAAAACTTTGTATGTCTTCAAGAAGTAGTTAGATAGAGCACTTAAGGTGAAGGGGATCAAAGGATACGGGGGGGGAAGGCGGGATCAGGCTATTGAGTTGGATGATCAACCATGATCATAATGAATGGCGGAGCAAGCTTGAAGGGCTAAATGGCCTCCTCCTGTTCCTATTTTCTACATTTCTATCTCACTGAGCATACTGGCTTCCGAAGGTTCCATATGGGCCAAGAAAGCCGGAACTTTCAGTGTGAGGCGCTGATTTCCCAGTGCCCCTTATAAAATCAAATGCAAAATTTTAAATTAGGTCAGCACCTGGTGTAACTTGGTCCTTGCCCTCTTAAAAGCTGTTTTGCTTGAAGGCTGACAGAGTTTAGACAAATGCGAGGTAGATTGAACCAGGGCAGGACTTACTCAGTTAATGGTAGGGCATTGGGGAGAGTTACAGAATAAAAAGATCGAGGGGTACATGTTCAGAGCTCCTTGAAAGTGGAGTCACAGGTGGACAGAGTGTTGAAGAAGGCATTCGGCATGCTTGGTTTCATCGGTCAGAACATTGAATACAGGAGTTGGGATGTCCTGTTAAAGTTGTACAAGACATTGATAAGGCCACACTTGGAATACTGTGTGCAATTCTGGTCACCTTATTATAGAAAGGATATTATTAAACTAGAAAGAGTGCAGAAAAGATTTACAAGAATGCTACTGAGACTTGATGGATTGAGTTATAAGGAGAGGCTGAATAGACTGGGACTTTTTTCCTTGGAGATTGGAGGCTGAGGGGTGACCTTATAGAGGTCTATAAAATAATGAGGGGCATAGATAAGGTAGATAGTCAATATCTTTTCCCAAAGGTAGGGGAGTCTAAAACTAGAGGGCATAGGTTTAAGGTGAGAGGGGAGAGATACAAAAGTGTCCAGAGGGGCAATTTTTTCACACAGAGGGTGGTGAGTGGCTGGAACAAGCTGCCAGAGGTAGTAGTAGAGGCGGGTACAATTTTATTTTTTAAAAAGCATTTAGATAGTTACATGGGTACGATGGGTATAGAGGGATATGGGCCAAATGCGGGGCAATTGGGATTAGTTTCGGGGTTTTAAAAAAATAAGGGCGGCATGGACAAGTTGGGCCAAAGGGCCTGTTTCCATGCTGTAAAGCTCTATGACTCTATGAGTTACAGTGGAAACCTAATAAAATGGCTGAGCAAATGATGTTGTCTATAAAATCTAGAGAGCCTCGGATAGATACTGAGCAGAGAAAGAGACTGGGAGGAGTTCCATGAGTTGGAGGAGCACATGATACAAAATTGTCCAAATGGACATCATGGCCGTATGTTTGTCTTATGTTCCTAAGGACAGGATGGATCTGACAAATTTTATGGGAGCTTTTTGCAGATCTTTGCATGGTTTTGTGAAAGGGAGGTCGTGTCTCACGAACTTGATTGAATTTTTCGAGGAAGTGACGAAGATGATTGATGCGGGTAGGGCAGTGGATGTTGTCTACATGGACTTCAGTAAGGCCTTTGACAAGGTCCCTCATGGCAGACTGATGCAGAAGGTGAAGTCGCATGGGATCAGAGGTGAGCTGGCAAGGTGGATACAAAACCGGGTTGGTCAAAGATGTCCCGAGGCATGGTACATTGGGGAAACCATGCAGACACTACGACAACGGATGAACGAACACCGCTCGACAATCACCAGGCAAGACTGTTCTCTTCCTGTGGGGGAGCACTTCAGCAGTCACGGGCATTCAGCCTTGGATCTTCAGGTAAGCGTTCTCCAAGGCGGCCTTCACGACACACGACAGCGCAGAGTCGCTGAGCAGAAACTGATAGCCAAGTTCCGCACACATGAGGACGGCCTAAACCGGGATGTTGGATTTATGTCACATTATCAGTAACCCCCACAGCTTGCCTCCTGGGCTTGTAGAATCTCACTAGCTGTTCTGTCTGGAGACAATACACATTTCTTTAACCTGTGTTTAATGTTCCCTCCACCCACATTGTCTGTACCTTTAAGACCTGGCTGGCTGTAGGATTCACATTCTAATCAGTATTCTGCAACTTGATTTTGTCTGTTTGCACTGTTTGAGAGCACATTTCCACTCCATCTGATGAAGGGGCAGCGCTCCGAAAGCTTATGGTATTTGCTACCAAATAAACCTGTTGGACTTTAACCTGGTGTTGTGAGACTTCTTACCGTTGGTCAAAGAAGACAGAGGGTAGCAGTGAAAGGGTGCATTTCTGAATGGAGGGCTGTGACAAGTGGTGTTCCTCAGCGATCAGTGCTGGGACCTTTGCTGTTTGTAATATATATAAATGATTTGGAGGAAAATATAACTGGATTGATTAGTAAGTGCGGACGACACAAAGGTTGGTGGATTTGCGGATAGCGATGAGGACCATCAGAGGATGCAGCAGGATATAACTCAGCTGGAGACTTGGGCAGAGAGATGGCAGATGGAGTTTAATCTGGACAAATGTGAGGTATAGGAAATATAGGAAATATACAGTAAATGGCAGAACCCTTAAGAGTATTGATAGGCAGAAGGATCTGGGTGTACAGGTACACAGGTCACTGAAAGTGGCAATGCAGGTGGAGAAGGTAGTCAAGAAGGCATACGGCATCGTCCGGGGTATTGAGTTTAAAAATTGGCAAGTCATGTTACAGCTTTATAGGACCTTAGTTAGGCCGCACTTGGAATATAGTGTTCAATTCTGGTCGCCACACTACCAGAAGGATGTGGAGGCTTTGGAGAGGGTACAGAAAAGATTTACCAGGATGTTGCCTGGTATGGAGGGCATTAGCTATGAGGAGAAACTTGGTTTGTTCTCACTGGCACGACGGAGGTTGAGGGGAGATCTGATGGAAGTCTACAAGATTATGAGATGCATGGACAGAGTGGATAGTCAGAAGCTTTTTCCCAGGGTGGAAGAGTCAATTACTAGGGGGCATAGGTTTAAGGTGCGAGGGGCAAGGTTTAAAAGAGATGTTCGAGGCAGATGTTTTACACAGAGAGTAGTCGGTGCCTGGAACTCGTTGCCGGGGTAGGTAGGGGAAGCGGATATGGTAGTGACTGTTAAGGGGCATCTTGTCAAGTACATGAATAGCATGGTAATAGAGGGATATGGTTCCCAGAAGGGTGAGGGGTTTTAGTTAAGTTGGGCAGCATGGCCGGTGCAGGCTTGGAGGGCCGAAGGGCCTGTTCCTGTGCTGTAATTTTCTTTATTCTTTGCTGTTTGTTCTTTATCTAAGCAAAATAACAGATGTGTGAAATATGACTGATATGTGTTGATGTATCTCCTGGCTTCTAAGAGATTTCTAGCCAAAAGAAAAGTGCTTGGGGGATCCAAGTGGCGATTGCTGGTTGGAGATATGGAGGAATTTATTCTCTTGGATCTTGTTAATCTTTAGAATTCTCTTCCCTGGAGAAGAGTGGAGATTAGGTCATTTATATTCAAGGCTATGTTGGGCAGAGATGTGATCTACAAAGTAGTCCAGGGTTATGTGGGGATAGACAGGAAAATGGAATTAAGGTCACAGTCAGATTAGCCATGATCCTTTTGAATCATGGAGAAGATTAATGACCTACAAAAAAAAGCAGGACAATCCAACCCAGCCAATTAGCACCCCATCATTCTACTCTCAATCATCAGTAAAGTGATGGAAGGGGTCATCAACAGTGCTATCAAGCAGCATCTGCTCAGCAATAACCTGCTCAGTGACGCCCAGTTTGGGTTTCTCCAGGGTCACTCAGACCTGCCCTAATTATAGCCTTGGTTCAAACATGGACAAAAGAGTTGAATTCCAGAGGTGAGGTGAGAGTGACAGCCCTTGACATCTAGGCTACATTAGACCAAGTGTGGCATCAAGGAACCCTAGCAAAACTGGAATCAATGGGTATCAGAGGGAAAACTCTCTGCTGGTTGGAATCATACCTGGTACATGGGAAGATGGTTGTGGAGGGTCAGTCATCTCAGCTCCAGGGCATCTCTGAAGGAGACCCTCAGGGTAGTGTCCGAGGCTCAACAATCTTCAGCTGCTTCACCAATGACCTTCCCTCCATCATAAGGTCTGCAGTGGGGATGTTTGCCAATGATTGCACAATGTTAAGCATCATTTGCGACTCCTCAGATTCTGAAGCAGTCCATGTTCAAATGCAACAAGATCTGGACAATATCAGGACTAGGGCTAACAATTAACATTCGCGTGACACAAATGCCAGGCAATGACAATCACCAATAAAGAGACACTCTAACCACTGCCCCATGACATTCAATGATGTTACCATCACTGAATCTCCCAATGTCAACATCCTTAGGGTCACCACTGACCAGAAACTCAACTGGACTCACCACATAAACACAGTGGCTACAAGAGCAGGTCAGAGGCTAGGACTACTGCAGCGAGTAACTCACCTCCTGACTCCCCAAAGTCTATCCATCATCTACAAGGCACAAGTCAGGAATGTGATAGAATACTCTCCACTTGCCTGGATGGGTGCAGCTCCAACAACACTCAAGAAGCTTGGACAAAGCAGCCAGGACAAAGCAGCCAGCTTGATTGGCACCCCATCCACAAACATCCACTTCCTCCACCACCGACGCTCAGTAGCAGCAGTGTGTACTGTCTCCAAGATGCACTGCAGCAATTCACCAAAGATCCTTAGACAGCACCTTCCAAATCCACGATCACTTACATTTAGAAGGACAAGGACAGCAGATACATGGGAACACCACCACCTGGAAGTTCCCCTCCAAGCCAATCACCATCCTGACTTGGAAATATATCGTTGTTCCTTCACAGTCGCTGGGTCAAAATTTTGGAATTTCCTCCTGAACGGCATTGTGACTCAACCTACAGCATGTGGACTGCGTCATTTCAAGACGGCAGCTCACCATCACCTTCTCAAGAGCGATGTGGGATGGGCAATAAATGCTGGCCAGCCAGTGACGCTCATGTCCCACGAATGAATAAAAAAAACTTGTACTCCTAATTTTTATGTTCTTATAATATATAGACCATCATATAAAGATTGGGACAGCTTTAAAAGGAGTTTAACTCCATTTTGTTACAGTGATCAACAAAGCATCTCAGAGCACAGCACTAACTAGTTGCTTTTTCAACTGTTTAACCAGTGATTTTGACAAAGGTAGTGTGAGTAGAATATACAAGATAGGTGACTATACCAAATTGTATAGGAAATAAAGTTTATTTGACCTCACTGTTGCTTTGGACTCCCACTCATTGCTCTAATAGCTAGCCCTGAAAGGCATTAGTCACTACCCAGATGCCACTCAGATTCAGGACTAAGTAGAATGGACCTTGAATTTATATTGATTCTCATTCTGTGACAGTAAAGATGAATATAATGACTCACTGTTCCACCTTGCCCCGATCAGCTAAGTATTTGGTTTTCAAGGAAGGTGTTTGTGCACATTGATAATTAAAGCATGAAACATGTATACACAATTAAAAGTAATTAATTAACAAATGTGAAAAGGGGAAGGATTTCGGAATGATTACTGATTGCGCACTAACCTGTTCAGTCAATGTAAAGCTGTTATCAATAAGTCTAATCATGCATTGGATAACATCTGAGGAGAAACTCAATAGAAGTTAAAGAAATTACTCTAATTGTACATAGATTATTCATGAGGCCATGGTTGAAATGTTGTAAGTAGCTTTGGGGAACATAACCTTCAAAAGTACATTCACCTGGTGGATAGCTCAAGAGTTAGGGGTCACTGTTTAAACATAAAGGGTTGCCCATTTAAGATAGAGATGAGAAGTAATCTTTTCTCTCAGAGGGTCATGAGTCTTTGGAACAGTCTTCCTCAAAAGGCCGTGGAAGCAGAATCTTTGGGCGGAATTTTCCCATCACACCTGTCACGGGAATCGTAGCGGGCGGGGGTGGACCATGCAAAGGTCCGTTGACCTCGGGCGGGAATTTCTGGCCTTGGGGCGAACGCAGTGGGAAAATCCTGCCCTTTGAATATATTTAAGGCAGAGAGTGATAGCTTCTTGATAAACAAGGGTGCGAAAGGTTATCGGGAGTAGGGGGGGAATGTGGAATTGAGGTTAAAATCAGATCAGCCACAATCTTATTGAATGGCAGAGTGGGCTCAGGAGGCTGAGTCCTGCTCCTAATTTGTACGTTTGTATGAACATTCAGAGAAGAATTACAAGCTTGATTTTGAGGACCTCGGCTCTAACTCTGTAAAAAATAACCGAATATAAGTCTCTCTTTGTAGTCTAATGGAAGAATAGCACATGCAGTAACAGCTGACTGTTTTGTGTGCATTCCGCAAGGTTAAATCGATGACAGTTTGGGAGTCATCTTCAAGAAAGTTGCTACATTTCCTGTTAAAAACCCAAAACAGAATGCTCGGTGAGTCAAACTCACACTGCCTGAGAGAAATCTGACCAAGAAAGAAAGCATTATAAAACACCCTTCACAACTTCAGAAGATCCCAAAGCTTTGTACAGCCAATGACGTACTTGTCTTTGTCCTCACAAATCTAACTGTATTTGTGCACATTGATAATTACAACATGAAACATTTGATTTGATTTATTATTGTCACATCTATTAGTATACAGTTAAAATATTGTTTCTTGCACACTATACAGACAAAGCATACCGTCCATAGAGAAGGAAAGGAGAAAGTGCAGAATGTAGTGTTACAGTCATAACTAGATTATAGAAAAAGATCAACTTAATATGAGGCAGGTCCATTCAAAAGTCTGATGGCAGCAGGGGCGAAGCTGTTCCAGAGTCAGTTGGTACATGTCCTCAGACTTTTGTATCTTTTTCCCGATGGAAGAAGGTGGAAGAGAGAATGTCTAGAGTGCGTAGGGTCCTTAATTATGCTGGCTGCCTTTCCAAGGCAGTGGAAAGTGTAGACAGAGTCAATGGATAAGAGGCTGGTTTGAGTGATTGATTGGGCTTCGTTCACAACAATTTGTAGTTTCTTGCGGTCTTAGACAGAGCAAGGGCTACACCAACCTGTGATACATTCAGAAAGAATGCCTTCTAGAGTGCATCTGTAAAAGTTGGTGAGAGTTGTAGCGGATATGCTGAATTTCCTTAGACTTTGAGAAAGTAGAGGCATTGGTGGGCTATCTAAACTATAGTGTCGGCATGGGGGGACTAGGTCAGATTGTTAATGATCTGGACACCTAGAAACCTGAAGCTCTCGACCGTTTCCATTCCGTCCCCGTTGATGTAGATAGGAGTATGTCTTCCACTACCTTTCCTGAAGTTGATGGCTAACTCCTTCGTTTTGTTGACATTGAGGGAGAGATTATTGTTGTTGCACCAGTTCACCAGATTCTCTATCTCATTCCTGTACTCTGTCTCGTCATTGTTTGCGATCTGGGGGTATCATCAGCAAACTTGAAAATGGAGTTGGAGTGTAATTTTGCCACACAGTCATAGGTGTAAAAGGAGTGCAGTAAAGGGCTGAGGACACAGCCTTGTGGGACATTGGTGTTGAGGATGATCGTGGAGGAGGTGTTGTTGCCCGTCCTTATTGATTGTGATCTGTGTGTTAGGAAATCTAGGATCCAGTCGCACAGGGAAGAGCCGAGCGCCAGGCCTAGGAGTTTTGTAGGAATAATGGTATTGTAGGCTGAGCTGTAGTCAATAAATAGGAGTCTGACTTGGTGTCTATTATCTAGGTATTCCAAGGTTGAGTGTAGGGCCAGGGAGATGATGTCTGCTGTGGATCTGTAGCGGCGGTAGGCAAACTGTAATGGACCAGGCAATCTGGGAGGCTGGAATTGATTTGGTGCCATGACTAACCTTTTGAAGCACTTCATAATGATGGATGTCAGAGCCACCGGCCAATAGTCATTAAGGCACGCTGCCTGGCTTTTCTTTGGTACCGGGATGATGGTCGTCTTCTTGAAGCAGATAGGGATCTCAGATTGTTGTAAAGAGAGGTTAAAGATGCAAATACCCCATGCCAACTGGTCTGCGCAAGATCTGAGTGCTTGTCCAGATACCCCATCCAGGCCAGTTGCTTTCCGTGGGTTGACTTTTGATCCATCTGCCCATGACTCTGCTGCCAGGAATAACATAAGAACATAAGAACCAGGAGCAGGAGTAGGCCATCTGGGCACTCGAGCCTGCTCCGCCATTCAATAAGATCATGGCTGATCTTTTTGTGGACTCAGCTGCACTTACCTGTCCACTCACCATAACCCTTAATTCTTTTACTGTTCAAAAATTTATCTATCCTTGCCTTAAAAACATTCAATGAGGTAGCCTCAACTGCTTCACTGGGCAGGGAATTCCACAGATTCACAACCCTTTGTGTGAAGAAGTTCCTTCTCAATTCAGTCCTAAATCTGCTTCCCCTTATTTTGAGACCATGCCCCCTAGTTCTAGTTTCACCCGCCAGTGGAAACAATTTCCCTGCTTCTATCTTATCTATTCCCTTCATAATCCCCTCATTCTCCTGAATTCCAATGAATATAGCCCCAGTCCACTCAGTCTCTCCTCATAAGCCAATCTGCTCAACTCTGGAATCAACCTAGTGAATCTCCTCTGCACCCCCTCCAGTGCCAGCAGATCCTTTCACAAGTAAGGAGACCAAAACTGTACACAGTACTCCAGGTGTGGCCTCACCAGCACCTTATACAGCTGCAACATAACCTTGCTGTTTTTAAACTCCATCCCTCTGGCAATGAAGGATAAAATTCCATTTGCCTTCTTAATTACCTGCTGCACCTGCAAACCAACTCCTTGTGATTCTTGCACAAGGATACCCAGGTCCCTCTGCACAGTAGCATGCTGCAATTTTTTACCATTTAAATAATAGTCCATTTTGATGTTATTCCTACCAAAATGAATGACCTCACATTTACCAACATTGTACTCCATCTGCCAGACCCTCGCCCACTCACTTAGACTATCTATATCCCTTTGCAGACTTCCAGTTTTTTTCAATTTTTCAGTTTTAGATTGAAGGCGATGTAGGCTGAATTGTTTCCTGTCTTTCTGTGGAATGTCTGCTTTATATTTATTAGGTATCCGAAGCATAAAGCAGTGCGGAAATCACTGCTGCCAGATAAACCACGGCCTCAGTGCCAGGTTTGAGACCCTGGTCCTCAAATACTCTCTCTCTCAGTTGGCTGACTGCTGAGCTGGCCGTTTGGAGGTAATGATAAACTTTGTTGCCTCTGTGTGCTTTCATTGAGAGGAAGCTCCCAAGATACAGAAAGTGGTCCGAATTTTCCAGAATCTCACTGTTGATGTTAATCAATGGGGGAGCTGTTGTTTTGTGGGCTTTGCTTGAAAGAAGAACTTAGTTTTCTGGGTGTTTCCTGAAAGACCCATATTCTCATTGGATTCAGAGAAGAAGTCGACAATGACCTGGAGCTCAGTATCTGAGTGAGCACACACATAAGCATCATCTGCACACTGACGCTCGATGACTGAGGTTGGAGTGATTTTGGTTTCAGATTGAAGGCGATGTAGGGTGAATCGTTTCCTGTCTTTCTGTGGAATATCTGCATGCCTGTGCGTAATTCTCTGGAGGTACGGTGTAGTATTCCAGTGTGGATAATGGAGGAAGATGTTTGGTGTGATGACGCAGCCTTGTTTGACCCCAGTCTACACTGAGACCATAAGACAATAAGATGTAAGCAGAAGTAGGCCATTCGGCCCATCGAGTGTGCTGCGCGATTCGGTCAGATCATGACTGTAGTGTTATGATAATCCACATATCGATGGTGGTAGTTCAGTGGGTGAGGATCGCAGTTTTCATGGCATCATAAAGTAGGTGGAGAACGGTGACAGATTCTGAGAGAAGTTGAATTTGAGGAGGATATTCCATAAGCTTCCGTGGTTGACAAAATCAAGGGCTTTTATGAGGCTGAAAATGGTCACGTACAGTGGTTGGTGCTATTCCTTGCATTTTCTTGAATTTGCTGTGCAGTTAAGATCATGTCTGTGGTGCCTCTCGATGGGTGAGAGCTGCTCTGTGTCTCTGGAAGGAGTTCTTTGGCCACTGGGGGGAGGTGGATGTGGAAGATTGCTTGTGGCTGACAGCACAGAGACTCCTCTGAGGTTACCACAATCGGACTTGTCTCCCGTTGTGAATACAGTCACGATCACTGCGGCCCTGGGGAACCAGCCATGCGTTCTTCTTCCCAGAAGATGTGCAGCCATACTAGGAGTGTATCTCTGCCATGTTCAAGGTTCCACCTTCTCCAGAGGCTTTTATCTTTTCCAACGTGATAGAAATAAATAAATAACCTGCTAGCCATTGTGGAGACTTGGGGTGGAATTCTCCCATGGGTTCAATGGCGGGTGTTTGGAGATAGAGTTTGTCAGAAGGCCCAAAAATCCAAAATAGGTTTCAAGGGGGCATGAATTTCCCATGGAACCTTCTGCTGGTGCCCAAGACCATCTCGCCAATGAGATGCAGATGAAGGTCGGACCAGAATCTAGCCCCACGCCCAATTCTCCATGGCACCAGTGGGAAAACACACTAGTCCAGAATTAGTCTGGAACAACATGATGAGCAGAACTTGGGACTGACCTGCAGAATGCCTGGGGCTGTCTCTAGAGTTCAGGATGGAGGCTGCCAATGGCTCTGAATCTACCAAATAAACCTGTTGGACTTTAATCTGGTGTTGTTAAACTTCTTACTGTGTTTACCCCAGTCCAACGCCGGCATCTCCACGTCATGACTGAATAGCAGTAGGTGAGGGAAACACATATCAGATGGATCATCCAGCTTCAGTGTCATCAAGGAGATCTATCTTCTTTCTTCAATGGCGGGTTAGTGACATCAGGCACCTTTTAAATATGGCACCCAGACATGATGGCAGGGACGCACACAATCAATCCCTCCCCACCACGTATTACAGTGCTAAAACCCCAGAGGCATAATGAATGAGGTCGGGGCCGGAGGGTGTGGCATGGTTTCCCGTCAGCCTCAGCAATGGCAAACTCTTCCTGTCACCACCCCCACTACAGGATTTAGTCCCAGATGGGAGAATTCCACCCCCCATGGTTTTTCCAATTCATTTTTGGATGTGGACATCGCTGGAAGGCCAGCATTTATTGCCCATCCCTAACTGTCCTTGTGAAGGTGGCGGTGAGCTACCTTCAGTAACCACTGCAGTCAATGTGGTGTCGGTACACCCACAGTGCTGTTGCGGGGGGGGGCTTTCAGGATTTTGGCAAAGTGACAGTTTGACAGTTAAGGAATGGTGATGTATGAATGCCAGAAGTGAGCTGAGAGTGACTGCCCTTGACATCAAGGCAGTATTTGACCAAGTATGGCGTCAAGGAGCCTGAGCAAAACTGGAATCAATGAGAATGGGAGGAAAATTCTCTGCTGGTTGGAGTCATACCTGGCACAAAGGAAGATGGTTATGCTGGTTGGAGGTCAATCATTTCTGCTCTAGGACATCACTGCAGGAGTTCCTCAGGGTAGTGTCCTAGGCTTGGCCAACTTCAGCTGCTTCACTAATGACCTTTCTTCCATCATTAGGTCAGGAATCAGGATGTTTGCAGATGAGTGCACAATGTTCAGTGCCATTTGCGACTCCTCAGATACTGAAGCAGTTCATGTCCAAATGTAGCAAGACCCGGACAATATCCAGGCTTGGGTTGAGAAATGGCAGCAACATTTGCACCACCAAAGTGCCAGGAAATTACAATCTCCAAGAAGAGAGGATCTAACCATTGACCCTTGACATTCAATGGCATTACCATCGCTGAATCCCAAATGATCAATATTCTGGGGGTTACCATTGACCAGAAACTGAACTGGACTAGCCATATAAATACTGTGTCTACCAGAGCAGGTCAAAGGCTAAGAATCCTGTGGTGAGTAACTCCTGACATCCCAAAGCCTGACCACCATCTCCAAGGCACAAGTCAGGAGTGTGATGGAATACTCTCCACTTGCCTGGATGGGTGCAGCTCCAACAACACTTAAGAAGCTTGACATCATCCAGGACAAAGCGGCCTTCTTGATTACTACCCCTTCTACAAACATTCAATCCCTCCACCACTAATGAACAGTGGCAGCTGTATGTACCATCTACAAGATGCACTGCAGTAAACCACAAAGCTTCCTTAGTCAGCATCTTTCAAACCCACGACCACTACCATCTAGGTACCTGGGAACTCCACCATTACCACAATGGAATTATATCACCATTCCTTCACCATTGCTGGGTCAAAATCCTGGAATTCTTTCTCTGTCAGCACTATGGGCGTAGCCTATACCTCAGGGACTGCATCGGTTCAAGAAGGCAGCTCACTACCACCTTCTGCAGGCAAACTAGAATGGGCAATAAATGCTGGCCTAGCCAGCAATGCCCTGTAAATTAATGGAGCTCCCATGTGCAAGTTGTCTTTGTTCTTTGAGATGGCAGAGTTTATGGTTTTGGAAAGTGCTGTCTCATGTTGCAAGGTAACCAAGTCTGGAACCAGAATTGAAGGATATTTGACATTTCCGAAGGCAGGAAGCTCAGGAAAGGTGGTGAGGTAGTTCTGTTAATTAAGGAAGCCTTTAGTACAATAGTGAGAGATGACTTTAACTCAAAAGAGCTCGCTGTAGAATCAGTTTGGGTTAAGATAGGAAATAGGAAAGGTTAGAGGTCATTTGTGGGAGTAGTGTAATGGCCCCTTAACAGGAGTTACACTGAAAGACAGAGTACACGGGAAAAACTAAATGGGGCATGTAAGAAAGGTACTGCAATAATCATGGGTGATTTTAACTTACATGTAGTTTGGGAAAATCAGATTGGCAAAAGTAGCCTGGATGATGAGTTCATAGTATTTTCGGGACAGTTTCTCAGAACAGGATGTTTTAGTGCTGGCAGTGCTGGATCGAGTAGCGTGTAATGAGACAGGATTGATGAATGACCTCATGGTGAAGGCACCCCTGGGTAGCAGTGACACTGCTGCTGCAAGCAAACCTAGAGAAAATCCTTAGAGACATTCAAATAAATTGTGTTGTTTTTACCTTTCTTTAGACAAATCTGTTTATTAGATATAAACTTATCAGAGAATGAGGGAAGTAAGGGCTTTTTGACAGAGAGTCAAGGTTTGAATCACAGCTTGGTATGGCTCCTGCTCTGCCCAAGACCGCAAGGAACTACAAAGGGTCGTGAATGAAGCCCAATCCATCATGCAAACCAGCCTCCCATCCATTGACTCTGTCTACACTTCCTGCTGTCTTGGAACAGCAGCCAGCATAATCAAGGACCCCACGCATCCTGGACATACTCTCTTCCACCTTCTTCCGTCGGGAAAAAGACACAAAAGTCTGAGGTCACACACCAACCGACTCAAGAACAGCTTCTTCCCTGCTGCTGTCAGACTTTTGAATGAATATTAAGTTGATCTTTCTCTACACCCTAGTTATGACTGTAGCACTACATTCTAGACTCCCTTCTTTCCTTCTCTATGAACGGTATGCTTTGTCTGTACAGCACGCAAAAAACAATGCTTTTCACTGTTTTCCAATATATGTGACAATAATAAATCAAATCAAATCAAAACTGGGTAGCAAAAAATTGATTTGCTTTCCAATTGCTGAGGATAATCCTATCGAATGACCAATGGCAAGTTGGGGGAGGGGGAGGGGGGGGGGTTGGAGCTCATGTGATGAAATATCCTGTAACCAGTCTCAGCAACCCACGAAGATGTTGGTTTTCCATTTGCAACTTTGAAAACTGGCTGGTATTACAATGTATGAAGGGATGAAATGGGGAGACGATGGCCTAGTGGCTGGCCTCTTAATCCAGAAACTCAGCGAATGTTCTGGGGACGCGGATTCGAATCCCGCCACAGTGGATGGTGGAATTTGAATTAAATAAAAAATATCTGGAATTAAGAACCTACTGATGACCATGAAACCGTTGTCGATTTTCGAAAAGACCCATCTGGTTCACTAATGTCCTTTAGGGAAGGAAATCTGCCGCCCTTGCCTGGTTTGGACTGCATGTGACTCCAGAGCCACAGCAATGTGGTTTGACTCTCTATTGACCTCTGAACAAGGGAATCTAGGGATAGGCAATAAATGCTGGCCACAAATGAATAAAAAGAAAATATTCCTATGGGGGAGATTGAGTAAATTGTGTCCCTGCTCTCTGGAGTTTAGAAGAATGCAATTTGCTCTTACTGAAACATACAAGAAGTTTTGACAGAATAGGTTGTTTCCCCAACTGGAGAGTCTAGCATTAGGGAGTGGATTTTACAGGAGGGGCCTGTTCTCCTCCCCATCCTCAACCGAAAATTCCGTCATCGGTCCATCCATTCAAAACCCGGCTGCCCCAAGGCAATAATACACTGGGGGCAGCGTTAATTGAGTCAGGACAGGACTTCTGTCCCTTTGCTGCATATGAACATGGACTGCCTACCAATCATGTGATTTTAATCGACACATAGATTGGATGAACGAGATCAGCAAAGCTAGCCAGGAAGGGTAGCTGATATCAATGTATTCGGGAAATTTCTTAGAGCAGTACCTGGCACTCAAAAAGAGGTGGTGGCGTAGTGGTACTGTCACTGGACTAGTAATCCAGAGATCCAGGATAACATTCTGGGGACCTGGCTTTGAATCCCACCACAGCAGATGGTGGAGTTTGAATTCAATAAAAATCTGAATTTGAAAGAATGGTGACCATCAAACCATTGTTGTTAAAACCCCATCTGGTTCACTGATGTCCGTTAAGGAAGGAAATCTGCCATCCTTACCTGGTCTGACCTACATGTGACTCCAGAGCCACAGCAATGTGCTTGTCTCTTTACTGCTCTCTGAATTGGCCTAGCAAACCACACAGTTCAAGCACAATTAGGGAAAAAAAATCAAGCAGAGTCAGCATGGTTTTGTGAAAGGGAAATTGTGTTGAACGAATGTATCAGAGTTCTTTTGAGGAAGTAATAAGCAAGGTGGATAAAAGGATACCTGTAGATGTGATGTACTTGGATTTCTACTAAGGTGCCATGCCAAAGGTTGGTGCAGCAAAATAACAGCACATAGTCTAGAGGGTAACAAAGGACTGGTTAGCTTTCAGGAAACAGAGAGTATATTACATGTGTTGGTAAGGAGCAATCCTCCCACCTGGAGGCCTATTGAGCCACTAACGGGCCTCATTTCTCCTCTGCTCCTATCTTGCTTCGGGCAACGGAAGACAAGAGTAATCTGCTTTCGGATAGTTAGATGGGTGGGGTAACTCTTCTGGAAGAGGGGATCTCCTTGAGGCACTCCACCGCCATCACCTCCCCCTTTCCCCCTGGTCTCTCAAACCTGGCTTCCCTCCCTCCATTCCCCACTTCTGGGGTCTTCCAGCCAGGACCATCCTAAATCCAACACTCACCTTTAGGTCCAAGCTGCATTAGTGATCTTCCTCAGTGACTGCCTGTAGTCCCAACAGTGGCCTGGTACTATTGGGACTGCAGACCTGCCGGCCAATCAGATTGGCCAACAACTCTCCAGGGCAGGTCTTTTCCCAGATGGGGATGGATATCCCACTCTGAAAGAATTAAGACTTCTCCCAGCACAATATGTTGGGTGACACAGTGGTTAGCACTGCTGCCTCGCAGCTCCAGGAACAGGGTTCGATTCACGGCGTGGGTCACTGTCTGTGCAGAGTCTGCACGTTCTCATCGTGTCTAAGTGGGTTTCCTCTGGGTGCTCTGGTTTCCTCCCACAGTCTGAAAGACGTGCTGGTGAGGTGCATTGGCCATGCTAAATTCTCCCTTAGTGGACCCGAACAGGCGCCGGAGTGTGGCGACTAGAGGATTTTCACAGTAACTTCATTTCAGTGTTTATGCAATCCTACTTGTGACACTAATAAATAAACTTTATATCGCTGCAGGGCAGCCAGGTTTCAAGTGGGTGGCTGATTAACTTTTCAGTTGGGGGACATGCGAAGAGTATGGTGCTCCTTAAAATCCAGCCCAATGCTTTCCTGAGATTGGTGTCTCCTCCGCACACCATCTGTGACAGTGTCTTCAACCATTATAGCCCTAAACTCTTCCCATTCAACCCACCTTACTGAAACCCCCCACATGCCTCATCAAACATGCCTTTCATTCCTTTTTACTCAACATAGAACATAGAACATAGAACATTACAGCGCAGTACAGGCCCTTCGGCCCTCAATGTTGCGCCGACCAGTGGTACCAATCTAAAGCCCCTCTAATCTACACTATTCCAATATCATCCATATGTTTATCCAATAACCATTTGAATGCTCTTAATGTTGACGAGCCCACTACTGCTGCAGGCAGGGCGTTCCACGCCCTTACTACTCTCTGAGTAAAGAACCTACCTCTAACATCTGTCCTATATTTCTCATCCCTCAATTTAAAGCTATGTCCTCTCATGTTAGCCATTACCATCTGAGGAAAAAGGCTCTCACTATCCACCCTATCTAATCCTCTGATGATCTTGTATGCCTCTATTAAGTCACCTCTTAACCTTCTTCTCTCTAACGAAAACAACCTCAAGCCCCTCAGCTTTTCCTCATACGATTTTCCCACCATACCAGGCAACATCCTGGTAAATCTCCTCTGCACCCTTTCCAACACTTCCACATCTTTCCTATAATACGGTGACCAGAACTGTACGCAATACTCCAAATGCGGCCGCACCAGAGTTTTGTACAGTTGCAGCATGACCTCCTGGCTCCGAAACTCAATCCCTCTACCAATAAAAGCTAACACACCGTACACCTTCTTAACAACCCTATCAACCTGGGTGCCAACTTTCAGGGATCTATGCACGTGGACACCCAGATCCCTCTGTTCATCCACACTACCAAGTATCTTACCATTAGCCCAGTACTCTCTATTCCTGTTACTCCTTCCAAAGTGAATCACCTCACACTTTTCCGCATTAGACTCAAGTATTATATCTTCATGATATGTCTTGTTAAAGATGCTGTGGAATTGTAAAATTTACTCTTTTAAGTAAGTGGTTAGTTAAAGTACATTGTATTAGAGATTAAATGTTAACCATAAGAGGGTTGGGGCGGCACGGTGGCACAGCAGTTAGCACTGCTTGCTCACAGCACCAGGGACCTGGGTTCGATTCCTGGCTTGGGTCACTCGCTGTGCGGAGTCTGCACGTTCTCCCCGTGTCTGTGTGGGTTTCCTCTGGGTGCTCCGGTTTCCTCCCATAGTCCGAAAGACGTGCTGGTCAGGTGGATTGCCCATGTTAACTTGTCCCATAGTGTCCAAAGATGTTTAGGTTAGGGGGTTTAGAAGGGTAAAATAGGGGAGGTGATGCGGGTGGGGTAGGGTGAGATGCTCTGTCAGAGAGTCAGTGCAGATTCGATAGGCTGAATGGCCTCCTTCTGCACTGTAGGATTCTATGATTAAATAACATTAATATGCTGATAGGATGAAAATATTTCAGTAATAATTAGTTTAAATGTTTGCTTTCTAGAAAATCATACAAGTTTTGTAAAAGAAGAGGATTCTTTTATGTGGCAAGTTATGATCTGGGATGCACTGCCTGACAGAAGCAGATTCAAGGGTAACTTTTCAGAAGGGATTGGATAAATATTTAATTGAAGGGAACAAGCCGCAGGGATTTGTAGAAAGCGCAGGGAATGGGATGAATTGAATTGCAGTTTCTGAGCACAATTGGTGGCCTTCTCCTCCGCACGATTCTATAACTTAACAAGAACAATACTTGAGATTTATCGCTCATGTACAAAAACATATTCAGTCTCTTTACAAAGGAAATGAGGAGGGTGCTAATCTGAAGGCTGCAAACATTGAAGGAGTAAAGCAAATGCAGAAGAGGAAGGTTTTAAAGAGGATATTGAAGCAAAGGAGAGCAGGTAAATCAGAGTGGTTTTGGGAGAGTTCAAAAAGGCAAAGACGTAGAACATAGAACATAGAAAAGCTACAGCACAAACAGGCCCTTCGGCCCACAAGTTGCGCCGAACATGTCCCTACCTACTAGGCTTACCTATAACCTTCTATCTTACTAACTTTCATGAACTTATCCAAAAGTCTCTTAAAAGACCCTATCGAATCCGCCTCCACCACCACTACCGGCAGCCGATTCCACGCACCCACCACCCTCTGAGTGAAAAACTTACCCTTAACATCTCCTCTGTACCCACTCCCGAGCACCCTAAACCTGTGACCTCTTGTGGCAACCATTTCAGCCCTGGATAAAAGCCTCTGAGAATCCACTCTATCAATACCTCTCTACATCTTATACACCTCTATCAGGTCACCTCTCATCCTTCGCCTCTCCAAGGAGAAAAGACCTAGCTCTCTCAACCTATCCTCATAAGGAATGCCACCTAATCCAGGCAACATCCTTGTAAATCTCCTCTGCACTGTTTCTATGGCTTCCACATCCTTTCTGTAATGAGGCGACCAGAACTGGGCACAGTACTCCAGGTGGGGTCTGACCAGAGTCCTATACAGCTGCAGCATTATCTCCCGATTTCTAAACTCAATTCCTCTATTGATGAAGGCCAGTATTCCATGCGCCTTCTTAACCACAGCCTCTACCTGCGACGCTGCTTTGAGCGTCCTATGAACCCGGACCCCAAGATCCTTCTGATCTTCCACACTGCCAAGCGTCTTACCCTTAATATTATATTCTTTCATCCTATTCGACCTGCCAAGATGAACCACCACACACTTATCTGGGTTGAAGTCCATCTGCCACTTCTCCACCCAGTCTTGCATCTTATTTATGTCTCGTTGCAACTGTTGACATCCCTCTACACTATCCACAACCCCACCAACCTTTGTGTCATCAGCAAACTTGCCAACCCATCCTTTCACTTCCTCATCCAGGTCATTTATAAAAATCACAAAGAGCAAGGGTCCCAGAACAGATCCCTGGGGCACTCCACTGGTGACTGACCTCCATGCTGAAAAAGACCCATCTACAACCACTCTTTGCCTTCTGTGGGCAAGCCAGTTCTGAATCCACAAAGCAATGTCCCCTTGTATCCCATGCCCCTTCACTTTCTCAATAAGCCTTGCATGGGGCACCTTATCAAACGCCTTGCTGAAATCCATATAAACTACGTCTACCGCTCTTCCCTCGTCTATGTGTCAAGTTACATCTTCAGAAAATTCAATTAGGCTCGTAAGGCATGATCTGCCTTGGACAAAGCCGTGCTGGCTACTTCTGATCATACTATTCCTCTCCAGATGTTCATAAATCCTGCCTCTCAGGATCTTCTCCATCAACTTACCAACCACTGAGGTTAGACTCACTGGTCTATAATTTCCTGGGCTATCTCTTCTCCCTTTCTTGAATAACGGAACCACATCCGCAATCCTCCAATCCTCCGGAACCTCTTCCGTCTCCATTGATGATGCAAAGATCATCGCCAGAGGCTCATCAATCTCTTCCCTCGCCTCCCACAGTAACCTGGGGTACATCCCATCTGGTCCCGGCGATTTATCTAACTTGATGCTTTTCAAAAGCTCCAACACATCCTCTTTCCTAATGTCCACATGCTCAATCTTCTCAGTCCACTGCAAGTCTGCACTGCAACTACCAAGATCCTTTTCCACTGTGAATACTGAAGAAAAGTATTCATTGAGTACCTCTGCTATTTCTACCGGTTCTATACAGACTTTCCCACTGTCACATTTGATAGGTCCTACTCCTTCATATCTTACCTTCTTGCTCTTAACATACTTGTAGAATGCCTTGGGGTTTTCCTTTATCCTGTCTGCCAACGTCTTCTCATGACCCCTTCTTGCTCTTCTAATTTCCCTCTTAAGTTCCTTCCTACTAGTCGTATACTCTTCTAGCTTTCTAACATTACCTAGCTCCCTGAACCTTTTGTAGGCTTTTCTTTTCTTCTTGACTAAATTCGTTACAGCTTTCGTGCACCAAGGTTCCTGTAACCCACCATAACTCCCCTGTCTCATTGGAATGTTGCTGTGCAGAGCTCCAGACAAATTTTCCTTGAAAATTTGCCACATTTCTTCTGTACATTTCCTTGAGAAAACCTCCTCCTCCTCGTAATTGCCATTAGTGAAGCGGGGCAATGAGAACTGAACAGTGGCTGGAATCAAAGAACAGAGATTCAGCCTGGAACATGTGGGCAGAAGATCGCTTGCAATCAGTGAGTGAGGCCTTAAAAAGGAATTCATTTTTAATGCATTTGATCTTAAAGCCAAAGGCTTGATTGACTTAATTTTAATTCATTGTAAGTCTACACTATTATTTATTAGTTCCTAATCTTTTTCCAAAGAATTAAAACCCCACATGGACATAAAGCCACCTACTCAAAGTCTGAATAACAAACTAATGATTATTATTTCAATTTTTTGTCTCCAGTATTTGGAGATGGTGGATTCAAAACCTTGAGGGGTTGTGAATTACATTTACCTGGATGGCCTTGTTTAACCCCAAAGATTTAATTCACTGAGGGAGAAATGAAGACTCAGTGTTAATTTGGGCACAGGAGGCTTTGAATGTGGCAAACGTGTTATTCATTTGCCTGTAGATTAATTAGAAGTTGCTGTATGAATTTTTGAACATGCAGCTTTGGCAAAACAAATTTACATTTGTCTACTTGGTCTGTTCCACACTTCTGTTTTGCATTGCCAACTTCTGTTTTCCCAAGTTTTGCTGAAATCTTTCGTCAATCCCTAGCATTCTTCTCCAATCCTGCCTACCCTGCTCCATATCGCTGCCCAAATCAGTACTGACTGGATAAGGAAGGCGGCTTTGAGTCTGAAAGCCCAGCTCCAAAGTTCATTGTCCCAGGTATTGGTCACTTTGCAGGGTCTAACAATAGGGTTTCAGTGTACTCTCAGAACTGCGACCAGGGAAATGTAGTAGGGGATTGGTCACCACGCAAATAAATAAAGAGAACACTTGGTGCGGAGGGGGAGGGTGAAGAGGGTGGAGGACTTGGCTCGTAAGCCTGCTCCTGGGCCCAGACCCAAGCCGGGAATCGGACCCGGGTCCCTGGCACTGTGTTAGTACTGCTGCCTCACAGTGCCATGGAACAATATACTGCTTATCTATTCTTCCTGCCAAGTTGACAAGTTCAAGTTTTGGCACAATATAATCTATTCCACTCATTTAACCGTGCTATGTTCCTTTGCAGACTTCTTGTATCCGCTTCAGAATTTACGTTCCTACTTACCTTTGTGTCAGTAGCAAATTTAGCAACCATACATTCAATTCCTTCAACCAAGTCATTGATATAAATTATAAATAGTTGAGGCCCCAGCACTGTCCTTGTGACACTTACTCGTTACATCTTGCCAATCTGAAAATGATCCATTTATGCCTCCTATCTGCTTCCTGTTAGCTAACCAATCCTCTACCCATGTTACCTCCTACATCATGCGCTCTCATTCTGCATAGCAACCTTTGATGTGGCCATTGTCAAATGCCTTCTGGTAACTTTCATAGAGCTTGTTAAATCTCTGTTAAGTGGCATTTAAGGTTAACTCTCTCTAAGCTCCTCTGCACTTACGTTCTTACACTTTGCATGCTCAAACTCGATGCTTGGATTATGAACAACGCCAGCAGAATAAGTTGGCAGCATTCCACAAGGAAGCATTACTGTATGGGAACATATTTGTCCTTGGGCAGCATAGATGCTGCATATAGCAACCTACTAATGAGCTGTTTTATGAAGAAGGATCAGAAGAGGAGGACTCAAGGGGATTGAAGCCACAGGAAGAGTTTATCAGGATCCGACCGACAGTGTGTGTACCACTCAGGCTTGCCTTGGCTAAGTGGTAACATTCTGAGTCAGAAAGTTGCAGGTTCTATATACATGCTCGTGACTTGAACACATCTTGGCTGATAATCCAGTGCAGGAATGCTGCACTCTCGGAGGTGCTGTCTTTTGGATGAGATGTTAAGCCAAGGTCCAACTGCCCTCTCAAATGGACATCCTATGGCACCACATTGACAAAGAGCAGGGACGTTCTTCCTGTTGTCCCGACCAATATTTATCAACATTACTAAAACATACAATCAGGTCATTATTGCATTGCTGTTTGTGTTTAAGTTTAAGTTTACTTATTAGTGTCACAAATAGGCTTACATTAACACTGCAATGAAGTTACTGTGAAAATCCCCTAGTCGTCACACTCCGGCACCTGTTCGGGTACACTGAGGGAGAATTTAGCATGGCAATGCACTTAACCAGCACATCTTTTGGACTGTGGGAGGAAACCGGAGCATCCGGAGGAAACCCACACAGACAGGGAGAATGTGCAAAGTCCGCACAGACAGTGACCCAAGCCAGGAATCAAACCCATGTCCCTGGCACTGTGAGGCAGCAGTGCTGACCACAGTGCTGCCGAATGGCCCTGTGGGATCTTACTGTACATAAGTTGGTCTTACAACATTGAACAGTACACTGAAAATCATTTATTGGCTGCAAAGTGCTTTGTGCTATCCTGAGGTCATAAATGGTGCTATGTAAATGCATTTTTTCTTTTTCTTTCCACCAGGGGGAGATTCAGTGTCTAATGTGCCTAATGTGTGTACACTATCCATGGTTAAAGTGACTGGAGAGCTCACATTTTTTGCAACAGTGTCATTCAGGCAACAATTGTTGATCTGCCAGTCTTTACCTTTGCATAAAGGTAAAGTCAAGGGTTCACTTTCAGGCATGCCCCACCTGTGCTGTATTATCTTTGGGAACATTTGGCAGCTGCAGAGCCATGATAGCAACAATTGGAAAGGACAAAGATACTAATGGAAGCTACGATAGATATTTCTGTGAAACGAACCTCAAACACAAGAGAAGGTAAGCTTGAGAATCATGTGTGGGAGCAGCATTTTAAAGAGATGTGACTGTGAAAAAGGTGGAGGACAAAAGTGGCAGGGCTACATGAGGAGAAGAGGGAAACACAGGGAAGAGTCTAGAATAAGAAACAAGAACAGACGACGCTGAAAAACCCAGCAGGTAATTTTTTAATTCATTCATTCAGCATCGCCGGCTGGGCCCAGCATTTATTGTCCATCCCTAATTGCCCTTGAGGGAGCATTAAGCATTAACCACATTGCTGTGGCTCTGGAGTCACATGTGTCACAGAATCATAGGACACTACAGTGCAGAAGAGGCACTTCAGCCCATCGAGTCTGCACCGATGCATGAAAGGCCCTGACCTGCCCACCTAATCCCACTTGCCGGCACTTGGCCCACAGCCTTGAATGTTATGGCGTGCCAAGTACTCATCTGGGTATTTTTATAAGGCATCCTGCCTCCACCACTCTCCCAGGCAGCACATTCCAGACCGTCACCACCCTCTGGGTAAAAAGGTTTTTCCTCAAATTCCCCCCCTAAACCTCCCACCCCTCATTTTTAACTTGTGTCTCCCCTTGTGACTGACTCTTCAACTAAGGAGGACAGCTGCTCCCTATCCACCCTGTCCATCCCCCTCATAATCTTGAACACCTCAATCAGGTCGCCCCTCAGTCTTCTTTGCTCCAGAGAAAACAACCCAAGCCTCTCTTTATAACTTATATGCTCTGTCCCAGGCAGCATCCTGGTGAATCTCCTCTGCACCCCCTCCAGTGCGTTCACGTCCTTCCTATAATGTGGTGACCAGAACTGCACACAGTGCTCCAGCTGTGGCTTCACCAAAGTTCTATACAACTCCATCATGACCTCTCTGCTTTTGTAATCTATACCCCGATTGATAAAGGCGAGTGTGCCATATGCCTTTTTTGTAGGCCACAGTAAGTATGATGGCAGATTTTCTTCCCTGGAGGACATTAGTTTCATGGTTTCATGGTCATCATTTGACTTTTAACTCCAGATATTTTTTATTAAGTTTAAATTTCACCAGCTGCTGTGGTGGGATTTGAATCCAAGTCCCCAGATCAGTACCCTGGGCCTCTGGATTACTAGTCCAGTGACAATACCACTGGGCCACTGCCTCCCCTAGGCCTGCTAGCATCTATCTGGAGAGAAACAGAGTTAATGTTTCGTGCCATAGAGCCTTTGTTGGAATTGAAAGCCAGGAGCCTGGAGTAGCAGATTCCCACACAGACCCAACTTCAGAGTCCTGGCGTCCACCAAATTTCACTCACAATAGCCCATTCTGTCAGCTGTGGCTCAGGCAAAGCAGTTGGCTGAGTCCAAAAGTCACTTTCTCAAATCCCACCCAGAGACTGCACACTCTCTGGGTTGGCATCTACCAAGGGAGTGCTGCACTGTCAAATGTGTTGTCTTTTAGATGACATGTTAAACCAAGGGCCCCATCTGTCTTCTCAAGTAGATGTAGCAGATCTCAAGGTACTATTCGATTAAGAGCAGGAGAATTCCCCAATGTGTTGGCCAACACCCAAAAGCCAAAACCAAATGAAGTGGCAATTTATTCCATTGTTCTGTGTGGGAGCTTACTGTGCAGAAATTGGCTGTTGCATCACAACAGTGACTACACTTCAAAAGTGCTTAATTGGTTGTAAAGAACTTTGGGACATCCTGAAGTCATGAGAGGCACTATATAAATGTCAGGCCTATCCCACTCAATGCAGCTGCGATTATTCTCAAATCTATGTGCTATTGCCATAAGTCAGTGACAAATAACTGTGGTATCGAGTAACGTTATTATTAATTCAAAAAGACCTTTTGCTGTCAAAATGAGCAATCTGTTGAATTTAGGAGGGAGGGAAGAGTTCCCAATGGGCCAAGAAAGGAAGGGATTTTCTCCTCATTAGCTTAAGTCCCAAGATATCAGGAGAACTTTTCCACAGGGATTGTTTTGTTGCAATCGAGCGCAAAGATGTTTATTTCTCAGTGGGGGCCAATTTCAACATGATAAATCCAAATGATTGCATTCCCCAGGGAAAACAATCCCGGTGCTTCCATTTGGCCTTGCCTTGGCTTCCAGGAATGCCCCTCCGACAACAAAGCTCTTCTGTTGCTCCAGTGCTTGCTTTGTGTCAGAGGACTTTGTCTGATGACTGTCCAAATTGCGGTCATTTTCTCCGTTCCAAGGAGTCGAGCTCCTTATCAATTCTGCGAATTTCTAGTTAGAACTAAAACAGAAATTGCTATTAATGGAGCTTTTTTGGGCTTCTTCATCTAACACAACCTTGCCAGAAACATGCTTCCGCACACTCCGAAGTGTGAGAGCACACACTCTCCTCAGGATTATATTTCCCAGAGTATCAGCTACATTTTAGAGCCTCTTTTGACTTTGGATGACTTGGATTTGACTCTAGATCTTTGACGGGCCATTCCAGCAGTTATTGGCCTGCCAGTGACTCACTTTCAGTTGCTTTGGAAATCATGATCCACTTGGATATTCAGCTGGTGCACATCGATTTTGTCCAAAAAAAATCCCAGCTGTTCCAAAAGCTGCTCCACGGGATAAAGTTTCAGTTCCGTAAACTTGGCTGTGACCTGGTTATCTTTGCATCTGGAAATCTCTCACTCCACTGTCACTCGCATTAATATTTAATAGTCCCATGAGGTACTCACTGAGGTGGCAGATTTGCGTAATTTAGCCTACTTCTTACTGGGTGCTGTAACCTAACACTGCTGCAACGTTAGCTACTTTACTGAAATTTGTTGCCAGTTGATTTGGCGTCACTACTACTCAAACTAGTTAAAGATTTACAAAACTGGAAATCATCTTCTGGCACTTGTGACCTACGCAGATTCTTAGTTGTGGAAAGAACATTGCATTCGGCAACTTAACGTTTAGTCTGCTCAGTACCTCAGAGAGAGAGAGATTCATATTAAATTTATTGAAGGAAGAAGCTTAATTCCTTTAAACGAGATAGGCCTTATAATGATTAAGAAGCAAATTAAGCTATTGCCTTATTACAACCACTTGTGCTCTCCGAGGGTAACTTGCTGAATATTTGGAGAATGTTGTCAATCTATATTTGACTTATCTTAACATTGAATAACTGGAAAGAATGGAGATCAGCACACTTTTGCACGAGACTTGAACCGCTGTTGTTAGTTGAAAAACATTGTGAATAGAATATCTTGAGAAGAAATAGGAATAGTGAGCTTCATATAAAAAAGGTAGAAATATTTGCCTGTGTTGTGCAGTTTACTAACTTCTGGTGTTTATGTGTAAATGGTAGAGAGAGAAAGAGAGAGAGAACCACACAGACACACACACTGAGAAAACACTACATAAGCAGAGCTACCGAATGGAAAACACTGCATCTGATGTGAGCCCCAAGAACAGCAATCTTGCCAAAAAAACTAAGCTATTAGACAAAAGCAGTTGGGATCTAAGAGAAGTTTCCTTTGCTACTGTGAAAAGAGATCCTGTCAGTTAGAAAGTGGAAGAAGTGAAGTACTCACTAGCATTGACAGGAAGCCTGAATAGCAGTTGCTGAGGCCAAGTTACTGCTGTGAGAATCAATCAGCTTCACTTTCCCCCATTGAGTTTTTTTTTTTAGCTCAGTCAGGAGAACAGGAAGGAGACGAAAAGCATAGCCCCCCCCTCCGAGAAACCCCTCCATCCCACTGAAAGTTGGATCATTAGTCAAATTTCAAATACCTCAAGTGCAAGTTTGGAACCTGGGCAGCAATCAACAAATCTGTCTGGCATCCCTAGTCGCGAAGGCCCTCGAGCCACCAACAAATACACTCCCAGTTATTAAATGGCCGGCTTTGTCAGAGGAAACCAAGGAGGTTTCAAAAAAATAATAAAATGCTAAATATCCACAAGTTTTAGTTGCCGAGTTATTAGATGCTTCAACTGAAGACGTGTCAGCTCATATGTGAATATTTGTAATGTTGCTTTTCAACTTGATTAACATATAAAATATAAGTCGGCACAGGGCGGCACGGTAGCACAGTGGTTAGCACTGCTGCTTCACAGCGCCAGGGACCCGGGTTCAATTCCGGCCTTGGGTCACTGTCTGTGCGGAGTTTGCACTTTCTCCCCGTGTCTGCGTGGGTTTCCCCCGGGTGCACCGGTTTCCTCCCACGGTCCAAAGATACACGGGTTAAGTTGATTGGCCATGATAAATTGCCCCTTAGTGTCAGGCGGATTAGCAGGGTAAATGCATGGGGTTATGGGGATAGGGCCTGGGTGGGATTGTTGTCAGTGCAGTCTCGATGGACTGAATGGCCTCCTTCTGCACAGTAGGGATTCTATGATTCTAAAAACCTGCCATTGCCACCGTGCTGTTCTTCAACACCTACTTGCATTTAGCCTTTAATGTAATAAACTGTCCCATGGCCCTTCGCAGAATCAGGCACAGTGGTTAGCATAGCTGCCTTACAGCGACAGGGACCCAGATTCAATTCCCGGCTTGGGTCGCTGTCTGTGTGGAGTCTGCGTGAGTTTCCTCCGGGTGCTCCAGTTTCCTCCCACAGTTGGAAAGACGTGCTGGTCAGGTGCATTGAACCATAGAACCATAGAACCATAGAAAATTACAGCTCAGAAACAGGCCTTTTGGCCCTTCTTGTCTGTGCCGAACCATTTTTTGCCTAGTCCCACTGACCTGCACTTGGACCATATCCCTCCACACCCCTCTCATCCATGAACCCGTCCAAGTTTTTCTTCATTGTTAGAAGTGACCGCGCATTTACCACTTTATCCGGCAGCTCATTCCACACTCCCACCACTCTCTGCGTGAAGAAGCCCCCCTAATATTCCCTTTAAACTTTTCTCCTTTCACCCTTAACCCATGCCCTCTGGTTTTTTCCTCCCCTAGCCTCAGCGGAAAAAGCCTGCTTGCATTCACTCTATCTATACCCATCAAAATCTTATACACCTCTATCAAATCTCCCCTCATTCTTCTACGCTCCAGGGAATAAAGTCCCAACCTATTCAATCTCTCTCTGTAACTCAGCTTCTCAAGTCCCGGCAACATCCTTGTGAACCTTCTCTGCACTCTTTCAACCTTATTTACATCCTTCCTGTAACTAGGTGACCAAAACTGTACACAATACTCCAAATTCGGCCTCACCAATGCCTTATATAACCTTACCATAACACTCCAACTTTTATACTCGATACTCCGATTTATAAAGGCCAATGTACCAAAGGCACTCTTTACGACCCTATCCACCTGTGACATCACTTTTAGGGAATTCTGTACCTGTATTCCCAGATCCCTCTGTTCAACTGCACTCTTCAGAGTCCTACCATTTACCCTGTACGTTCTTCTTTGGTTTGTCCTTCCAAAGTGCAATATCTCACACTTGTCTGCGTTAAATTCCATTTGCCATTTTTCAGCCCATTTTTCTAGTTGGTCCAAATCCCTCTGCAAGCTTTGAAAACCTTCCTCACTGTCCACTACACCTCCAATCTTTGTATCATCAGCAAACTTGCTGATCCAATTTACCACATTATCATCCAGATCATTGATATAGATGACAAACAACAATGGACCCAAAACCGATCCCTGCGGCACACCACTAGTCACAGGCCTCCACTCAGAGAAGCAATCCTCCACAACCACTCTCTGGCTTCTTCCATTGAACCAGTGTATACCTAGCGACTGAACCTTCCTAACTAACCTCCCATGAGGGACCTTGTCAAAGGCCTTGCTGAAATCCAGGTAGACAACATCCACCGCCTTCCCTTCATCCACTTTCCTGGTAACCTCCTTGGAAAACTCTAATAGATTGGTCAAACATGACCTACTACGCACAAAGCCATGTTGACTCTCCCTAATAAGTCCCTGTCTATCCAAATATTTGTAGATCCTATCCCTTATCACACCTTCCAATAACTTGCCCACCACCGATGTCAAACTTACTGGCCTATAATTTCCCGGATTTCTTTTGGAACCTTTTTTAAACAACGGAACAACATGAGCCACCCTCCAATCATCCGGCACCTCCCCCGTGAATACTGACATTTTAAATATGTCTGCTCGGGCCCCTGCAAGTTCAACACTAGCTTCCCTCAAGGTCCGTGGGAATACCCTGTCCGGTCCTGGGGATTTATCCACTCTGATTTGCCTTAAGACAGCAAGCACCTCCTCCCCTTTAATCTGTAAAGGTTCCATGACCTCCCTACCAGTTTGCCCTATTTCCGTAGACTCCATGCCCGTTTCCTCAGTAAATACGGATGCAATAAAACCATTTAGTATCTCCCCCATCTCTTTTGGTTCCATACACAGTCTACCACTCTGGTCTTCAAGAGGACCAATTTTATCCCTCACTATCCTTTTGCTCCTAACATACCTATAGAAGCTCTTTGGATTTTCCTTCACTCTGTCTGCCAAAGCAACCTCATGTCTTCTTTTAGCCCTCCTGATTTCCCTCTTAAATAGCTTCTTGCACTTTTTATACTCCTCGAGCATCTGATGTGTTCCTTGCTGCCTGTACATTTCATACAATTCTCTCTTCCTCTTAATCAGTGTTACAATCTCCCTTGAGAACGAAGGTTCCTTATTCCTATTTACTTTGCCTTTAATCCTGACAGGAACATACAAACTCTGCACTCTCAAAATTTCTCCTTTGAAGGCCTCCCACTTTCCATTTACATCCTTACCAGAGAACAGCCTGTGCCAATCCACACTTCCCAGATCCCTTCTCATTTCATCAAATTTGGCCTTTTTCCAGTTCAGAACTTCAACCTGAGGACCAGATCTATCCTTATCCATGATCAGGTTGAAACTAATGGCATTATGATCACTGGATCCAAAGTGTTCCCTCACACTCACATCCATCACCTGCCCTAACTCATTTCCCAATAGGAGATCCAATATCGCATCCTCTCTAGTTGGCACCTCTATATGCTGATGTAGAAAATTCTCCTGAACACATTTTACAAACTCTACCCCGTCTAAACCTTTAACAGTATGCGAGTCCCAATCTATATGTGGAAAATTAAAATCCCCTACTATCACAACTTTGTGTTTCTTGCAGTTGTCAGCTATCTCTCCGCTGATTTGCTCCTCCAATTCTCGCTGACTATTGGGTGGTCTATAATACAAGCCCATTAATGTGGTCATACCTTTCCTGTTTCTCAGCTCCACCCATAGGGCCTCTGTAGACAAGCTCCCTAATCTATCCTGCCTGAGTACCGCTGTAACATTTTCCCTGACCAACAATGCCACCCCCCCCCACCTTTTATCCCTCTGCCTCTATCCCGCCTGAAACATTGGAACCCTGGAACATTGAGCTGCCAGTCCTGCCCCTCCTGTAGCCAAGTTTCACTAATGGCTATAATGTCATATTTCCATGTGTCTATCCATGCCTTCAGCTCATCTGCCTTTCCCACAATACTCCTGGCATTGAAATAGACACACCTCAAAAGATTATTTCCACCACACTCTACCCTTCCATTTGTGATTTTGCTTGAACTAACCTGTCTTTTTACCCCTGCTCCACTATCTGCTCTGGCACTCTGATTCCCACCCCCCTGCAAATCTAGTTTAAACGCTCCCCAATAACACTAGCAAATCTCCCTGCAAGTATATTGGTCCCCTTGTAGTTTAGGTGTAACCCGTCTCTCTTGTACAGGTCCCACCTGCCCCAGAAGAGGTCCCAATGATCCAAGAATCGGAAACCCTGCCCCCTGCACCAGTTCCTCAGCCATGCCATTGGCCATTGGCCATGCTAAATTCTCCCTCAGTGTACCCGAACAGGTGCTGGAGTGTGGCGACTCGGGGATTTTCATAGTAACCTCATTGCAGTGTTAATGTAAGCCTACTTGTGACACTAATAAATAAACTTAGAATCATTATCACCAAAATTTGACAATAAGTACATCGGGAGGTATTCGAACAGGTGACTAAAACCTTGGTTAAAGAGATAGGTTTTTTAAAAGTCTTAAAGGAGGGAAAACAAGGATCATTCAGACTTGAAACGTTGGCTCTATTCTCTCTCCACAGATGCTGTCAGACCTGCTGAGATTTTCCAGCATTTTCTGTTTTTGTTTCAGATTCCAGCAGCCGCAGTATTTTGCTTTTATTATAGAAAGATTGAGAGATTTATGGAGGGAATTCCAGAAAATCGCAGCCTGAAAGTAGGGTGAAAAATCAGATTTACTGACCTGCATTTCCTGAAAGGGTTTCTTTTGCACCTTGCTAAATTTTCATTACATGCCTATCAGTGTCATATTTCATAAAAGAGATAGGTTTAAGGATTCAAGCTTGACGTTATAAAGACAATTTATCAGATAAAAAATGCACATTTAAAACAGCAATTCTGTTTCATCTTTGAATTTTTACATGATACATCACACAGATATTATTGCGAAAACTTTCTCTAACCTCCATGCTGTTCAAAGCATTAATTAGATCTGTATTCTGGAGCGCAAGTAAATGGATACCCTCTCTTTATGAGTGATCAGTCATTTATTGTTGCACCTTACTGAATTCATCCTGACAATAATCTCCTTCAAAATTGCAATGTAAGCAAAAGGTCATCTTCTGAAGACAAACTTGGGGCAGGCAGCAACATAAACTCATTCTCGGGAGAATGGCTTTTGTTTGGCTGTCGCTGCACATTAAGACTGGCATTCTATCATGAGAAATGAAGTAATACTATTCCACTTGAATATGTTAGCTCATATTAGCTCATATCATAGACATCAAATAGTGCAATCAATGACCCAAGTCTTGCTGGAGCTGGCAGCTCGCTGCATGTGCCATTAATTAGACTTTTCTCTGCATCCTACAGTTCAAAACATCGTTGCAGTGCAATTTGCTGAAGTTCGAGCTGTTAACGGCACAGCAGGGACAACAGGACACCTATTCAATGACAGCACTGACAATCTACCAGTGAGAATGGGGCATCGGATAAAGGGAGAAACAACTGAGAAGGAGGTTGGATTAGAATTAAATCAGTAGGAGAAACAGAGATGGAAAGAAAGCTTGGATTAAGAAAGAGACAAAAAGGAAATGTAAGATTTTTTTTAAATCTAAGAAGAATTCACTACATGCATGAATGAAACTCAACAGTTTAAATTGTTTCCCTTTGATAGATAGATAGATAGATAGATAGATAGATAGATAGATAGATAGATAGATAGATAGATAGATAGATAGATAGATAGATAGGTAGGTAGGTAGGTAGGTAGGTAGGTAGGTAGGTAGATAGATAGATAGATAGATAGATAGATAGATAGATAGATAGATAGATAGATAGATAGATAGATAGATAGATAGATAGATAGATAGATAACTATATGGTCAGACAGATAGATAGATAGATAGATAGATAGATAGATAGATAGATAGATAGATAGATAGATAGATAGATAGATAGATAGATAGATAGATAGATAGATAACTATATGGACAGATAGATAGATAGATAGATAGATAGATAGATAACTATATGGACAGATAGATAGATAGATAGATAGATAGATAGATAGATAGATAGATAGATAACTATATGGACAGATAGATAGATAGATAGATAGATAGATAGATAGATAGATAGATAGATAGATAGATAGATAGATAGATAGATAGATAGATAGATAACTATATGGACAGATGGATAGATAGATAGATAGATAGATAGATAGATAGATAGATAGATAGATAGATAGATAGATAGATAGATAGATAGATAACTATATAGATAACTATATAGACAGATAAATTACTAAATAGATAGATGGATGGACAGATGGATGGACGGAGAAGTTAAAGTTCAAAAAAAGGTTCAAAAGTTTATTTATTATTAGTCACAAGTAAGGCTTACATTAACACTGCAATGAAGTTACTGTGAAATTCCCCTGGTCGCCGCAGTCTGGCATCCGGGTCAATGCACCTAACTGGCACATCTTTCAGAATGTGGGAGGAAACCGGAGCACCCGGAGGAAACCCACACAGACACGGGGAGAACGTGCAAACTCCACACAGACAGTGACCCAAGCCGGGAATCAAACCTGGGTTCCTGGGGCTGTGAAGCAGCAGTGCTAACCCACTGTGCCACCGTGGCGCCCAGCTTTTTTCTGAGGACTGTTATCATCAGAGAAAAGAAAGTTGAGAGGGAGTTTGACAGGGCTAGTCAAAATTGTAGACAGAATAGATATGGAGAAACTGCTCCCATTCATGAAAGGATTGAGAACGAGCGGGCACGGACTTAAAGCAATTTAGCAAAAGAAGCAAAAGTGATCTGAGGAGAAACTCTTCTATGCGGCGAATGGTTAGAGGCTGGAACGCACTTCCTGAGAGTGTGATGGAGACAGGTTCAACTGAAGCATTTAAAATGGAATTAGACTGTTACCCCAAAACAAAGAATCTACTGGGTTATCAGGGGAATGGCACTAGGTGAGTTGCTCATTTGGAGAGCTGGTGCAGACGCAGTGGACCAAATATTCTCCTCCTGTGGCATAACAATTCTGTGAATGAGGCCAGAGCAGTTGACTGCAGTATATTAACAATTAGAACATTGTTAAGAGGGTACTTGCTAAGTCTGAGCCCAAACTTCTTGTATCAAATTTGAGTTCAGTACTCAAATCCAGCAAGTTCTTAAAAATAACGGATAGGCTGAGGTTTGCGTGAGGCAAAAGGTGGAGTAGCGTAAATCAACCAACAATTTATAATGATTCATAACTCACAGCACATCGTTTCTTCCCCTGAGTTTGCTAGCCAGTTGGTACCTTAATAATGCAGCGTGTTGTGAACTCGCTGTGATTTTCCTGGGAAGATTTGGGCGAAAGACTCCCCTAAAGGTCTCTGTCTTCAACAAAGAAAGCACAACTTATCACAGTGATTGGCTGGTTAAGGCCAGTCACCACCCTATAACCTTTGCATTTTATCAGTCATTGTCTGCATGTTGGTAGCCTTCCTGTATTTTGTCCACAAAGTCCCAGGGTAGATTTTATCTATAAAGCAATACTTTATGCACTTTGAGATTTCTCGTTCAGCTCTCAGCTAGCTTATTCTAGTGGTAAAAAGATTTGTTTGCACAAACTGTTCTTGAATGCAACTTTTATCTGCGCCAGATACTTTCCATCGGCTGAGAAAATGCCCCAACACTAAGTGTACATCCATCTTCATTCAGCTTCACCATTTCAATAAAAGATTAGAGCTTGATGTGTGACATCCAAAATCAACTTCTTCCCCAGTAAATGGGAAACAGTGCAAGAGCATTCATGAGTCATATCCTGAACCGTTGCACCAGTGGAAACGCATCCAGGTCTTTCGCACCTAACAGGCATTAAATCTGTCTCCATATGGAATTGGGTACTGATGAGCTCGTCATCGACTGTTCATAATCTGGTCTTATTCTGCTTCTTTTTTTATTTGCATTCATTACTATTCAGTGGTACATAAAACTTATGTTCGGCATGGTTTCCAGATGACTATTTCTGTCACAGTGTTACTTCTGACCTTTATGATGACATTTTGTTGACATTCTGTCTTCTAGCTACTTTGGGTCACGCAGGGTTAATATGGCGTTATAAGGAACTTGTTCTTCGAATGTTATCATTTGGACACCCATGAGTTGAGGGAAGCCAACAACAGCAGAACATTACTCAACTTAAGGGGAGGCAATGGCCTTGTGGTATTATCACTCGACAATTAATCCAGAAACTCAGCTAATGTTCTGGGGCCCTGGGCTCGAATCCTGCCACGGCAGATAGTGGAATTTGAATTCAATGAAAAAAATCTGGAATAAAGAATCTACTGATGATCATGAAACCATTGTCGATTGTTGGAAAAACTCATCTGGCTCACTAATGTCCTTTAGGGAAGGAAATCTGCCATCCTTACCTGGTCTGGCCTACATGTGACTCCAGAGCCGCAGCAATGTGGTTGACCCTGAACAAGGGCAACTAGGGATGAGCAATAAATGCTGGCCAGCTAGCGACGCCATGTTCCATGAGTGAATAAAAGAAAACCACAATTTGTCATCTCATGGCCTGGAACATTCCCACTCTACCATTACCACCAAGCCAGGGAATCAACCCTGGTTCATTGAGGAGTGCTGTTGAGCATGCTAGGAGCAGTACCAGACGTATCTAAAGAGAGCAAGGAAGTCCAGATTAAACTGCATTTATTTCAATGCAAGAGGCCTGACGGGCAAGGCAGATGAACTCAGGGCATGGATGGATACGTGGGACTGGGATATTATAGCAATTACTGAAACATGGTTAAGGGAGGGACAGGACTGGCAGCTCAATGTTCCAGGGTACAGATGCTATAGGAAAGATAGAACAGGAGGTAAGAGAGGAGGGGGAGTTGCACTTTTGATAAGAGAAAATATTACAGCAGTACTGAGAGGGGATATATCCAAGGGTTCGGGAACTGAGTCTATATGGGTAGAACTGAGAAATAAGAAGGCCCCCAAATAGTCAGCGGGAAATTGAGGAGCAAATATGTAAGGAGATTACAGATAACTTCAAGAAAAATAGGGTGGTAATAGTAAGGGATTTTAACTTTCCCAACATTGACTGGGACAGCCATAGGATTAGGGGCTTGGATGGAGAGAAATTTGTTGAGTGTGTTCAGGAGGAATTTCTCATTCAGTATGTGGATGGCCCGACGAGAGAGGAGGAAAAATGTGACATCCTCTTGGGAAATAAGAAAGGGCAGGTGACAGAAGTGTTAGTGAAGGATCACTTTGGGACCAGTGACCATAATTCTATTAGTTTTAAGATAGCTATGGAGAATGATAGGTCTGGCCCAAAAGTTAAAATTCTAAATTGGGGCAAGGCCAATTTTGATGGTATCAGGCAGGAACTTTCAAAAGTTAATTGGGGAGGTCTGTGGGAAGGCAAAGGGATGTCTGGTAAGTGGGAGGCTTTCAAAAACGTGTTAACCAGGGTTCAGGGTAAGCAGATTCCTCTTAGAGTGAAAGGCAAGGCTGGTAGAAGTAGGGAACCCTGGATCACTCGGGATATTGAGGCCCTGGTCAAGAAGAAGAAGGAGGCACATGAAATGCATTGGCAGCTGGGATCAAGTGAATCCCTTGAAGAGTATAGGAGGTGTAAGAGTAGAGTTAAGAGAGAAATAAGGAGGGCAAAAAGGGGAAACGAGATTGTTTTGGCAGATAAGGCAAAGGAGAATCCAAAGAGCTTCTACAAATACATAAAGGGCAAAAGAGTAACAAGGGAGAGAGTAGGGCCTCTTAAGGATCAACAAGGTCATCTATGTGTGGATCCACAAGAGATGGGTGAGATCCTAAATGAATATTTCTCATCAGTGTTTACTGTTGAGAAAAGCATGGATGTTAGGGAACTTGGGGAAATAAATAGTGATGTCTTGAGGAGTGTTCATATTACAGAGAAAGAGGTGCTGGAAGTCTTAAAGCGCATCAAGGTAGATAAATCCCTGGGACCTGATGAAGTGTATCCAAGGACATTACGGGAGGCTAGGGAGGAAATTGCGGGTCCGCGAGCAGAGATACCTGAATCATCGATAGTCACGGGTGAAGTGCCTGAAGATTGGAGGGTGGCAAATGTTGTGCCTTTGTTTAAAAAGGGCTGCAAGGAAAAGCCTGGGAACTACAGGCCAGTGAACCTCACATCTGTGGTGGGTAAGTTGTTGGAAGGTATTTTGAGAGACAGGGTCTACAGGCATTTAGAGAGGCAAGGACTGATTAGGGACAGTCAGCAAGGCTTTGTGAGTGGAAAATCATGTCTCACAAATTTGATTGAGTTTTTTGAAGGGGTAACCAAGAAGGTAGATGAGGGCAGTGCAGTTGATGTTGTCTATATGGACTTTAGCAAGGCCTTTGACAAGGTACCGCATGGTAGGTTGTTGCATAAGGTTAAATCTCATGGGATCCAGGGTGAGGTATCTAAATGGATACAAAATTGGCTTCTTGACAGAAGCCAGAGGGTGGTTGTTGAGGGTTGTTTTTCAAACTGGAGGCCTGTGACCAGCGGTGTGCCTCAGGGATCAGTGCTGGGTCCACTGTTATTTGTCATTTATATTAATGATTTGGATGAGAATATAGGGGGCATGGTTAGTAAGTTTGCAGATGACACCAAGATTGGTGACATAGTGGACAATGAAGAAAGTTACCTCCGATTGCAACGGGATCTTGATCAATTGGGCCAGTGGGCTGACGAATGGCAGATGGAGTTTAACTTAGATAAATGCGAGGTGATGTATTTTGGTAGATTGAACCAGGGCAGGACTTACTCAGTTAATGGTAGGGCGTTGGGGAGAGTTACAGAGCAAAGAGATCAAGGGGTACATGTTCATAGCTCCTTGAAAGTGGAGTCATGGGTTGACAGAGTGGTGAAGAAGGCATTCAGCATGCTTGGTTTCATCGGTCAGAATATTGAATAGAGGAGTTGGGACGTCTTGTTGAAGTTGCATAAGACATTGGGTAAGGCCACACTTGGAGTACTGTGTACAGTTCTAGTCACTATTATAAAAAGGATATTATTAAACTAGAAAGAGTGTGGAAAAGATTTGCTGGGATGCTACCGAGACTTGATGGTTTGAGTTATAAGGAGAGGCTGGATAGACTGGGACTTTTTTCTCTGGAGCGTAGGAGGCTGAGGGGTGATCTTATAGAGGTCTATAAAATAATGAGGGTACAGATCAGCTAGATAGTCAATATCTTTTCTCAAAGGTAGGGAAGTCTAAAACTAGAGGGCATAGGTTTAAGGTGAGAGGGGAGAGATACAAAAGTGTCCAGAGGGGCAATTCTTTTCACACAGAGGGTGGTGAGTGTCTGGAACAAACTGCCAGAGGTAGTAGCAGAGGTGGGTACAATTCTGCCTTTTAAAAAGCATTTAGACAGTTACATGGGTAAGATGGGTCTCGAGGCCAAATGCGGGCAATTGGGATTAGCTTAGGGTTTTAAAAAAAATGTGGTATGGACAAGTTGGGCCGAAGGGCCTGTTTCCATGCTGTAAACCTCTATGACTCTATGACCTAAAGATGAGATGCCAATGTGATGAAGCTACAACACATGAATGCCAAACAACAGAAGCAGCGTGTGATAGACGGAGCTAACCGATTCCACAGCCAACAGGTCAGGTCAAATCTCTGCAGTCCTTCCACACCCAGATCTCATAGGAACTCATAAGAACTAGGAGCTGGAGTAGGCAATTCAGACTCTCAAGCCTGCTCGGCCAATTAACATTATCATGACTCATCTCATTTTGGCCTCAACTCCACTTTCTTGTCTGCTCACCATAGCCCTTCAAACCCTTTCTAATCAAAAATCTGTCCACCTCTTCCTTAAATTTACTCAAAGTCCCGGCATCCACCACATTCTGGGGTCATGAATTCCACAGATTCACGACCCTTTGAGAGAAGTAGTTTCTCTTCACCTCTGTTTTAAATCTGATACCGCTGATCCTAAAACTATGAACTTTTGTTGTAGATTCCCCTGCACAAGGAAACAAGAGGAAACATCCTCTCCGCGTCTACTTTCACAATTGCCCTTATTATTTTGTACACCTCAATTAGATCTCTCATTCTTCTAAACTCCAGAGAGTATAGGCCTAAACTGCCCAACCTCTCTTCGTAAGACAAACCCCTCATCTCTAGAATCAATCAAGTGAACCTCTTCTGAACTGTCTGCAATGCAACTACATCTCTCCTCAAGTAAGAAGACCAAATCTGGACACAATATTCTAAGTGTGGTCTCACTAATGTTTTGTACAGTAGAAACACTTCACCACTTTTATATTCTATTCCTTTAGCAATAAATACCAAGATTCCAATTGCCTTCCTAATTACCTGCTGCACCTGCATACTAGATTTCTGCAATTCATGCACGAGGACACCCAGATCCCTCTGCACCAAAGCACTGTGACGTTTCTCTCCATTTAGATAATAATTTGCCTTTACATGTGGATAAGCTCACACTTACCCCCACACTTATCCACGACCTGAATGATGGTGGATGATTAAACAACTAAATGGAGGAGGAGGTTTGAAATACAACCCCATCCTCAATGATGGGGAAGACCAGTATCTCAGTGCAAAAGACAAGGTTGATGCATTTGCAGCCATCTTCAGCTAGAAGTGCCGAATGGATGATCCATCTCGGCCTCCTCTGGAGGTCCTCAGTTTGAGTTTTAACAACGCCAGGTTAAAGTCCAACAGGTTTATTTGGTAGCAAATGCCATTAGCTTTCGGAGCCCTGCTCCTTCGTCAGATGGAGTGGAAAACTGCTCACAAACAAGGCACACAGAGACACAAAATCAAGTTACAGAATACTGATTAGAATGCGAATCTTTACAGCTAATCAAGTCTTAAAGATACAGACAATGTGAGTGGAGGGAGCATTAGGCCCTGGTTAAAGAAATGTGTATTGTCTCCAGACAGGACAGCCAGTGAGATTCTGCAAGTCCAGGAGGCAAGCTGTGGGGGTTACCAACATTGTGACATGAACCCAAGATCCCGGTTTAGGCCATCGTCATGTCCTCATGAGGACGGCCTAAACCGGGATCTTGGGTTCATGTCACACTGTCGGTAACCCCCACAGCTTGCCTCCTGGACTTGCAGAATCTCACTGGCTGTCCTGTCTGGAGACAATACACATTTCTTTAACCTGGGCCTAATGCTCCCTCCACTCACATTGTCTGTATCTTTAAGGCTTGATTAGCTGTAAAGCTTCGCATTCTAATCAGTATTCTGTAACTTGATTTTGTGTCTCTGTGTGCCTTGTTTGCGAGCAGATATCCACTCCATCTGATGAAGGAGCAGGGCTCCGAAAGCTAATGGCATTTGCTACCAAATAAATCTGTTGGACTTTAACCTGGTGTTGTTAAAACTCTTACTGTGTTTAGAAACATAGAAAGAAACACAGAAAAACTACCGCACAAACAGGCCCTTCGGCCCCACAAGTTGTGCCGAACATATCCCTACCTTCTAGGCCTACCTATAACCCTCCATCCTATTAAGTCCCATGTACTCATCCAGGAGTCTCTTAAAAGACCCTGTTGAGTTTGCCTCCACCACCACTGACGGCAGCCGATTCCACTCGCCCACCACCCTCTGTGTGAAAAACTTCCCCCTGACATTTCCCCTGTACCTACCCCCCAGCACCTTAAACCTGTGTCCTCTCGTAGCAGCCATTTCCACCCTGGGAAAAAGCCTCTGAGAGTCCATCCGATCTATGCCTCTCAACATCTTATATACCTCTATTAGATCTCCTCTCATCCTACGTCTCTCCAAGGAGAAAAGATCGAGCTCCCTCAGCCTATTGGATCAGCAGGTTTGCTGATGATACAAAGATTGGAGGTGTAGTGGACAGTGAGGAAGGTTTTCAAAGCTTGCAGAGGGATTTGGACCAACTAGAAAAATGGGCTGAAAAATGGCAAATGGAATTTAACGCAGACAAGTGTGAGATATTGCACATTGGAAGGACAAACCAAAGTAGAACGTACAGGGCAAATGGTAGGACTCTGAAGATTGCAGTTGAACAGAGGGATCTGGGAATACAGGTACAGAATTCCCTGAAAGTGATGTCACAGGTGGATAGGGTCGTAAAGAGTGCCTTTGGTACATTGGCCTTTATAAATCAGAGTATCGAGTATAAAAGTTGGAGTGTTATGGTAAGGTTATATAAGGCATTGGTGAGGCCGAATTTGGAGTATTGTGTACAGTTTTGGTCACCTAGTTACAGGAAGGATGTAAATAAGGTTGAAAGAGTGCAGAGAAGGTTCACAAGGATGTTGCCGGGACTTGAGAAGCTGAGTTACAGAGAGAGATTGAATAGGTTGGGACTTTATTCCCTGGAGGGTAGAAGATTGAGGGGAGATTTGATAGAGGTGTATAAGATTTTGATGGGTATAGATAGAGTGAATGCAAGCAGGCTTTTTCCGCTGAGGCTAGGGGAGAATAAAACCAGAGGGCATGGGTTAAGGGCGAAAGGAGAAAAGTTTAAAGGGAATATTAGGGGCGGCTTCTTCACGCAGAGAGTGGTGGGAGTGTGGAATGAGCTGCCGGATAAAGTGGTAAATGCTTTTAACATTTAAGAAAACTTGGACGGGTTCATGGATGAGAGGGGTGTGGAGGGATATGGTCCAAGTGCAGGTCAGTGGGACTAGGCAAAAAATGGTTCGGCACAGACAAGAAGAGCCAAAAGGCCTGTTTCTGAGCTGTAATTTTCTATGGTTCTATGGTTCTCTATCCTCATAAGGCATGCCACTCAATCCAGGCAACATCCTTGTAAATCTCCTCTGCACCCTTTCAATCATTTCCACATCATTCCTGTAATGAGGCGATCAGAACTGAGCACAGTACTCCAAGTGGGATCTGACGAGGGTCTTATATAGCTGCATGATTATCCCTGGACTCCTAAACTCAATCCCTCGACTGATAAAGGCCAGCACACCATACGTCTTCTTAACCACCTCCTCCACCTGCGGGGCCAATTTAAGAGTCCTATGGACCCTGACCCCAAGGTCCTTCTGATTCTCTACAGTATTAAGAGTCTTTCCCTTAATATTGTACTCCTTCATCCCATTTGACCTGCCAAAATGGACCACTACGCATTTATCTGGGTTGAAGTCCATCTGCCACTTCTCCGCCCAGTCTTGCATCCTATCTATGTCCCTCTGTAACTTCTGACATCCCTCCAGACTATCCACAACCCCACCAACCTTCGTGTCATCGGCAAACTTACCAACCCATCCCTCCACTTCCTCATCCAGGTCATTTATGAAAATGACAAACAGCAAGGGTCCCAGAACAGATCCCTGGGGCACACCCACTGGTGACCGACCTCCAATTAGAAAAAGACCCATCTATACACACTCTCTGCCTCCTTTGGGCAAGCCAGTTCTGGATCCACAGGGCAGCAGCCCCTTGGATCCCATGCCCTCTCACTTTTTCTAGAAGCCTTGCATGGGGGACCTTATCGAACGCCTTGCTAAAATCCATATACCCCAGTCCAATGCCGGCATCTCCAGATCATGGTCCCCAGTTTCACAGATGCCAGTCTTCAGCCTTTCTGATTCACTACACGTGATATCAAGAAATAGCTGAGGCCATGGGATACAACCAAAACTATGGTCCTTGACAACATCTAGAGTATATTACTGAACTTATGTTCCAAAACTAGCCAAACCTTTAGCCAAACTGTTCCAGTACAGCTACAACAGCTAAAATTCATGTACCTCCCTGATGAGGTAGAAATTGCCCAGATATTTCTGTCTACAAAAGCAGAACAAATTCAATCCAGCAATTAACCTCCTATCGGTGATGGAAGGTGATGTCGACAAGGCTCTCCCTCAGTACTTACTCAGCAATAACCTGCTCTTTGATACTCAGGTTAGGATCTGTCAGGACCACTCAACTCCAGATTCCATTACAGCCCCAGTTGAAACTGAAGAGCTGATTTCTAGAGGTGAGCTGAGATTTACTGCCCTTGACATAAAGGCAGGATTTGACCAAGTGTGGCATCAAGGAGTCCGAGAATGATTTAAGTCAATGGGAGTAAACTCTCCACTGGTTGCAGTCCTGCTTAGGACAAAGGAAGATGGTTGTAGTACTTGGAGGCCTTTGTAATGGTTGGAGGCCATCACCTGGTCCAGGGCATTGCTGCAGGAGTTCCTCAGGATAGTGTCCTAGGCCCAACCATCTTCAGCTGCTTCATCTGTGACCTGTCTTCAAACATAAAGTCAGAATTGGGGATGGTCGCTGATGATTATACGATGTTTAGCACCATTCACAACTCTGCAGATACTGAAGCAGTCCATGCCAACATGCAGCACAACCTGGATAACATTCAGGCTTCGGCTGACAAGTGGCAAGTAGCATTCACGTCATACAAGTGCCAGGCAATGAATCTTTCCATAAAGAGGGGATTTAACCATCTTCCCTTAACATTCATTCAATGGCATTACCATCGCTGAATTCCTCCCCCCCCCTCAACAATCAACATTAATACTGTGGCTATAAGAGCAGGTAACAGGCTGGGAATTCAGTGATGAATAACTCACCTCATGGCTACTAAAGTCTGTTCACCATCTGCATGGCACAAGTCAGGAATATTCTCCATTTACAGCTCCAACAACACAGAAAATGTAACATCATCCCGGACAAAGCAGTCCACTTGAGCGACACCCCATTAACTGCCTTAAGAATTCACTCCCACTTGCATCGATGCACAGTGGCATCAATGTACACTGAATGCAAGATGCAATGCAGCAACTTGATAAGCCTCCTTTGACAACACAATCCACACCTGCGACCTCTACCACTTAGGACAAGCGCAGCAGATGCTTAGGAACACCACCACCTGCAAGCTCTCCCCAAGCCACATACCATCCTGATTTGGAACTATATTGCTGTTCCCTCACCATTGCTCTGTCAAATTCTCGTTTCCGAAGAACACTGTGTGTGTATCTACTAAGAAGTCTCACAACACCAGGTTAAAGTCCAACAGGTTTATTTGGTAGCAAAATCCACTAGCTTTCGGAGCGCTGCTCCTTCGTCAGGTGAGTGGGAGTTCTGTTCACAAACAGGACGTATAAAGACTCAAACTCAATTTACGAACTAATGGTTGGAATGCGAGTCTTTACAGGTAATCAAGTCTCAAAGGTACAGACAATGTGAGTGGAGAGAGCGTTAAGCACAGGTTAAAGAGATGTGTATTGTCTCCAGACAGGACAGTTAGTGAGATTTTGCAAGCCCAGGCAAGTCATGGGGGTTACAGATAGTGTGTAAACCCCCATGACTTGCCTGGGCTTGCAAAATCTCACTAACTGTCCTGTCTGGAGACAATACACATCTCTTTAACCTGTGCTTAACGCTCTCTCCACTCACATTGTCTGTACCTTTGAGACTTGATTACCTGTAAAGACTCGCATTCCAACCATTATTTTGTAAATTGAGTTTGTGTCTTTATATGCCCTGTTTGTGAATAGAACTACTCACCTGATGAAGGAGCAGCGCTCCGAAAGCTAGTGGCTTTTGCTACCAAATAAACTTGTTGGACTTTAACATGGTGTTGTGAGACTTCTTACTGTGTTTACCCCAGTCCAACGCTGGCATCTCCACACCATGTGTACCTACTCCATAAGGATTGCAATGGTTCAAGAAGGCTGCATTCACCTCCTTCTCAAGGACAATTAGGGATTGACAATAATTGTTGGTCTAGCCAGCATCACTCATAAAAATCCCCAGTAATAGGGCTCTAGAAAAAAAAAGAAAATATGCTCAAAGACTTCAGGGTGGTAAATATTATACCCTCACGTGTGAAATAGGCAAAAGGTTAAGTCAGAGAATGAAGAGCAAATTGGTCTTATCTTTATCAGACCCCATTTGGAGTATTGTGAGCAGTTTTGGGCCCCATATCTAAGGGAGGATGTGCTGGCCTTGGAAAGGGTCCAGAGGAGGTTCACAAGAATGATCCCTGGAATGAAGAGCTTGTCGTATGAGGAATGATTGAGGACTCTGGGTCTGTACTCGTTGGAGTTTAGAAGGATGAGGGGGGATCTTATTGAAACTTACAGGATACTGCGAGGCCTGGACGTGGAGAGGATGTTTCCATTAGTAGGAAAATCTAGAACCAGAGGGCACAACCTCAGGCTCAAGGGATGATCCTTTAAAACAGAGATGAGGAGGAATTTCTTGAGCCAGAGAGTGGTGAATCTTTGGAACTCTTTGCCGCAGAAGCTGTGGAGGCCAGGTCATTGAGGGTCTTTAAGACAGAGATAGATAGGTTCTTGATTAATAAGGGGATCAGAGGTTATGGGGAAAAGGCAGGAGAATGGGGATGAGAAAAATATCAGCCATGATTGAATGACGGAGCAGACTCGATGGGCCGAGTGGCCTAATTCTGTTCCTATGTCTTATGGTCTTATGGTTGTGTCTAAATCTCTGGAACCTAAAATCTGAGTTAAATTAGCTCCATTCACTCCTCCAGTAATGACGCAGTCCACGCCAACATACAGCAGGGCTTGGACAACACCCAGATTTGAGCTGCCTAAGGGCAGTGCTATGGATTTGGGTCTGTCGCAGGTATCTACACGTGTGCAGGCATTACTTGACGCACTCCCACTGCCTGCTCAGTTGAGTCCCTCTGCGCTCTTTCAGATTTTAGAGAAGCAAGACTCAGAGTGTAACAATATAAGTCCCTTCTGATCTGGGCTGAATATCTGCGTTAAGCACTTGTATACTGTTCGAACATAGAACATAGGAAATAGATGCAGGAGTAGGTCATTCGGCCCTTCAAACCTGCACCACCATTCAAATGATCATGGCTGATCATACACTTTCAGTATCCCACTCCTGCTTTCTCTCCATACCCCTTGATCCCTTTAGCCGCAAGGGCCACGTCCAGCTCCCTCTTGAACATATCTAACGAACTGGCCCCGATGGCTTTCTGTGGTAGAGAATTCCACAGGTTCACAACTCTGACTGAAGAAGTTCTTCCTCATCTCAGTCCTAAATGGCTTACCCCTTATTCTTAGACTGTGACCCTTTATTCTTAGACTTCCTCAACATCGGGAACATTCTTCCCGCATCTAGCCTGTCCAGTCCCATCAGGACTTTATATGTTTCTATGAGATCCTCTCTCATTCTTCTAAATTCCAGTGAGCAGAAGCCCAGTCGATCCAGTCTCTCTTCATATGTCAGCCCTGCCATTCCAGGAATCAGTTTGGTGAACCTTCGCTGGTCTCCCTCAATAGCAAGAGTGTCCTTCCTCAGACTAGGAGACCAAAGCTGCATGCAATACGCAATATGTGGCCTCACCAAGGCCCTGTATAACTGCAGCAAGACGTCCATACTCCTATACTCAAATCCTCTTTGCTATGAAGGCCAGCATACCATTAGCTTTCCTCGCTGCCTGCTGTACCTGCATGTCAACCTTCAGCGACTGTTCCACCATGACACCCAGGTCATGTTGCACTTCCCCTTTTCCTAAACTGCCACCATTCAGATAATAATCTTCCTTCCTGTTTTTGCACCAAAGTGGATAACCTCACATTTATTCACATTATATTTGCATTTGCCAAGTATTTGCCCACTCAGCCAACCTGTCCAAGTCATCCTGCAGTCTCTTAGCATCCTCCTCACAGCACATACTGCTACAGAGCTTAGAGTCATCTGCAAATTTGGAGAAATTGCATTCAATGCCTTCATCCTAATCATTAATGTATATTGTGAATAATTGGGGTCCCAGCACTGAACCCTGCGGTACCCCACGAGTCACTGCCTGCCACTCTTTTAATTTTTCTGAAGGTGAATAAGGTTAACACTTAGGCAAAAGGACAATCAGTTTGATTTGTAAGTTACTTTATTACATTGTATGGAAAACATTTGTTTTTTAAAGGATCTTACTTCATTCCATTGTATGTAAAGCATACAGAACACTATGATTATGGCATTAAAGCAAAATATTGCGGATGTTGGAATCTGAAACCAGAACAAAGAAAAACTCAACAGGTCTGGCAGCATCAGTAGGGAGAGAAAAACAAGTTAATGTTTCGAGTCTGTTTGACTTCTTCAGAACTAAAGAGAAGGAAAAATATGTTGGATTGTATATTGTATAAAAACCAGCCTCCCATCCATTGACTCTGTCTACACTTTCCACTGCCTCAGCAAAGCAGTCAGCATAATTAAGGACCCCACGCACCCCAGACATTCTCTCTTCCATCTTCTTCCTTCAGGAAAAAGATACAAAAGTCTGAGGTCACATACCAACCGACTCAAGAACAGCTTCTTCCCTGCTGCTGTCAGACATTTTAAGAACATAGAACAGTACAGCACAGAACAGGCCCTTTGGCCCACGATGTTGTGCCGAGCTTTATCTGAAACCAAGATCAAGCTATCCCATTCCCTATCATCCTGGTGTGCTCCATGTGCCTATCCAATAACCGCTTAAATGTTCCTAAAGTGTCTGACTCCACTATCACTGCAGGCAGTCCATTCCACACCCCAACCACTCTCTGCGTAAAGAACCTACCTCTGATATCCTTCCTGTATCTCCCACCACGAACCCTATAGTTATGCCCCCTTGTAATAGCTCCATCCACCCGAGGAAATAGTCTTTGAACATTCACTCTATCTATCCCCTTCATCATTTTATAAACCTCTATTAAGTCTCCCCTCAGCCTCCTCCGCTCCAGAGAGAACAGCTCTAGCTCCCTCAACCTTTCCTCATAAGACCTACCCTCCAAACCAGGCAGCATCCTGGTAAATCTCCTCTGCACTCTTTCCAGCGCTTCCACATCCTTCTTATAGTGAGGTGACCAGAACTGCACACAATATTCCAAATGTGGTCTCACCAAGGTCCTGTACAGTTGCAGCATAACCCCACGGCTCTTAAACTCCAACCCCCTGTTAATAACTTTTGAATGGACTTACCTTGCATTAAGTTGATCTTTCCCTACACCCTAGCTATGACTGTAACACTACATTCTGCACTCTTTCCTTTCCTTCTCTATGAACGGTATGCTTTGTCTGTATAGCGCGCAAGAAACAATACTTTTCACTGTATGTTAATACATGTGACAATAATAAATCAAATCAAATCAAAGAGGGGGATGGAACAGCTGAAATAGTGTAGAAGGACAGTGATTAATGTGAGCTGGGGGAGAATGCAACAGCGACATAGCAAAACTTAAGAACACGTGACAGATGGCCCAGTGGGGAGGGGGAGGAGGGTTTTTGCATTGGGTTATGGGTAGGGGAGTCTAAAGCTAGAGGGCATAGGTTTAAGGTGAGAGGGGAGAGATACAAAAGTGTCCTGAGGGGCAATTTTTTCACACAGAGGGTGGTGAGTGTCTGGAACAAGCTGCCAGAGGTAGTAGTAGAGGCGGGTACAATTTTGTCTTTTAAAAAGCATTTAGACAGTTACATGGGGAAGATGGCTATAGAGGGATACGGGCCAAATGCGGGCAATTGGAATTAGTTTAGGGCTTTAAAAAAAAGGGGCGGCATGGTCAAGTTGGGCCGAAGGGCCTGTTTCCATGCTGGAAATCTCTATGAATCTATGACTCTAAAAGGGTTAGGATGGCAGAGAAAGGTCACAGTGCAAAGTTGTTGAGCTCAGTGTTGAGTCCTGAGTGATGTAACGTGCCTAATCGGAAGATGAGGTGTTGTTCTTCCAGTTTGCATTGGGCTTCACTGGAACATTGCAGCAGGCCAAGGATAGACATACGGGAATGAGAGCAAGATGCTGAGTTGAAATGGCAAGCGATTGGGATTATACTTGCGGACTGAGTGAAGGTGTTCCACAAAGTGATGACCCAATCTGTGTTTAGTCTCCCCAGTGTAGAGGAGATCGCGTTGGGAACAGCAAATACAATAGACCAAATTGAAGGAGGTGAACGTGAAACACTACTTAACCTGGAAGGAGTGTCTGGAGCCATGGACAGTGAGGAGGAAGGAGGTAAAGGGGCAGGTGTTGCACAGAGGGAGGGGTGGGAACCTCAGTTAAGAAATAAGGCAGGCATGTCAGAAGCATTATTTTCGAAGGTGACATCATTGGAACATGTGATGGGGGTGGAAACTGAGAGAATGGGATGGACTGCTTGCAGGAAGCAGAGTGTGGGGAGCTGTAGTTGGGGTAGCTGTGGGAGTTGTATGTAATGTAATGTTGTATGTAATGAACATTGGTGGTCAGTCTACCACTGGAAATCAATTTCTTTAACTTAAGCTCCCCTCACTCTGTGGTTGACAGGGCACTCAAACAAGTTCGACACCCAGACCTCGGTCCTCACCCCTTCTTCTCCCTCCCACAACCATGACAGGGTTCCCCTTGCCCTCGCGTTCACCTCACCAGCCTCTGCATCCAAAGGATCATTCCTCGCCATTCCTGCCAACTCCAGCATGATGCCACCGTCTCCTGTCAGCATTACTCAGGAAACCACTCCCTCCGTTAAACTCTAGTCCAGTCCTCCATTCAGCCCTTCCCATGGCACCTTCACAGAAGTAACACATACCCCTTTTAGCTCCTCTCACCTCATTGTCCAAGGCCCCAAACACCACCTTCAGGTGAAGCAGCGTTTTACTTGCACCTCGTTCAATTTGGTCTATTGTATTCAATGTCCGCAGTGTGGTCTCCACTACACTGGGGAGACTAAACGCAGACTGGGTGAACGCTTTGCAGAACACATTCGCCCAGTCCGTAAACATGACCCAATCTTCCTGTCGCTTGCTATTTCAACTCAGCATCCTGCTCTCACACCCACATGTCCGTCCTTGGCCTGCTGCAATGCTCCCTCCTGTGAATCCCAATGCAAGCTAGAGGAGGAGCATCTCATCTTCCGATTAGGCACGTTACAGCCCTCAGGACTTAGCATTGTGTATAACTGTGACCTTTCTCCTCCATCTTAACCTGTTTTTTAATATCCCAAACATTTTTTGTCCAATGCAAAAAACCTCCCTCCCCCTCCCCCACTGGGCTATCTGTCACTTGTTCTTAAGTTTTGCTACATCTTTGTTGCAATCTCTCCCAGCTCCCACTAATCACTGTCCTTCTAGATTGTTCAAGCTGTTCCCACCCACCCCCCCCCCCCCCCCCCCCCCCCACATACAGTATACAATCCAACACATGTTTCCCTCTCTTTAGCTCATATGAATTCAAAACGTTAACTCTGTTTTCTGTCCCTACAGATGCTGTGGAGATGCCGGCGTTGGACTGGGGTGAACACAGTAAGAGTTTTAACAACACCCCAGGTTAAAGTCCAACAGGTTTATTTGGTAGCAAACACCATTAGCTTTTGGAGCGCTGCTCCTTCGTCAGATGGAGTGGAAATCTGCTCTCAAACAGGGCACAGAGACACAAAAATCAAGTTACAGAATACTGATTAGAATGCGAATCCCTACAACCAGCCAGATCTTAAAGATACAGACAATGTGGGTGGAGGGAGCATTAAGCACAGGTTAAAGAGATGTGTATTGTCTCCAGACAGAACAGCCCGCAAGTCCAGGAGGCAAGCTGTGGGGGCTACTGATAATGTGACATAAATCCAACATCCCGGTTTAGGCCGTCCTCATGTGTGTGGAACTTGGCTATCAGTCTCTGCTCAGCGACTCTGCGCTGTCGTGTGTCGTGAAGGCTGCCTTGGAGAACGCTTACCTGAAGATCCAAAGCTGAATGCCCGTGACTGCTGAAGTGCTCCCCTACAGGAAGAGAACAGTCTTGCCTGGTGATTGTCGAGCGGTGTTCATTCATCCGTTGCCGTAGCGTCTGCATGGTTTCCCCAATGTACCATGCCTCAGGATATCCTTTCCTGCAGCGTATCAGGTAGACAACGTTGGCCGAGTTGCAAGAGTATGTACGGTGTACCTGGTGGATGGTGTTCTCACGTGAGATGATGGCATCCGTGTTGATGATCCGGCACGTCTTGCAGAGGTTGCTGTGGCAGGGTTGTGTGGTGTCGTGGTCACTGTTCTCCTGAAGGCTGGGTAGTTTTCTGCGGACAATGGTCTGTTTGAGGTTGCGCGGTTGTTTGAAGGTAAGAAGTGGGGGTGTGGGGATGGCCTTGGTGAGATGTTCGTCTTCATCAATGACATGTTGAAGGCTCCGGAGGAGATGTTGTAGCTTCTCCGCTCCAGGGAAGTACTGGACGACGAAGGGTACTCTGTCCACCCTGTCCCGTGTTTGTCTTCTGAGGAAGTCGGTGCGGTTTTTCGCTGTGGTGCGTCGGAACTGTTGATCGATGAGTCGAGTGCCATATCCTGTTGTTATGAGGGCATCTTTCAGCGTCTGGAGGTGTCTGTTGCGATCCTCCTCATCCGAGCAGATCCTGTGTATACGGAGGGCTTGTCCGTAGGGGATGGCTTCTTTAACATGTTTAGGGTGGAAGCTGGAGAAGTGGAGCATCGTGAGGTTATCCGTGGGCTTACGGTACAGTGAGGTGCTGAGGTGACCGTCCTTAATGGAGACGCGTGTGTCCAAGAATGCAACCGATTCCAGAGAGTTGAACACATGTTCCGAGTCCATGGTGAGTTCTGATGGTGGAATGGTGAGATGCTGCCAGACCTGCTGAGTTTTTCCAGCGTTCTCTGTTTTAACTTTGATTAAAGGCACTTGGTGCAATTAATTTCTAATGACTGTTTAAGTACCGTTACAACAAAGAAATAATGCAAGTAATAGTCAGATCAAAGGGCCTTTTACACAATGTAAGAACAGGAATTCCCTCTATCCCGGATGGACATTCCCTACTTACCTTGGGTGGCACAATGGTTAGCACTGCTGCCTCACAGCGCTATGGACCCGGGTGCAAGTCCAGCCTCGGGCCACTGTCTGTGTGGAGCTTGCATATTCTCCCTGTGTCTGCATGAGTTTCCTCCGGGTGCTCTGGTTTCCTCCCACACTCCAATGATGTGCAGGTTAGGTTGATTGGCTATGCTAAATTGCCCCTTAGTGTTAGAGGGATTAGGGGGATAAATATGTGGGGTTATGGGAATAGGGCCTCGGTGGTGTTGTGGTCAGAGCAGATTTGATAGGCCGAATGGCCTCATTCTGCACTGTGGGGATTCTATGATGACTATCTGCTGTTGCCTAACTGCATCCACGGATTTTGCCCGAGGTGACCGCGGTAGGGCAGAACAAACCTTCCCTCCTGCTGGATCTTCACACCTCTTCCTTCATTTTGGGACATTTTACCCTCCCCATTCCGCCCCAAGGTCCTCCTTTACCCTTTCACTCCCATCCCAGAGTTCCAACTGTACCCTTTCACTCCCCACACAACTTTCCCAGATCCAGCTGCACTCCTTCACTCCACCCTCCACCTCTCCCTCAGATTCTGTTTAACCCTTTCATTCCTCCCCATGTTCCTCAAATGACCTTGGAGAGCTGTTAGCAAGGAAAACGAGAACAAAGTAATCGATTGCCACTTGGGTTTGGGATTTCCTTGAGCTTCTGTCACGTTGCTGCTGTAACCTTCCCCACGAAGCTGGATCGACAGGTTCCCACAGTGCTTCAACTGAAGTTACTTGGCAGAGCGGGAGCAGCAGTCAGGAATGTCCCCGCCTTAAAAGAAACAAAAGAAAGATTTGCATTTATATAGCACCTTTCACAATCACTGGACATCTCAAAGTGCTTTACAACCAATGAAGTGATTTTGAAGTATAATCATTGTTTTACTGCAGCCAACATTGCAGCCAATTTGCATTCAGCAACCTCCCATAATACAGCTAATAGAGATGGTGGCACAGTGGTTAGCACTGCTGCCTCAAAGCGCCGGGGACCCGGGTTCAGTTCCGGTCTCGGGTCACTGTCTGCGTGGGTTTCCTCCGGGTGCTCCAGTTTCCCCCCTCTCCCCTGTCCAAAGATGTGCGGGTTAGGTTGATTTAACCGTGCTAAATTGACCCTAGTATCAGGGGGATTAGCAGGGTAAATGCGTTGGGTTGCGGGAATTGATCCTGGGTGGAATTGTGGTTGGTACACTCTCAATGGGCCAAATGGCCTCCTTCTGTACTGTAGGGATTCTATGATCTATAGATCTCTGTTTACCTATGGAGTAAGCACAGTAAGAAGCCTCACAACACCAGGTTAAAGTCCAACAGGTTTTTTTGGCAGCACAAGCTTTTGAAGTGTCACTTCTTCTTCAGGTGAGTGAGCGGTTGTGTTCACAAATAGGGCATAGATAGACACAAGCTCAATTTACAAGATAATGGTTGGAATGCGAGTCTTTACAGGTAATCAAGTCTTTACAGGTACAGACAATGTAAGTGGAGAGAGAGTTAAGCACAGGTTAAAGAGGTGTGTATTGTTTCCAGCCAGGACAGTTAGTGAGATTTTGCAAGCCCAGGCAAGTCGTGGGGATTACCTGGTCCCGGTTGAGGCTGTCCTCAATCTTGGATTCATGTCACACTATCTGTAACCCCCACGACTTGCCTGGGCTTGCAAAATCTCATTAACTGTCCTGGCTGGAGACAATACACACCTCTTTAACCTGTGCTTAACCCTCTCTCCACTCACATTGTCTGTAACTGTAAAGACTTGATTACCTGTAAAGACTTGCATTCCAACCATTATCTTGTAAATGGAGTTTGTGTCTGTATATGCCCTGTTTGTGAACACAACTCCTCACTCACCTGATGAAGGGCAGTGCTTTGAAAGCTTGTGCTACCAAATAAACCTGTTGGATTTTAACCTGGTGTTGTGAGACTTCTTACTGTGCTTACCCCCAGTCCAATGCTGGCATCTCCACATCATATCTACGGAGTGTCAGCCAAGACTTGGTGATCAAGTCCTGGAGTGGGTCTTGAACCCAGAATCTTGGAACTCAGAGGCAAAAATGTTCCTAACTGGGATACAACTGGTGCTTAGCACGTGTCAGTTTTATTATCAACAACTCCATTTGTGAAGTATTAACTTAAATATGAGTATTGGTGGAAATTGACTGCAAGTTTGTCGACAATACAAAGATTGGTTCGCTGTTATGATTGTGGAGAAGGGCACCATACTGCAAACAATGTTGAGGTGTTGGGAGAAAATGGGAAAATGGACCAAGATCAGCAAATGATGTTTAATTTAGTTAAGTCCAATGCTATGCACACAGAACAGGGAACAAAAATTAAATCTGCAAAAATAGAAAATGATCTTGGGGTCACATTCAATGTGGTCTCCAGGACGAGGTTTGATCACATGGTGAGGAATTTTCCAGAAGTTCTTTGCTCTGCGAATTGGACATGGTGGTTGGAATTTTCTGGCCGTTCACGCCCCGCCACCACTGCCAGCGAGGACAGTGAAATCTCCGTTCACTGCAGCGGGACGTGAGGATCGGCTGCGAGTGAGGTTGGAGAATCTGGCCCACTGCGAACCTCCCAGAACAGAAGGTGGGGACATGTCTGAATCATGATGCATAACAAGCCAGGGCTGTATGTGGCAGGCAAGTTTGATCAGCCATGATCTTATTGAACTGCGGAGCAGACTTGATGGGCCGAATGGTCTACTTCTGCTCCTACACCTTATGTTCTTATGGACTGGCATTTTCTCCTGTTCTACTTTTTCATATGTTTAACACTGATTCTCAATTCATCGATAGGTGGAAGGATAATGAGGTTCATTTTCCGGTGCCGCCTGCCACAGGATTTGTCACAGGCGGGACGGACAATTTGACCGACCATCGAAAGATCCGATGACTTCTGGTGGGAATTTCGGAACTCGGGTTGGATGGGACCAGAAATTCTCGCCAAGTGTGTTTGGTTATCCAGGCTGTTACTGACAAGAATTATGCAAGTTGCACGTGTTTGCATTGCCCAATTTGCCCATTTCCCACTGTTAAATCAATAAATTCAACTTGCAAGAAACAGCTTGCATTTATGTGAGGTCTTTAACATGAAATAATCCCCCAAGGTGTTTCGCAAATAAACACAATAACAACATTGAACCAAGAAAGTAGACATTAAGAGCAGTGAATTAAATGTAGTCGGAAGAGATGGATTTTGAGGACGTTCTTAAAGGTTAACATTTCCAGGGGTAAATTAGATACTTCAGCTGGATCCTTCTGTTGATTTCGGACAAGTTTGACATTTAAAAATCTCTAAGAACAACTTACTACCTCCAGGAATGAGATGCCATTGCTTATCTTGTTAAATTTCTGATTTGGAGCAGGTAATATTTTTCTATTTTGTTGTTCATTTATGGGATGCGGGTGTCGCTGGCTAGGCCAGCGTTTATTGACCATTCCTAATTGCCCTTGAGAAGGTGATGACGAGCTGCTTTCTTGAACCGCTGTAGTCCACGTGATGTATGTATCCACAGGGAGGGAGATCCAGGATTCTGACCCAGCGACAGTGAAGGAATGGTGATATATTTCCAAGTCAGGATGGTGAGTGACTTGGAGGGAAACTTCCAGGTGGTGGTATTGCCAGGTATCTGCTGCCATTGTCCTTCAAGATGGTAGTGGTTGTAGATTTGTACGGTGCTGCCTAAGCAGCCTTGGTGAGTTCCTGCAGTGCCATCTTATAGACGGTACACACGGCTGTTACTGTTGGTTGGTGGTGGAGGGAGTGAATATTTGTGGTAGGGATGACAATCAAGTGGGCTGCTTTGTCCTGGTTGGGTCATGCATTAGAAGTTATCACTATTAAAAAAGTATTAAAAGATACTTGTCCTGTTAACATGCTGTGGCAATTTCTTAAAAATAGTGGGAGGTCAAAGGTGACATTCAGTTTGTGCAAAAACAAATGGCGGAAAGCCATAAATCAACCAGCTGGTTTGGAGATTCACAACTAGCACGGTAGCACAGTGGTTAGCACTGCTGCTTCACAGCTCCAGGGTCCTGGGTTCGATTCCTGGCTCGGGTCACTGTCTGTGTGGAGTTTGCACATTCTCCTCGTGTCTGCATGGGTTTCCTCTGGGTGCTCCGGTTTTCTCCCACAGTCCAAAGATGTGCGGGTTAGGTTGATTGGCCAGGTTAAAAATTGCCCCTTAGAGTCCTGAGATGCGTCGGTTAGAGGGATTAGCAGGTAAATATGTGGGGATAGGGCCTGGGTGGGATTGTGGTCGGTGCAGACTCGATGGACCGAATGGCCTCCTTCTGCACTGTAGGGTTTCTATGAATCTATTGGTGTTCCTGTTAATCTCCTGAATCTGTTGGCTGTTTGGTGCATTAAACATGACATATGTTGTTAACACAACATTATTTTTCCAGCAAGAATCAGCCTATGGAAGCAGTACTCTGTAGATGGTTAATATTCAGCTTAGTTTTTCACAAAATGAAGCTTTTGGGGTGGAATTTGAACCAATGGTATCAGACATAATAAACGCAATTCATGAAGTAATAATTTGGGCCGTGCAGGTTGATTATAAAAAATACTTGCATTTATATAGCGCCTTTCACAACCACCTGGCATCCCAAAGCATGTTGTAGCCAAATAACTACTTTTGAGGTGTCGTCACTGTTGCAATGTCGGAAACATGGTAACCAATTTGTGCACAGGAAGCTCCCACAAACAGAAAAGTGATAATGATCATATCATCCGTTTTTGTCATGTTGAGGGAAAAATATTGGCCCTGCCACCAGGGATAACTCTCCCGCTGTTCTTCATGTTTCATCAGAAGTAACACTTCAAATGCAGACAATAAAAACAGAACAAAATTTACTCCAACTTATAAATCAAACGAAGGGTTTAATAAATCGTTACTCCGCACTTGGGGCCTCACCCTGGGCCAATCCAAGCTCTCCACAATTCCAAACAGGTTCTTATTTATAGTGAGTCAGCTGGTCAGCTGACTGTTACATCATTCTGTAATTGGTTCCATAGTTTACTGGGTCAGCTGACCCTTACATCTTGTTACCATTGGTCACATTACATCCAATACAAAGTTGTCACCAGTTACATTCTAACACTTCAAAGCAGTGCTGTGGGATTGCTTGCATCCACCTGAGAGAGCAGACAGGATTTATAGTCTCATCTAATAGACAGCACAAGCAGACCCTCAGTACAGCACTGGAGCGTTTTTATATTAAAGTCCTACAGGGGAGTCTGAATCAACAACCTCCTATTCTGGAGATGCCAATGTTGGTTACTTGCATCCAGCCCCAAACTCTCTGCCTTTAGCAGTGCATCACGTTTATACATTGACAAGTTGTATTTACTGTTTCACAGATGCCAGTGCTCATTTGGTCCTAACTTTAAGATGCAGCCCACTTTTCCTTCGAAAGTCTGCACATAAAAGTCACATTTTACTGACTGCAATGACTTAAAGTTCTACGTTTCTTTTCAAACCTTAGGTTTTCTGCTGAAGATGGAGGACAACATGCCAAATGCATGTTCTCGGCGACTGCCAGCTTAAAATAATCAATTTTTTGCAGGAAGAGAAACTTTCCTTCCTCTTTGTGCTTTCCCTTCCTCTCCTGAAAAGTACTTTAGATTTTCTAAACAGCCTCTCTTTATGTGACGACGAAGCCTCTCGTGCAGCTGGGTGTCCTCAGATATAAAGTGCTTTGTGATTCCAGTTTAAAGAGGTTCCTTCCAGATGGGACAAGAGTCGCCTCTGTCTGCTGATGTAAGGTTTCTACATGAAGTGAGTGCGGGCAGCCTCAAGCCAGTTCTCATTGCCCCCCATCACAAAACGCTTCCTTATTCGGCGTCAACGGCTGGGTGAGGCTTCCACTGGCAGCGGGTAATTGAAAAATTAATTCCTTCCATTTGCCATGTTACTAAGCCGAGATTACGCAGTAGTGTGTCAACCTTGGCTCAGTTGGTATCACGTTTTGCCTCTCCATTGTAAGGTTCTGAGTTCAAGTCCCACTTCATACCTTCAATACAGAAAAAGCAAAGCTATCACTTCAATGCAGCGCTGAGAAAGTGCTGCATTTCCAGAGGTGACGTCTTTCAGATGTTGGGCGGGATCTTCCGGCCGCGCTCACCTCGAGACCAGAAAATCCTGCCCGAGGTCAACAGACCTTCTCATGTCCCAAATGCCACCCGCTATGATTCCCAGTACGGGCGGGACGGGAAAATTCCGTCCGTGATGTTTAAACTGAGGCTGTCTTTTTTTTAATTGATTCATGGGACATGGGACATGGGCATCGCCAGCTTGTGAGCATTTATTGCCCATCCTTAGTTGCCCTTGGAGGGCAATTGAGATTCAACCAGATTGCTGTGGCTCTGGAGTAACGTGTAGGCCAGACCAGGTAAGCACGGCAGATTACCTTCCCTAAAGGACATTAGTGAACTACATGGGTTTTTCCGACAATCGACAGTGGTTTCACGGTCATCAGTATATTCTTAATTCCAGATATTTTTATTGAATTCAAGTTCCACCATCTGCCAAGGCAGGATTCGAACCCGGGTCCCCAGAACATTAGCTGTTTGGGCGGATGGGCACTACGTTGAAGCATATTTAATGCTCAAGAAACAGATTATCTGACCATTGTCCCATTGTTATTTGACTGCTGTGTGAATGTTGGCTGCTGTGTTTCCGATATTACAACAATGACTACACTTCAAAAAGTTCTTAATTGGCTTTAGCATGCTTTTGAGATGTCTGTTGATTGTGAAAAGTGCTATATAAATGTAAATCTTTCTTTATTTATAAACATATATTCACACAAATAGGCATGTAATGAAACATGTCAGCTTAGGCCAACTAAACATTATTATTAGAAAGAATACTTGTATGATTTGGTTCGTATACACACACACGTACATATGTATCACTACATATAATTTAATCTTACCTTCACCTTTCCATCTCATGATCAAAATCAGGATCAGGGTCTTGATGGCTCAGTGAATGGTCGAACCAGTTTTAATGTCATTGAGAGTATGAACAGTACTGCAGTATCCAATCTGACAAGATACTGCAGTCCAACTCCACTTTCAAGAACATAGACAATGCGGCAAAAGATGAAATGAAAATCTGCAATTCATTGGTACATGACATCAAAGCGTTCTTAGAACATTTGCCTGGGGGCTAAACAAACCAACGTGACCTGGTTCCAATGTAGAGGTTGAAGTAGAAGAGGCATGAGCTATCTTTTTTTATATATATATATTTACGTGGTGCAAAAACAACTGATAGAAGACTATATTACAGTAGATTTGGCAGATGACAACTTCAATGAGATTACATTAAAGGGAGAACTGATGCCTGAGTTTCTCTGGTGTCTATTCCAATACCCATGGGTTCAACTATTTCATTGTGCTCAGCACTCCTTGTGCACAATACATGAGCCTAAATGATTCAGTTAATATCGCATAATCCAAACTTGCTACAGATCTTGCTGGCCATACAGAAATACAAAGAAGAACAAAGAACAGTACAGCACAGGAACAGGCCCTTCGGCACACCAAGTCTGTGCCGACACAGACGCCTCTCTAATCCAATATTTTCTTGCTCCTACGTGAGCCCTATCCCCCTATTCCCTGCCTATTCATATATCTATCCAGATGCCTCTTGAACGTTGTTATAGAATCTGCTTCCACCACCGCCTCCGGCAGCGCGTTCCAGGCATTCACCATCCTCGGTGTGAAAATCTTGTCCCTTACATCTCTTTTAAACTTTCCCCCTCTCACTTTCAACCTATGCCCCTGAGTAATTGACCCTTCGACCCTGGGAAAAAGACTCTGACTATCCACTCTACCCAAGCCTGTCATAATCTTGTAAACCGCTATCAGGTCCCCCCTCATCCTCCGATGCTCCAATGAAAACAATCCAAGTTTGTTCAACCTTTCTTCATAGTCCATATTCTCCAAACATCCTGGTAAAACTCTTCTGCACTCTTTCCAATGCATCAACATCCTTCTGATAGTGTGGCGACCAGAATTGCACACAATACTCCAAATGCGGATTAACCAAAGTTTTACACAGCTGCAACATAATTTTCCAATTCCTATACTCAACGCCCCGACCGATGAACGCCAGCGTGCCATATACCTTCTTGACCACCTTGTCCATCTGAGTTGCAACCTTCAGGGAACTGTGGATCTGCACACCTAGATCCCTCTGAATGCTAATATTTCTAAGGGTTCTATCATTTACTGTATACTTTCCTTCTGCAGTAGACCTTCCAAATCGCATCACCTCACATTTGTCCGGGTTAAATCCCATCTGCCATCTTTTGGCCCAGGTCTCCAGCCGATTAATATCCTGCTGTATCCTCTGACAATCCTCCTCACTATCTACTACTCCCCCCAATTTTTGTATCATCTGCAAGTTTACTAATCAAACCACCTACATTTTTCTCCAAATCATTTATATATATTACAAACAACAGAGGCCCCAGCACTGATCCTTGTGGAACACCACATGTCCCAGACCTCCGGTTAGAAAAGTACTCTTCCACTGCTACTGTCTGCTTTCTGTGCCCAAGACAGTTTTGTATCCATCTTACCAGCTCACCTCGGATCCCATATGACTTCACCTTCTGTATCAGTCTGCCATGAGGAACCTTATCGAAGGCTTTGCTAAAGTCCATGTATACAACATCCACGGCCCTGCCCTGGTCAATTTTTCTTGTCACTTCCTCAAAAAACTCAATCAAGTTTGTGAGGCACGACCTCTCTTTCACAAAACCATGCTGCCTATCGCTAATAAGCCTATTCTCATCATAGAAACCATACAGAAAGAGGCCATTCGGCCCATCGAGTCTGCACCGACCACAATCCCACCCAGGCCCTACCCCCATATCCCTACATATTTTACCTGCTAGTCCCTCTAATCTATGCATCCCAGGACACTAAGGGGCAATTTTTTAGCATGGCCAATCAACCTAACCCGCACATCTTTGGACTGTGGGAGGAAACCGGAGCACCCGGAGGAAACCCACGCAGACACGGGGAGAATGTGCAAACTCCACACAGACAGTGACCCAAGCCGGGAATCGAACCCAGGTCCCTGGAGCTGTGAAGCAGCAGTGCTAACCACTGTGCTACCGTGCCACCCTCTTCCAGATGTGAGTACATCCTGTCCCTAAGAATCTTCTCCAATAATTTCCCCACCACTGATGTAAGGCTCCCAGGCCTGTAATTTCCTTCTTAAACAGAGGAACAATGTTAGGTACTCTCCAATCCTCTGGTACATTGCCTGTGGCTAAAGAGGATACAAAGATTTTGGGCCAAGGCCTCAGCAATTTCTTCCCTCGCCTCGCTCAGTATTCTAGGGGAATTTCACAGTAACTTCATTGCAGTGTTAATGTAAGCCTTACTTGTGACTAATAGATAAACTTTAAACTTTATTCTGGGATAGACCCTATCTAGCTCTGGGTACTTCTCCACTTTAATGTTTTTCAAAACATCCAATACCTCCTCCCTTTTAATCTCAACATGTCCTAGAATGTCAACATCCTCCTTTCTACACTCACCATCCAACACATTCTTCTCCTTTGTAAATACTGATATAAAGTACTCATTAGGGACCTCACCCACCCCATCTGGATTCACACACAAGTTCCCTCCACTGTCCTTAAGTGGACCTACCCTTTCCTTAGCTCCCCTCTTCCTCCTTATATATACATAAAAAACCTTGAGATTCTCCTTAATCCTGCCTCCCAAGGACATGTGTGCCCTCCTAAGTCCCTGTTTAAGCTCTTTCCTGCTATCTTTATATTCCTCAAGAGCCTTATCTGTTTTCAATTTCCTGAAATTTATGTATGCCTCCTTCTTTTTTACTAAGCTCACAATCTCTCTTGTCACCCAGGGTTCCGAAATCTTGCCATCTTTATCCTTCACTTTTACAGGGAAATACTTGTCCTGAATTGTTAACAACTGACTCCAAAAAGACTCCCACATATCGGATGTGGATTTACCCTCAAACAGCCGCCCCCAGTCTACATTCCCTAGCTCCTGCTTAATACTTCATAGTTAGAGTACATGGTGAGTGAGGATGCGAGTTGGGACTGCAATTGTTTACGATTTACTTCGATGATTTGGAGTTGGGGACCAAGTGGCAGAGCAAAGTGTGCAGAGGATGCTGAAAGTCTGCAAAGGGATATAGATAGTCTAAGTGAGTGGGTGAGGGTCTGGCAGATGGAGTACAATGTTGGGAAACGTGAGGTCATCCATTTTGGTAGGAATAACAGCAAAATGGACTATTGTTTAAATGGTAAAAAATTGCAGCATGCTGCTGTGCAGAGGGATCTGGGTGTTCTTGTGCAAGAATCACAAGGAGTTGGTTTGCAGGTGCAGCAGGTAATTAAGAAGGCAAATGGAATTTTGTCCTTCATTGCTAGAGGGATGGAGTTTAAAAACAGCGAGGTTATGTTGCAGCTGTATAAGGTGCTGGTGAGGCCACACCTGGAGTACTGTGTACAGTTTTGGTCTCCTTACTTGAGAAAGGATATACTGGCACTGGAGGGAGTGCAGAGGAGATTCACTCGGTTGACTCTGGAGTTGAGAGGGTTGGTTATGAGGAGAGACTGAGTAGACTGGGGCTATACTCATTGGAATTCAGAAGAATAAGGGGAGATCTTATAGAAACATATAAGATTATGAAGGGAACAGATAAGATAGAAGCAGGGAGGTTATTTCCACTGGCGGGTGAAACTAGAACTAGGGGGCATGGCCTCAAAATAAGGGGGAGCAGATTTAAGACTGAGTTGAGGAGGAATTTCTTCACACAAAGGGTTGTGAATCTGTGGAATTCCCTTCCCAGTGAAGCAGTTGAGGCTACCTCATTGAATGTTTTTAAGGCAAGGATAGATACATTTTTGAATGGTAAAGGAATTAAGGGTTACGGTGAGTGGGTGGGTAAGTGAAGCTGAGTCCACGAAAAGATCAGCCATGATCTTACTGAATGGCGGAGCAGGCTCGAGGGGCCATATGGCCTACTCCTGCTCCTAGTTCTTATGTTCTTATGAGTTACTCGATGCAGAATTCCCAGACTCTGACCTGCTCTTGTAGCCACAGTAATTATATGGTGGGTCCAGTTCAGTTTCTGAATGGTAACCCTCAGGATGTTGATAGTGATTAATTCAGTGCTCTTTCTTGTTGGAGATGGTCATTGCCCGGCATTTGTGTGGCGCGAATGTTACTTGCCACTTGTCAGCCCAAGCCTAGATATTGTCATTTGGACGTGGAATGCTCCAGTATCTGAGGAGTTGCGTGCAGCCATCAATGAACACCCCCACGTCTGCCCTTATGATAGTAGGGAGGTCGTTAATGAAGATGGTTGGGCCGAGGCCACGACCCTGAGGAACTCCTGCAATGATGTCCTGGAGCTGAGATGATTGACCTCCAACCACCACAATCATTTTCCTTTGTGCCAGGGGTAACTCCAACTAGTGGAGGGCATTCCCCCTGATTCCCATTGACTCCTTGCATTCTAGGACTCCTTGATGTCACACTCGGTCAAATACTGCCTTGATGTCAAGGGCGGTCACTCTTGCCTCACATCATGAGTTCAACTCTTTTGCCCATGTCTGGACCAAGGCTGGAATGAGTATATGTCATGAAGAATGTAAATGTTGACTTTTTTTAGTTCACCCTTTAATTTGGACACCTGAAAATTTAGCTAAAAGGGTTGATTTGTGTGAATAACACAATGGGCGGGATTTTCCGGACTCGCTCGCCCCGAAACCGGAAAATTCCACCCGAGGGCAACAGATCTTTCCATGTAGTGGACTCGTCAACATTAAGAGCATTCAAATGGTTATTGGATAAACATATGGATGATATTGGAATAGTGTAGATTAGAGGGGCTTTAGATTGGTTCCACTGGTCGGCGCAACATCGAGGGCCGAAGGGCCTGTACTGCGCTGTAATGTTCTATGTTCTATGGTCCGCCCCCTCGCCTGCTATGATTCCCAAGGTGGGCAGAACGGGAAAATTCACCCTAGTATGTCCTAACCACTGACCAGAAAATATAATTACATATGAAAAAAAATGTAGTGAAATTAAACTAAACAGTAAGATGTGCAAAATATTACCGTTAAAACATATAATTGCCATTTGAGATGATTTTTTCATTTTTTAGGGGTTAGCGAGGTAATGGGGTGATTGGGACATTTGGTTCCAGTTAGTAGAACACACCCCATGTCGGTCGGTGGTATAAGTGAGTAAATATTAGAGTGTTGGCTCCAGGCTAGAATAAATGAATAGGGACGGGCCTGAGCAAGGGCCATGTCTTTTCACCTTATCTCAATAATTATTAAGCATCAAAAATATTAAAAATCCTTTTGCAATCAAAAGAAAAACACAATATATTGATTTAAACTGACAAATAGATTCTCCCACATTGTCAGTAGGCCCATGGATTCGTGGGAATTCTGTTACACTACCTTTTAATTGTTGGCTGACTCAGAACCGTGCAGTATACCAGTGCAATAACGGAGCCACAGTACAGCACTGTTCCAAAATGCTGTGATCTTCAGGGGGAAAAGTAAATAATTTCCTATCTTCAAAGATCAATCAAGTCAGGTTGCTGTTGCCAGAGACCTGGTTACAAAGCAGCATTGCAGAGATTTAACTGGGATTTGGCTATCCTTGTCTGCAGCTTTGGACATGCTTGAGTACACTGTCCTCCTCTGACATCCACCTCTAGGATACTCTGTCAGAGAGTCGGTGCAGACTCGATGGGCCAAATGGCCTCCTTCTGCACTGTAGGGCTTCGACGATTCTATTCTATTGAATTTATAAGATGGAAGGTGTGATATGGTTCAACCGTTCTTTTTTGGCTGGCTCAAACATGATGAACCTAAAAGCCTCATTCTGTGCCGCAAATGATCCAAGTTTTTATTAAAAGAATGATCATGCTTTGTTTTTAAAAATTCTTTCATGGGATGTGGACAGTGGCACACTAGTGTGGCACAGTGGTTAAGCACTGCTGCCTCATCGCAGCAGGGACCCGCGTTTAATTCTCGGCTTGGGTCACTGTCTGTGTGGAGTTTGCACATTCTCCTTGTGTTCTGGGTTTCCTTCGGGTGCTCCAGTTTCCACCCACAGTCCAAAGATATGCCAGTTAGGTGGATTGGCCATGCTAAACTGCCCCTTAGTGTCCCAAGATACGTAGGTGAGGTGAATTAGCCATGGTAACTGCGTGGGGTTATGGAAGTAGGGCAGAGGGCCTGGGTAGGATGCTCTTTCGGAGAGTTGGTGCAGACTTGATGGGCCAAATGGCCTCTTTCTGCACTGTCGGGAGTCTATGAAAAAAACCCATGCATTTACCACAACTAATCCACCGAACCTACACATCTTTGCAACGGCTTCTCTTGCTAGCCTTGCACTGTTACTGTGGGGTCCCTCAAGGAACTATCCTTTACCCCCTCTTAAGTCTCAATTAAATCCTTTACATCAGTGACAATACACATTAAGAAGTCTCACAACACCAGGTTAAAGTCCAACAGGTTTATTTGGTAGCATAAGCCACTAGCTTTTGGAGCGCTGCCCCTTCATCAGGTGAGTGGGAGTTCTGTTCACAACAGGGCATATAAAGACACAAACTCAATTTACAAGATAATGGTTGGAATGCGGGTCTTTACAGGTAATCAAGTCTTAAAGGTACAGCAATGTGAGTGGAGAGAGGGCCAAGCACAGGTTAAAGAGATGTGTATTATCTCCAGCCAGGACAGTTAGTGAGATTTTGCAAGCCCAGACAAGTCGTGGGGGTTACAGAAAGTGTGACATGAACCCAAGATCCCGGTTGAGGCCATTTTCATGTGTGCAGAACTTAGCTATCAGTCTCTGCTGCATATGATAGAACATAGAACATAGAACATTACAGCGCAGTACAGGCCCTTCGGCCCTCGATGTTGGGCCGACCATTGAAACCAATCTAAAGCCCCTCTAATCTACACTATTCCAATATCATCCATATGTTTATCCAATAACCATTTGAATGCTCTTAATGTTGACGAGTCCACTACTGCTGCAGGCAGGGCATTCCACTCCCTAACTACTCTCTGAGTAAAGAACCTACCTCTGACATCTGTCCTATATCTCTCACCCCTCAATTTAAAGCTATGTCCCCTCGTGTTAGCCATCACCATCTGAGAAAATGGGAGGACCAGGGAGCGGCACGGGCTTGGAGGGCTGAAGGGCCTGTTCCTGTCTGTATTGTTCTTTGTTCTTTGAAAAAGGCTCTCACTATCCATCCTATCTAATCCTCTGATCATCTTGTATGCCTCTATTAAGTCACCTCTTAACCTTCTTCTCTCTAATGAAAACAACCTCAAGTCCCTCAGCCTTTCCTCATATGATTTTCCCACTGTACCAGGCAACATCCTGGTAAATCTCCTCTGCACCCTTTCCAACACTTCCGCATCTTTCCTATAATGCGGCGACCAGAACTGTACGCAATACTCCAAGTGCAGCCGCACGAGAGTTTTGTATAGTTGCAGCATGACCTCCTGGCTCCGAAACTCAATCCCTCTACCAATAAAAGCTAACACAGCGTACGCCTTCTTAACAACCCTATCAACCTGGGTGCCATCTTTCAGGGATCTGTGCACATGGACACCCAGATCCCTCTGGTCATCCACACTACCAAGTATCTTACCATTAGCCCAGTACTCTGTATTCCTGTTACTCCTTCCAAAGTGAATCACCTCACACTTTTCGGCATTAAACTCTATTTGCCACCTCTCAGCCCAGCTCTGCAGCTTATCTATGTCCCTCTGTAACCTGCCACTTCCCTCCGCACTGTCTACAACTCCACCGACTTTAGTGTCATCCGCAAATTTACTAATCCATCCTTCTACGCCCTCATCCAGGTCATTAATAAAAATGACAAACAGCAGTGGCCCCAAAACAGATCCTTGCGGTACACCACTAGTAACTGAACTCCAGGATGAATATTTCCCATCAACTACCACCCTCTGTTTTCTTACAGCTAGCCAATTCCTGATCCAAACCACGAAATCACCCTCAATCCCATGTGTCCGTATTTTCTGCAAAAGTTTTACCATGGGGAACCTTATCAAACGCTTTGCTGAAATCCATATACACCACATCAACTGCTTTACCCTCATCCACCTCTTTGGTCACCTGCTCAAAGAACTCAATAAGGTTTGTGAGGCATGACCTACCCTTCACAAAACCGTGCTGACTATCCCTAATCAAATTATTCCTTTCTAGGTGATTATAAATCCTATCTCTTATAATCCTTTCCAAAGCTTGCCCACAACAGAAGTAAGGCTCACCGGTCTATAATTACCAGGGTTGTCCCTACACCCCTTCTTGAACAAGGGGACAACATTTGCTATCCTCCAGTCTTCTGGCACCGTTCCTGTAGACAATGACGACACAAAGGTCAAAGCCAAAGGCTCTGCAATCTCCTCTCTAACCTCCCAGAGAATCCTAGGATAAATCCCATCCGGCCCAGGGGACTTATCTATTTGTACCCTTTCCAGAATTGCTAACACCTCCTCCTTATGAACCCCAATCCCATCCAGTCCAACAGCCTGCATCTCAGTACTCCCCTCGACAACACTGTCCCTCTCCTGTGTGAATACCAACGAAAAATATTCATTTAGTGCCTCTCATATCTCTTCAGACTCCACGCACAACTTTCCACTACTGTCCTTGACTGGCCCTAATCTTACCCTAGTCATTCTTTTACTCCTGACATACCTATAGAAAGCTTTAGGGTTTTCCTTGATCTGACCTGCCAAAGACCTCTCATGTCCCCTCCTGGCTCTTCTTAGCTTTTTGTTTAGGTCCTTCCTGGCTAACTTGTAACTCTCAAGCGCCCTAACTGAGCCTTCACGTCTCATCTTTACATAAGTCTCCTTCTTCCTCTTCACAAGAGATTCAACCTCCTTAGTAAACCACGGTTCCCTCACACGTCTGCTTCCTCCCTGCCTGACAGGTACATATTTATCAAGGATGCATAGTAGCTGTTCCTTGAACAAGTTCCACATTACAATTGTGCCCATCCCCTGCAGTTTCCTTCCCCAATCTATTCCACCTAAATCTCGCCTAATTGCATCATAATTTCCTTTCCCCCAGCTATAACTCTTGCCCTTTGGTATATACCTATCCCTTTCCATTGCTAAGGTAAACGTAATCGAATTGTGGTCACTGTCACCAAAGTGCTCACCTACCTCCAAATCTAACACCTGGCCTGGTTCATTACCCAGTACCAAATCCAATGTGGCCTCGCCTCTTGTTGGTCTATCTACATACTGTGTCAGGAAGCCTTCCTGCACACATTGGACAAAAACTGACCCCTCTAAAGTACTCATCAGGTAGATGATCCGGTACATCTTGAAGGCTTCAGGAGAGCAGGGACCACGACACCACACAACCCTGCCACAGCAACCTCTGCAAGACGTGCCAGATCATCGACACGGATGCCAACACCTCACGTGAGGACAGCATCCACCAGGTACATGGTACACACACTTGCAACTCGGCCAACGTTGTCTACCTGATACGCTGCAGGAAAGGATGTCCCGAGGCATGGTACATTGGGGAGTCCATGCAGATGCTACGACAACGGATGAATGAACATCGCTTGACAATCACTAGGCAAGAGTGTTCTCTTCCTGTTGGGGAACACTTCAGCAGTCACGGGCATTCGGTCTCTGATCTTCGGGTAAGCGTTCTCCAAGGCGGTGCAGAGTCGCTGAGCAGAGACTGATAGCCAAGTTCCGCACACATGAGGATGGCCTCAACCAGGATCTTGGGTACATGTCACACTATCTGTAACCCCCACGACTTGCCTGGGCTTGCAAAATCTCACTAACTGTCCTGTCTGGAGACAATACACATCTCTTTAACCTGTGCTTAACCCTCTCTCCAGTCACATTGTCTGTATCTTTAAGATTTGATTATCTGTAAAGTCTCGCATTCCAATCATTATTTTGTAAATTGAGTTTGTGTCTTTATATGCCCTGTTTGTGAACAGAACTCCCACTCACCTGATGAAGGGGCAGCGCTCCGAAAGCTAGTGGCTTTTGCTACCAAATAAACCTGTTGGACTTTAACCTGGTGTTGTGAGACTTCTTACTGTGTTTACCCCAGTCCAACGCCGGCATCTCCACATCACAATACACATAGACAGGGTGTCGAGCTCCACATGTATAATGATGACATTTAGCTTTGCCTCACGGCACACTTCATGACAACCTCCCCCCCACCCCACCCACCCTACCCCCCACCCAAACTGCCTCCTTTGTCAGACAGTTTGTCCCACATTGTGTCTTGGATAAGCTGAAATTTCTTATGGTTAGGAGAACCATAGGCTTTGTCTTCGAACTCCCCGAGTTTCCAATTCTATCCCCCCCCCCCGACCCCACTGCCCTCGGGTCAGGATGAATCGGACTCTTCACAGCCTCAGCATCTTATCGGGGCATTTTTTGAGCGCTGCTATTAAAATAAGATTTGATTTCAGTCAGTCATCAAGCAGGGGACTGAAATCAAGGGGTTTAGAATTTGATGTAGCTTTATTGTTGTGTGCTACAGGAATGCCTCAGGCTTTTCGAAATGACTGTGTGAAGACACAAGTGGTGATTGCAGAGCTGAATCTACAGGATCGTCATCGGGGAATCAAAAACTCCAATTAAAAAGAAAAGCAAGTAAAAGCCTGAGTTTTCCGGAGCGACCTTTAATTGATTAAGTCCAGAATCGTAAATGAGTCTTGTCAACAGTCTCTGGAGTATTCCTCCTGAGAAAACAATAAAGACTTGCATTTATATAGCACCTTCGATGGCCTCAGTGCTGTCCACAAGTCCTACATGTGACTCCAGACCCAAAGCAATGTGGTTGACTCTTAACTTCTCCTCTGAAATGGCCCAACAAGTCACTCAGTTCAAGGACAACAAAGGAAGAGCAACAAATGCTGCCCAGCCAGCGACGCCCACATCCCATGAAAATGAAGCACGATCATTCTTTTAAAAACTCGGATCATTTGCAGCACAGGATGAGGCCTTTCGGTCCATCGTGCCTGTGCTAGCCAAAAAGAACAATTGAACCATATCACACTTTCCATCTTATAGATTCATAGAATAGAATCATAGAATCCCTACAGTGCAGAAGGAGGCCATTTGGCCCATTGAGTCTGCACCGGCTCTCTGACAGAGTATCTTACCCAGGCCATCTCTCTGCCCTATCCCCATAACCCTACATGGCTAATCCATCTAACCTACACATCTTTGGACATTGAGGGGCAATTTAGCATGGCCAATCCACCTAACCTGCACATCTTTGGACTGTGAGAGCACCCAGAGGAAACCCGTGCAGACATGGAGAGAACGTGTAAACTCCACACAGACAGTTACCCAAGGCCAGAATTGAACCCGGGTCCCTGGCGCAGTGATGCAGCGATGCTAACCACTGTGCCACCGTTGCCACTGGGACAACCTCCCAGCCAAAAGCACCCCAAACCATCTGCCAATTACTTTTAAGACCCTTGACCTCTGGTTAACGATCTCTCTGCTAAGATAACTTGGTCCCTCCAATCCACTCTAGCTAGGACTCTCATCATTTTGTACACATTCCCTAAGCCTCCGCTGTTCCAAAGATAACAATCACAGGCTTTCTTCAGAGGTAAGATTCTCCAGTCCTGGCAACACCCTTGGAAATCCTCTGTCTAGTGTAATCTCATCTTTCCAGTGTGCTGGCCTGAACCGTATGCAGCACACAAGATGTAGCTGAACTAGTGTTTAGAAAGTTCTAACATGACCCTCCCTACTCTTATATTCTATGGTTCTGTTAATAGAATAAAGCAACCGCTATGCCTTTTTAACCACTTAATCTGGTTGTAATGTAGGAACCAAGGCAGCTGATTTGCAGACAGCAACATTTATAAATGCGATAAGGACCGATAATGAGGCTGATATTTCCTACGATTAAATATTGGGAACACTAAAGCCTTTGCCTTCGGCCTCCCCGAGATTCCAATTTGACCTGCACCCCCTCGCTGTTTCAGGCTGAATCATCTCAGCATCATATCTGAGCTTTTCTGAGCTGCAATATTGAAATTAGATTTTAGTCAGTCGTCAAGTGGAGCGTTGCAATCAAGAGATTCAGAATGCGGTGGACCTGTTATTGTTTTGAGCACAGTAAGAAGTCTCACAACACCAGGTTAAAGTTCAACAGGTTTATTTGGTAGCAAATACCATAAGCTTTCGGAGCAGAGCTCCTTCGTCAGATGGAGATGGGAGCTCTGCTCCGAAAGCTTATGGTATTTGCTACCAAATAAACGTGTTGGACTTTAACCTGGTGTTGTGAGACTTCTTACTGTGCTTACCCCAGTCCAACGCCGGCATCTCCACATCATTGTTTTGAGCTACAGGAGTGCCTCAGGCCTGTCAGAATGAGTGTGTGACAGCCCAAGTGATGATAAGGGAGCTGGGTATACACGAAAACCATCGGGGAATCAAAAACCCCATTTAAAATAACAGACAGAACCCCCAGTTTGCTTAAGGGATGAGGATTGGCCGTAACATGGAGTACTCCCCCGCTCTTCTTTAAATACTCAAGGGATCTTCTACCAGGGTAACCAACCCTTATGAAAATAAAAAAATTAAATCTGGGACGTTTTGACCATGGGACCTGTGGGGGGTGCAAGGTGGTGCAGGTGACCAATTTCAGCAGGTGCAGTGAGTCTTTGGGTGGGGCGGGGAGGTAAGGGGCAGAGGCAGGGCCTGGTTTGGTTTAAAGGAGCTAAAAAAAAACAGATTTAAAAGAATTTTACATTCGACCTAACACAGATGCTTAACGTGCCACAGGACTTAATTGAAACTTATAGAACACTGGAAGGCCTGGATAGAGTGGACGTGGGGAGGATGTTTCTGTTAGGAGGAGAGACTAGGATCCAAGGGCACAACCTCAGAGTAAAGGGGTGACTCTTTAGAACCGAGGTGAGGAGGAATTTCTTTACCACAGAGGGCTGTGGAGGTCAGGTCATTGAGTGTCTTTAAGACAGAGATAGGTAGGTTCTTGATTAATAAGGGGATCAGGGGTAATGGGGAAAAGGCAGGAGAATGGAGATGAGAAAAAAATCAGCCATGGCGGATCAGACTCGATGGGCCGAATGACCTAATTCTGCTCCTCTGTCTTATGGTCTTAATTAGCTCTGCTGGCCGACTCTCAGGCTTGCAGTCCCCCTCAAATCACTCAACCAGGCTGAGTTTCCCAAGTGCTGTCCATGGAATACAGGAGCAAGGCACTCCTTAAGGGAGATGAGACAGCAGTAGGGAAGCACGGTGGCACAGTGGTTAGCACTGCTGCCTCATAGTGCCAGGGACTCGGGTTCAATTCTGGCCTCACGTGACTGTCTGGGTGAGTTTCCTCTGGATGCTCTGGTTTCCTCCCACAGTCCAAAGATGTGCAGGTTAGGTGGATTGGCCAAGCTATATTGCCCCCCCAATGCCCCAAGATGTATAGATTAGATGGATTGGCCCTGGTAAATGTGTGGGGTTACGGGGATAGGGCAGAGGAGAAGGCCTGGATATTCTGTCAGAGAGTCGGTGCAGACTCGACGGGCCAAATGGGCTCTTTCTGCACTGTAGAGATTCTGTGATTGAGACAAAGAGCCAAAATAAGGAATAATTCCTTCAAATACTGGACAGCTGGTCACCCTGTCTTTTATGTCCACTTCAAGGAGAAGTTATCCGGAAGATTACACCTCTGACATTGCAGCACTCCCTCAGTACTCTATTCAACGAGTCAGTGTAGGTTTCGAGCTCCAGTTTCTGAAGTGCGGAGTTGCATCACAACCTGGTGACTTAGAGCTTAGAGTGTTCCTACTGAACAACATCTGGCCCTATTCTCTTCCCAGATGCAGCATGTTGTAAATGTGGAATCTTCCCTATACGGCTGTTGCCTTGCACTTTTTTATGTAGGTTTTAGCAGTTCAATAGGGCAACTGAATATAAAGCTATAAACTAAGCAATAACCATCTGAGAGTTTGAGTTATCGAGCTTCAGCCTCATAACCATGAAAAATTATTTATTACAATAGACCGTAAGGTGATTGTATAGTAAAGGGAAACAGAAAATTTCCATTTCACTTTAATCCACCATTTGTAGGGACAGGAATAGGCCATTCAGCCCTTTGAGGCAATTCTACCACTCAATTAGATTGTGGCTGAACTCCATTTACCCAAATTCCTTAACTATTTAAACACAGCCAGAAAGAAATGAATTCTTGAGAAACAGTTCTGACCAGCAACTTAATTCCCCCATAAAAACTAGGTTGAAAATTGAGACAACCCACGACTCAGATCATTTATTAGGTTGAAAAGAGTCATGCTGCCAAAGCTTTTCAACCTGCACTCATCAGGACAGCTGCAAGAATGCCAAATTTCACAATAATTTATACTATTGGAGAAAAGCGTGCTGATTGTTTTGTAAGTCAACCCTGATTGGTTGAAGTGTTGCCATGGAGAAAGCAATGGGTAAACTACAGGCTCCTCAAGCTCCAAGGTTATTCAAACAATATGAAAGGCTTGAACATATTCCTTTAGTTTCCCAACCAATTAGCATCCTTTTCTCTTGTACGATAAGTTATTGTGATCCTTTGAAATTTAGAATTTTTGCATTTGTCCTGATGAAAGTCGAAAGGCTTCAGCAACATAGAATCATAGAATTCCTACAGTGCAGAAGGAGGCCATTCGGCCCACCTACCCTAAATTTCTGATGGAGCATCTTACCCAGGCCCACATCCTGACCTATCCCCATAACTCCATATTTTTACCCCACTAATCCATCTAACCTACACTTCATTGACAGTAAGGGGCAGTTTAGCATGGCTAATGCACATAATCTACATATTTTTGGACAGTGGTAGGAAACCGGAACACCTGGAGGAAACTCACTCAGACACGGGGAGAATGTGCAGACTCTGCACAGACAGCGATCCAAGCCGGGAATTGAACCCGGGTCCCTGGAGCTGTGAGGCAACAGTGCTACCTACTGTGCCACCGTGCTGTGTGCCACCCAATATCAGCAATATTCAAGTTCCATACCACCAAGTTTAAAGTTTATTTATTAGTGTCACAAGTAGGTTCACATTAACACTGCATTGAAGTCACTGAAAATCCCCTAGTCGCCACACTCCAGCGCCTGTTCGGGGTCACTGAGGGAGAATTTAGTATGGCCAATGCACCTAACCAGCACATCTTTTGGACTGTGGGAGGAAACCAGAGCACCCAGAGGAAACCCATGCAAAAACTGGGAGAACGTTCAGGCGCCACACAGACAGTGACTAAAGCTGGAATCGAACCTGTGTCCCTGGTGTTGTGAGGTAACAGTGCTAACTGCTGTGCCACCATGCCGCCCATGTGCCACCATGCCGCCCGAGTGACAGTGTTTATTGTGCTTTTATTTTAACTACAAAATAACAGGAGGGCTAATTTAAAAGAAAAAAATTTAAAAATCCAAAAACACTTGTGCTGGAATTCTACCGCCCCGCCCGCCATGGAATCGGAGTGAGCGAGGGACGGTCAATGGAAATGTCCGTTGACCTCCGGTGGGAATTTCTGGTCTCGCTCGAGCGGGGTCGTAAACCCCCGCCCTTGGGTCGTTTGCCTTTTTCTTCCAAGAAAACTGATCCAGCCTTGAGTTGGAGCAGGGGCGGTCATTTTCTGTTAGGAAAAGCAAACATTAGTCCTGATGTCCACATAGTTAAAAAAAAAAAGACCTAATTGAAAACACTTTCATCAGCAACAGGTTTCCTGCCCACACCTTTGTGCCAAAAACATTGTGTGTTTGGTGTCAGTTGGAACTTTCAAACTGAGATTGATAGATTCTTACTGTGTAATAAAATTAAGGTTTGCAACAGCTGTGGTCTAATTATAATGGAGGAATAAACTCAAGGGGCTGAATGGCCATCCCCTGTTTCCATGTTTTCTCTGCTTATTGATTTTCTAATTTATTCACCACATTGGTTGATCTCCTGTGGCTTTGTCAATAGTGAGTTAGAGATCCCACTGTTTTCTAACAATAGGGGTGCTGTGCCGTGTGAAACACAAACTGTTATCAAAGCCCATGTGTTTACGATGAAGGAATAAATTAATTTCCATTTTCCTTATGTGGCATTCATTTACACCGGTGGTTTAGATATCAAATGCTACAACTGTCCTCTTTCCTTGTGCTAAAGGGAAGTTTCAGGTCATGTTCTGATTTCATTTGATTTATTATTGTCACATGTATTGGTATACAGTGAGAAGTATTGTTTCTTGCACGCTATACAGACAAAGCATACCATTCTTAGAGTACAAAGGAAGAAAGCCGACCAACGCCTCTATTTTCTCAGGAGGCGAAGGAAATTTGGCATGACTGCTACTGCTCTCACCAAATTTTACAGATGCACCATAGAAAACATCCTTTCCGGATATATCACACCTAGGCATGGCTCCCGCTCTGTCCAAGACCGCAAGGAACTTCAAAGGATTGTGAACATAGCCCAGTCCATCATGCAAACCAGCCTCCCATCCATTGACTGTCGACACTTCCCGCTGCCTCGGCAAAGTAGCCAGCATAACCTAGGACCCCTTCTGTCAGGGGAAAGGTACATAAGTCTGAGATCACGTAGCAACCAACTCAAGAACAGCTTCTTCCCTGCTGCCATCAGACTTTTGAATGGACCTCCTTATATTAAGTTGATCTTTCTCTACACCCTAGCTATGAGTGTAACACTATATTCTGCACCCTCTCCTTTCCTTGTTAAGGAGACTTGTGTCAGCTCACAGGGATTTCCCCCATCGGTCATTTTGAATAAGTCCTCCAATTATTTTGAATTGCACTTTCTCATGATATATCCTGACTTGGCTCTCGCAGCTGCTTCTTCCTTCTCCCATTTTCTATTCCATAGTTGCTGCGATGTTCCTTCATTGTCACTAGGTCAAAATCCTGGACCTAGTGGTTCAAGAAGGTAGCTCATCACCACCTTCTGAAGGGCAAATGGGGATGGCAACAAAAGCAGGCCTGGCCCGTGGTGTCCACATCCTGTGAAAGAATATAAACAATCCTCCTCCTGCAGTCCTCTTCCCTTGTCCTGTTATCTGCTACTCTTCAGTCCCATCCTCTTCCCTGCCTCCAACCATTACCACTAACCCATCTTCCTCATATCATGGCGTTCCTCTCACTGCATCCATTTTTGTCTTACTTTCTCATTCCTATATCCTGCGCTCCATTTCAACCCCTATCATACACAACCTAAATGCACTTATAACTTGTCTGGGGCCCTATTCCCCTATCCTGCCCCACACTCCCCGAGTGGCATGACACATCCCAGTTCCTCCGACTCAGTGATTGCACTGATTGCTCATGGCATCGGGAGACAAGTGGTGCAGGGTAATGTTTAGTAATCAAGAGGCCCAGGCTAATGTTCTGGGGACGGGGGTTCAAATCCCACATGGCAGATGGTAAATCATAGAACCCCTACAGTGCAGAAAGAGGCTATTTAGCCCATCGAATCTGCACCAATTCTCCAAAAGAATACCTTACCTAGGCCCTTCCTCCACCCTATCCCTATAGTGCTGTGCACTTATTATGGCCAATCCACCATCTTTGGACACTAAGGAACAATAATTTAAATTTAAATTAATCTTAAATTGCAGAGCTCATCCCAGAAACGGTGACCATGAAACTATCATTGATTGTTGTAAAAACCCATCTGGTTCACTAACATCCTTTAGGGAAGGAAATCTGCCATCCTTACCTGGTCTGGGCTACATGTGACCCTGGAGACACAGCAATGTGGTTGACTCTTAACTGCCCAATGGTATGGCAAGCCACTCAGTTCAGGAGCAATTAGGCATGGGAAAAAAATGCTGGGATTGCCAGTGATGCCCACATCCCATGAAAAAATACATTTTTAAAAATGGCTTCCACACATCTGCGCCTATCTCAACCACCCCTGCTTTCTCTCCATGTTCTTGTTCTGTCACTTCTCCCACTGCCCCCTTCTTCCACTTTCCCTCTCGTGTACAAAAATAGCAACAAGCCAAATGATCCATGGAGGTATTTTTGTTCCACTTGAGCCTCCTGCCATCCGACTTCACGCATCTCAACATAGTGTTTTACCACTTCCTCCCTCGAAATTACCCTTTAAATTTATCAATGCCTCAACTTCAATGCCGTCTCTGCAGTGTTCTTACTCGTCCCAGGCTAAAGATTTCCTCTTGAATTCTCTATTGGATTAATTAGTGACGCATATGCGTTCATAAAGACCAGCTTTCGATCAGCCACAAGCCAGTCCATCTTTCTTTTTAAATTTCTTTTTTTACGTGATGTGGGTGTTGCTGACAAAGCCAGAATTTATTGCCCATCTTTAATTCCTCTTCAACCGAGTGGGGCTTGTTAAGGCCATTTCAGAGGGAAATTAAGAGTCAACCACATTGCTGTGGATCTTGAGAGATATGTAGGCCAGACTGGGATAGGATAGCAGATTTCCTTCCCTAAAGGGCATGAGTGAACCACTCGGGGTTTTTATAACAATTGATGATAGTGTGTGGTTACCATTACTTATAATTCAGATTTTAGTAACTGAATTTACCTTCCATCAGCCCCCAGAGCATTAACCTGGGTCTATTAGTTCACTGAGATAACCACTCTGCCACCAGTCTCTCAACCTTATCAAACCCTTTCATTACCTGAATCAAGTCATCCCACAACCTTCACATTTCAATATGCCATGTTCAATATTCCCTTTTTGCTAATCGCTCATAGGATGTGGGCATCGCTGGCTGGGTCAGCATTTATTGCCCAGCCCTGAGGGGCATATGGATCTGGAGTCACATGTAGGCCAGACCAGGTAAGGAGGGCAGATTTCCTTCCCTAAAGGACATTAGTGAACTAGATGGTTTTTACAACAATCAGCAATGATTTCATGGTCACCATAAATTCTTAATTCCAGATATTTTTCATTGAATTCAAATTCCACCATCTGCTGTGGCAGGATTCGAACCCGGGTCCGCAGAACATTAGCTGAGTTTCTGGATTAATTGCCTAGCGATAATGCCATCAGGCCATTGTCTCTCAGATTTACAGAGGCAAAACCCATTTATAAATATGGACAGAGGGGAAAAGGTAAAGAGCGATAAAAACGTGACGACATGAGGTTGAGTGGCGCAGACAGGAAATGTGCGTTGATGAAAGATTTTTAATATAATAGATACTATTCAGAGAAAAATAAGGGAACACAGAATATACAACTATAAGCAGAACCTTTTATTTAAAAAATTTTTAATCTTTGAAACTTCCTTCTAAAGACAAAGGGTCAGGCGATTTGAAACATTGTTTTTGAACATCGGTATTTAAAACCTGTTTCTGTCACCACACATTAACATTACCACTTATTATATTAAATTGCAAATCTCATTTACAAGCACTACTGCTTTCAGAAAACAAGAGATCTTGAATCAACATTTTTGTGAAAGGGATTTAAACGTTTCATTGACTACACTTTACAACCACGGTCATGGTCTAAGATTAAAAAAATTTTTTTTTATTAGTGTCTAAGTAGGCTTACATTAACACTGCAATGAAGTCACTGTGAAAATCCCCTTGTCGCCACACTCCGGCGCCTGTTCGGGTACACTGAGGGAGAATTTAGCACAGCCAATGCACCTAACCTGCACACCTTTGGACGGTGGGAGGAAACCCACGCAGACACGGGGAGAATGTGCAGACTCCGCATAGACAGTGACCCAAGCTGGGAATTGAACCCGGCTCCCTGATGCTGTGAGGCAGCAGTGCTAACCACTGAGCCACCCGGTGCATCCACAACAAGTTTGGTCATATCATTTTTTAAGAGGGATGTGGAGAATGAGTGGGGGGGAGCGAGTTGAATTTGATAACGGAACTGGAAAGGTCATGAAGTGTCACTGGGCTGCTTCTATAAAGGATCCGGCTCCAACAAGTGAAAACTGGGTGCATCAAACAGCTTTCTGGTTGAATCTTTTTTTAAAACTTTATGCAGTTCACATTAAACTACCTGACGTACAGGTTATATAGAAACAGCACACTGTTCAATTCTTCAAATGGAATGGTTAAAACTGAATTTAGTAGGAACAATCTGATCACTGCCACAAGAAAATACTCCAGTTTTTCTGGCATTTTGCCCCAGATGCGAGGATATATTAAGGGCACATCCTGCACGCACAAAGAACACATACATCGAAATGGAGCTTTCAAGGAGGTGTCTGGATTAGCCTCTGTCCCCTGGCAAATCAGGCCAAAATCAGCTGGAAAATTCCCACTGAAAATAATAGAAATCCTCCACAATCTCCACATGAAGAGGGCTAAACCCCCATCAGGCCTTGTTGAGGGTCAGATCACAGTTAAAGGGTTAATCTCGATTTGGCCACCAGGAAAGCTGATGAATAGACTTCAGTTAACCAGAATAATTAGCAGTAGTTAAATAAAAAGGGCACTTTCCCATGTGTGGGATCACGAGTGTCGGCAGTGGTCCTTCTTTAGGAATGAATGCTCAAGGGTTAAAGAAACTGGACCCCGCCATCTGTAATAATAAAAGAGCACCTGGCCACAACACTGTTTTTGGGCTGAAGAGACACAATGGCAAATTCTTGCTTATTGTCTCTGGTGGTGTTCTTTGAGAAAATAAATTTATGCTTGACCAGCTTTTGCCACGATTTACAGAGATATGGTTTATATTCTGCAAGCGCAGCGAGAGGGGGTTGCCAGGCAGCAGCAGCAGCTCCATCCGGCCTAGTTGTCCCCAGCCCTGGCCTGTGCATCAGGGCCTGCGTGGTTGCGAGTAGCACCAGCCGGTACTCGGTCAGCAGCTTCTCCAAGCACTCGGTGCAGCGCCGGAGGTTGGCTTCCTGCTGGCTGAAGCTCTCCCCGCCATTGAGTCTGTCGATCCAGTAGAAGGCCGACATGCTGTCCACAATGAGGAGGCAGAGGGCAGGACGGCTGCAAACCATGGTCTCCAGCGAGTGCAGCAGGAGCAGCAGCTGGCCGCTGCTGCTGCAGTGGACGAGAAACAGGCGCCCCAGGCACTGCTTCACTGTTTCCTCTGTGCCTTGCACCAGGCGATGCTCCAGAATGGCAACCAGGCGCAGCATGTCAAAGTGGTAATCCGTGTCGATGAACAGGACCTCAACCTGAAGGCCCCCTGCCGACTCTGGGAGGATGCAGGAAGCCGCCAGGTGATAGAGCATTTCTGTCTTCCCTGCTCCCTCTGGACCGTGGAACTCCACAGTGTCTCCTGTGAGTGTGCAGAAGCAAAAGTCAGCATCAAACTTCAAAAAAAGCACCAAGGTATGCCTTTTGTAAAACTTCCTTTCCCAAACAAGGAACATTTGTCCTTCCGAACTGATTCCACAGTAATTATCCCAAAATGCTAAATCCCATTTCTTTGTTCATGATCAAAAATCAAAGTGGAATCACTTTGAAATGTCCACGCATTTATTTAAAAAACTGTAATTAAAGCAATTCCTGGCAGCCGCAATCATATATTAAGGTGGTGTCATTAATTACTGCGCCATTAATTTTTCAAAGTACAACGGCACAAAGGCTCTCAGTTTCAGACTGCCCTGCATTTAATGGCGTAAAGCTCATAATTGTGGATAACGACTGCTCCAATCTGGATCATTCTCAACGGCTCAGCTTCAGACACCTGAGCCACAAAGCCACGAGGCAGCAACCGGGTTTGATCGAGGCAGCTGAATGTAGCGAGGCCGCAATACAGGGGCTACAAATGACCTGTGCCCCAAGGTCAGGATTGAGTAGGGTTCCTGCTCCAGTAATCTCCACAAGCACAGTTATACCGGATGAGAAACAAAAACAGAAAATTCTGGAAAATCTCAGCAGGTCTGCCAGCACCTGTGGAGAGAGAATAGAGCCAATGTTTCGAGTCTGGGTGACCCTTCGTCAGAGGGTATCGGATGAGGACTTGATCAAGATTGGTTATCATGCCCTCAATGTCATGCCCACACTCATGTGAAGTGGGGGTGGCCATTGCCTAGTGGCGTTATCGCTAGACTATTAATCCAGAAACTCAGCTAATGTTCTGGGGACCCGGGTTCGAATCCTGCCACGGCAGCTGGTGGAATTTGAATTCAATAAAAGAAACCTGGAATTAAGAATCTACTGATGACCATGAAACCGTCGTCGATTGTCGGAAAATCCCATCTGGTTCACTAATGTCCTTTAGGGAAGGAAATCTGCCGTCCTTACCCGGTCTGGCCTACATGTGACTCCAAAGCCACAGCAATGTGGTTGACTCTCAACCGCCCTCTGAACAAGGGCAACTAGGGATGGGCAATAAATGCTGGCCAGCCAGCGACGCCCATGTTCCATGAATGAGTTTAAAAAAAAATCAAATACTGTTAGATATTCTGCACCTAATGAATGATGCTGCAGAGAGGAGTCAAAAATCTCAGAGGCAGAAGACCAAAAAAAAATGGTCAACTCTGTAGCCCCCTGCAACAAGTTTAAAAATCTAAAATCTACCTACGTTATGTTTGCTTTATAAAGCTGATACTTTAACCTGTGCCAGCACATTCACCTCAGATTTAACATAGCCAGCTGGTAAGATTCCAGACAAAATGGTTACAGAACGGACAACTGATTTAGTCCTTTAAATCAGCCAGGAGATTTCATAACACAAAGCTCCCTCGCCACCCAACACTCAGAGCGAGAAGCTGTGCCATTTGCATCGACACACATTAAACATAGTCCAACCAGGCGACTGTGAAACAGGCAACCTGGAGAGGCTGTATGCGAGTCGGTCTGAGGGAAGATATATGTGGGTTACCAAGGGAACAAGCCCCCGCGAGGCAGCAGATGCGACTCCCCATTAGCTCCCAGTTTAGGCTATCGGATCTCTGGACCGATCAAAGCCATATGCAAATTCGGGGTAAATATTTTAAAATAAAGAAGAAATGCGCATATAATTAGCACTTCTAACGACCTCCGGATGTCCCACAGAGCTAGACAGCCAATGAAATATTTTGGAAATCTAGTGGTGTAGGGAAACAAGACATCCAATTAGCACATAGCAAACTCTGACCAACAAAAGTGAGAGAAACGACCAGACTGTGGCTGAGAAATTCAATCACTCTACTCCCAGTTTACAGGCAAAGGAGTCAATCATTGTGGATGCTGTGTGCACACACATTCTGTGCTAGAAGCATGTTATTGACCACACTGAAGTGGGCTCCAATTTAGATGACCAGGATGCTTAGTAAAAGTTGTGTAAAATGTTCATTATAAAATGCTTGATGTAGGATGATTTTCTGAATTGGACTGCCACAACTCATCCTGTGGGACCCACACTCCCACCAATCACGGTGCTCACAAGCAGAGGAACTTGTTCCATGCCGCTTAAACGGCTCATCTGCATCCAAACAGGCCGTCACTGGGTCAACAGCAGAGGAGCCCTGGCCTCCCTTGAAATTAGCAGACACCACTCAACTAGAATTGAACTTGGCCAATAGGAACATAGGAATTAGGAGCGAGAGTGGGCAATTCAGTCCTTCGAGTCTGCTCCGTCATTCTATATCAAGGGTCTCCAAACTACAGCCCACGGGCCACATCCGGCCCGCAGCGGGCTAACATCCGGCCCGCAGCCAGTGGGGCAGGACGGAATTCCCACTGCCGAAAACACTCCTGTGCCCGGAACCCCACCGCTGACTCAGGATCCGGACGTGGGGACGGAAGCCACAGGCCAGACATTTGCTGCCGCTCCGCGTGGTGTCTGATGGACCCATGGGAATCCCCGCCCTCTTTATCGGCCTATTGTCCAATCAGAGCTGCCGTCCTGTGACTGACAGTTCATTAAACGAATTAGCAATTGAGACATCTGTTATCCAATTGCCGCTCTGCATTGACTGAGTGACAGCTGCTTTATCCAATCCGTAAGCTCCATCTGTCTGAAATGAGCGAGAACAATGACAATGATGGCGGCAATTCAGACCAATTCAGTTATGGAAGGAAAAAATAAAAGAAAAGTGGACAGTGAGTGCCGCCTGTTTAATGAAGAATGGGGTGTAAAGTACTTCTTTGTACAAGCAGGTGATAAAGCCTTGTGTGTCATATGCAACAAAACTGTTGCAGTTTTGAAGGAGTACAATGTACGTCGGCACTATGAGACCAAACATGAACCAAGTTATTCCCAATTCACAGGAACACAGTATTTGGAAAAATTTGAATCAATGCAACGCAGGCTGCTTTCCCAACAAGCTTTTTTTATGCAGAACAGAACTGAAAATGAAGCTTTAACCAGGGCCAGTTACAAACTAGCTTATGTGTTGGCTAAAAGAGGAAAGCCATTCACCGATGGAGATCTCATCAAAGAGTGTATAGTGGAAGCAGTGGAAGAGTTATGCCCAGAAAAAGCCAATCTGTTCAAAATCATCAGTCTTGCGCCAAATACTGTTGCTCGTAGAATTGAGGATATAGGAAGCAATATATTTAATCAAATTGCAGATAAAGCAAGAAATTTTCAGTTGTATTCTCTCGCACTTGATGAATCGACTGATGTGTGTGACACATCACAACTCCTAGTATTCATCTGTGGCATCAACAGTGGATTTAATGTGACACAAGAATTTGCATCAGTGCATAGCATGCACAGCACAGTAACTGGAGAAGACATCTTCAAAGAATTGCAAAAAACTGTGTTAGAATATAACCTGGAGTGGAATAAACTGCAATGCGTGACAATTGATGGAGGAAAGAACATGTCTGGAGTGAAGAAAGGTTTGGTTGGACAAATCACAAAAGCTTGTGAGGTTGGCAGATTCTCAAAGCCCATGTTTCTGCATTGCATTATCCATCAACAAGCATTGTGCGGAAAATATGTGGATATGTCTTGCGTTCTGAAACCTGTTGTTTCAACAGTGAATTTCATTTGATCTCACGGGCTTAATCATCGCCAGTTCATTTATAAAATTAATTATTTTTCTTTGGCCCCCGAAAATGTGTAAAATATACGACGTGGCCGCCGTACTGAAAAGTATGGAGACCCCTGTTCTATATGATCATGGCTGATTGCCATCACATCCCAACTCCACTTCCCTGCCTTTCCCCATAGCTCTTTATCTTGCTTTTGATCAGATATTTATCTATCACTTTCTTGGATCCATTGATTGATTCTGCATCCACTGCACTCTGGGGCAGAGAGTTCCAGAGATTCACAACCGGCCGTGAAAAGTAGCTTCTCTTTAGCTCTTTCTTGAACCCCCTCCCCCCCTTATTCTACAACTATGACCTCTTGTCCTAGACTGTTCTAGAAGGGGGAACATTTGGTTAATATTTACTTCATCAATCCCATTGAGGATTTTACATACCTCAACCAAATCCCCCCTCATTCTTCTGTACTCCAGCGAATACAAGCCCAGGCTACTCAACCGCTCCTCATAAGACAGCCCCTTCAAACCTGGAATCAATATAGTGAACCTCTCCTGAACCGCCTCCAGTGCCACTCCATCCTTCCTCAAAGAAGGTGATCAAAACTGAACACAATACTCCAAATGTGGTCTCACCAAAGCCTTATACAATGGGAACAACACTTCTCTACTTTTATACTCTAGAGCCTTTGCAATAAATGCCAAGATTCCATTTGCCTTCCTTATAACATTCTGCACCTGCATACCCACTTTGAGACATGCACAAGGACACCCAGATCCTTCTGCACAGACACCTTTTGAAGCTGTTTCCCATTTAAATAGTAATTTGCCCTTTTATTTTTCCAGACAAAATGGATAACTTTGCATTTATCCACATTAAACTCCATCTACCAGATTCTGACCCATTCCTCTAGCCTGTCAAAATCCATCTGTAAACTTTTTATGTCCTCATCACAGCCTGCTTTCGCACTTATTTCCGTGTCGTCAGCAAATTTCGCTATGTTACACTCTGTCCCTGCTTGTAGATCATTGATATAGATTGTAAATAGTTGCTGTCCGTGAACTGAACCAGCACGTCTTTTGGACTGTGGGAGGAAACCAGAGCACCTGGAGGAATCCTACGCAGACATGGGGAGAATGTGCAGACTCCGCACAGACAGTGACCCAAGCGGGGAATTGAACCTGGGTCCCTGGCTCAGTGAGGCAGCAGTGCTAACCATTGTGCCACTGTTGCCACTGGAACAACCACCCAGCCAAAAGCGTTTCCTGTAAACCATTCCTCCTATCTTCAATGTGCCAAAAATTCTTACCATAATTGTCCTTACTCTCACTGCTTACCAGTTCAACTTTTTGGATTTTGTTCTACGAAATAAACAGCGACACCAAAACCAGAACAAAAATCAAACATTTTTCAAACAAAACTCCATTTGTCTAATATTCAATTGGAATCCTTAAGAATCACTTTTGCACAACCTCTCAGTGCCTGTTTTAAGAGTTTGATTCCTTTTCCGACAAAGCCAGAAGTAGTCGATGCCAAAACATTGAACGTATTCAAGAGGCGGCTGGATATAGCACTTGGGGCGAATGGGATCAAAGGGAGAAAGCAGGATTAGACTATTGAGTTGGATGATCAGCCATGATTGTGATGAATGGTGGAGCAGGTTCGAAGGGCCAAATGGCCTCTTTCTGCTCCTATCTCCTGTGTTTCCTCAGTAGCTACATCTTGCAAGGTGGAGGGATGCTGTTCTTCCAGCAAGGACGCTTCTGATGGCTGTGGTAAGTGACCTCGAGCAGCTTTGGGCTTTGAGTACCCGGCCTCAGGCTGCAACACCTCGGCGCAAAGTGAGGCAGCCTGGTCCAGCTGGCTGCAATGGCGCTAACAAGGGCAGGGGTGGAGTGGGTGCTGAGGGAAGTGGGCATGTCAACTGTCTGACAGCGGTGAGGCTGGAGGTGTCAGGAGAGAGTTATTGTGAAGAGAGGACAGGGTTTTCACATCAATCAGTCCACCAAGTGATCAGAATGGTGAACTGAAAGTTCAGCTCTTTCGCACCGGCCAACTCTACTGGTCCCTTCCCACTTGAGGAGGCTGCAGGGCCAAGAGGCAGAGGATCATTTTCCTCCTGTCTGCACTGGGTATTCACTGAGTATTCTTACTGTGTTTACCCCAGTCCAACGGCGGCATCTCCACATCCTGGGAATTCAGAGCAGGATCAGATAACCTTCGAGGGTGTGAGGAAGGAATCAAGCTACGGTTCTTGCAGCCAGTTTCCTCCTCCTCAAGCACCCCACTCATCAGCAATTAGAAAACATCTCCACTTTGTGGCTGCGTTGAAATTGCATCACACATGCATAATTCCCCACTCCTTCCCCCCCACCACTGCTTGCAATAAGCAGCACTGGCTGCAACCCATCTCTGTAGAGTGAGCCACCAGCACCAATTTCGTGTGCCCCTTGCTCCTACGCCAACAGGTGCACGCTGTCCGTGCCATGCCTCCTTTGTGCCAGCTCTCTTGGTCCAGTTAACGTGGTAATGGTGATAAATACTGTCCAGGACACCGAGAGGGCTCTCTTGTTTTGTTTTTTGAATAGTGCGGTAGGATCTTCTGTCTGACGCTTTACCAGCTCCTCAGGAGACCCAGAGCACTTTATAATAGATCCCTCTCTGAAATGCAGTCACCTTTGTAGAGGCAAATGCTGTGATCATAGAAATCATAGAAACCCTACAGTACAGAAAGAGGCCATTCGGCCCATCGAGTCTGCACCGACCACAATCCCACCCAGGCCTTACCCCCATATCCCTACATATTTTACCCACTAATCCCTCTAACCTATGCATCTCAGGACAATAAGGGGCAATTTTAGCATGGCCAATCAACCTAACCCGCACATCTTTGGACTGTGGGAAGAAACCGGAGCACCCGGAGGAAACCCACGCAGACACGAGGAGAACGTGCAAACTCCACACAGACAGTGACCCGAGCCGGGAATCGAACCCAGGTCCCTGGAGCTGTGAAGCAGCAGTGCTAACCACTGTGCTACCGTGCCGCACGCCCCTGGTCTCCCTGTTCTGCTTTTCAGGGAAGCAAAGAACTTATCAAAGCTAAACTTGTGGTGGGGCGAGGGGGGGCGGCGGCAGAGAAAAATTATGTCAGACGAGCCTTAAATTCTTACAGCAATGGAACGTTTCTCTGCTTTCTATCACATAGAATCCCTACAGTGCAGAAGGAGGCCATTCAGCCCATTGAGCCTGTACTGACAACAATTCCACCCGGGCCCTATCCCTGTAAGCCCATCTATTTACGCTGTTAATCCCCGACACTAAGGACAATTAACATGTCCAATCCACCTAACCCACACATAGAATCCCTACAGTGCAGAAGGAGGCCATTCAGCCTATCGGGTCTGGACCAACAACAATCCCACCCAGGCCCTATCCCTGTTACTCCATATATGTGATGTGGAGATGCCAGCGTTGGACTGGGGTAAACACAGTAAGAGTTTTAACAACGCCAGGTTAAAGTCCAACAGGTTTATTTGGTAGCAAATACCATTAGCTTTCGGAGCGCTGCTCCTTTGTCAGATGGAGTGGAAATGTGCTCTCAAACAGGGCACAGACACAAAATCAAGTTACAGAATACTGATTGGAACTTGGCTATCAGTTTAGGCTATCAGCCAAGTTCCGCACACATGAGGACGGCCTAAACCGGGATGTTGGATTAATGTCACATTATCAGTAACCCCCACAGCTTGCCTCCTGGACTTGCGGGCTATCCTGTCTGGAGACAATACACATCTCTTTAACCTGTGCTTAATGCTCCCTCCACCCACATTGTCTGTATCTTTAAGATCTGGTTGGTTGTAGGGATTTGCATTCTAATCAGTATTCTGTAACTTGATTTTGTGTCTGTGCCCTGTTTGAGAGCACATTTCCACTCCATCTGACGAAGGGGCAGTGCTCCGAAAGCTAATGGTATTTGCTACCAAATAAACCTGTTGGACTTTAACCTGGTGTTGTTAAAACTCTTACTGTGTTCACTCCATATATGTACCATTCTAATCCCCTGACACAAAGGGACAATTTACCATGACCAGTGCACCTAACCAGCACGTCTTTTGGACAGGAAACCGGAGCACCCAGAGGAAACCCATGCAGAAACAGGGAGAACGTGCAGACTGCACACAGACAGTGGCTCGAGGCTGGAATTGAACCCGGGTCCCTGGTGCTGAGAGGCAGCAGTGCTAACCATCTGATTTCCACATTTCCACTACCCCAATTAATTGCATGGGCTTCAATTTTGCGACTTCGGGTAAAAACCGCCCCAGCTGTATGCCCAGAGATTTCAACAGGGACACAGAGTTGCAGCAAGGATGGGGTTGCTGTGAACTAAAGCAGCCCGACTCAACGCATGTCCTCACACTCTTTATAAACTTTCAATGGAGGCAATTTGACGGCAGCACTCGAACAGATTTAAGCTGGTGATTTATTTTTATAAAAAGCAGCACGTGCCAAGGAGCCAGATGTGCAGCAAGCTCCAAAAACTGAGAAATATTCCCCAACTCTTTCCTACTTGCCCTGCTTCATAATGCAAGCGAGGAGCCAGCAAGTGATTTTTATTTAAAAAGCCACACGCATGACAAGCAGGAGGCAATCCGTCTGGCACTGCGCATTATGTCACCACCGCTGACAACACTGGCATCACCCCTGTTGTTTATAGTTGGTTGGGGAAAAATAAATAAAGTCAAAGCTCCTACCTTCTGCCATCAATTTTGGAAACGCAGCGGCGGGGTGGTGGATTTTGTGTCGCTCTGTTTTTATAGTGGCAAACAAGAGCTGAGTTATGGGTTGATTCAGTTCTCATTGATAACACCAGTGAAGTGTTGGACAGCAGCAACTGAATACATTAAGGCAGGAAGGAAATATTTCTCAATAAACCCAAGGTTCTGGGTGATGCAGTGAATCAGGAGGACCACGGTTTGGAATTCAGACCGTGCCGAGGAGATTAAAACCGTCGTCAAATCTCTGCGGGGTTCCCGCACAAAATGAGATTCAGCCAGCCTGGTCCAAGTGCCATTAATCAGGAATCCAGGGTGCAAAACTGCCCATAACTCAATACTGAGGAGCCATAAAGGACAGCTGGTGCGAGGAGAGGAGATATCGTAATGGCAAGGGATGCAGTTTAAAAGGCTGGTGACAATGTTGGGAGAGTGCCCAATCCTCTTTCACCCACATCTAACCCTAGACTGCTCCAGAACTGGGAACATCTCAGCTGCATTAAGGGCTCAAAGCAGCGTTTTACAGGTTTCTGATTGCAAATTATTTTACCCATGTGGAGATTATTGATGGGCAGCATTTGGAACACTGCAGGGGTGCAGTGATCTCTGCAATCCTGATCTTGCAGCAATGTTGGCTACCCTACTTTCAGTACATTAACAATTTGGACAGCTTTGACAGGAGCAATTCTAAAATTGACAACACCTAGAAACAGGAGACTTGGCGGGTTTAAAATTAATTCTTGTTGGAAAACAAAATGTATGCGGGACAAATGAGGGTGGGAAGGGGGGGTTGAATATAATTCAGGGCTGTCTGAGAGGTCAGGCTGATTCCTGGGATGGCAGGTCTTAAAGTTAAAGTTTATTTATTAGTCACAAGTAGGCTTACGTTAACAATGCAATGAAGTTACTGTGAAAATCCTCGAGTCGCTACACTCCGGTGCCTGTTTGGGTACACTGAGGGAGCATTTAACATGGCCAATGCAACTAACCAGCACATCTTTGGACTGTGGGAGGAAACCGGAGCACCTGGAGGAAACCCACGCAGACACGGGGAGAATGTGCAGACTCCACACAGACAGTGACCCAAGCCGGGAATCGAACCCGGGACTCTGGCACTGCGAGGCAGCAGTGCTAACCACTGTGCCACCGTGCCGCCTTGTCATATGAGAGACTACGTCGGTTAGGATTACATTCACTGGAGTTTAGAAGAGTGAGAGGGGATCTCATAGAAACTTATAAAATTCCAACAGGGTTAGACAGGGTAGATTCAGAAAGAATGTTCCCAATGGTGGGGGAGTCCAGAATTAGGGGTCATAGTTTGAGGATAGGACTGAGGTGAGGAGAAATTTCTTCACCCAGAGAGTGGTGAATGTGTGGAATTCACTACCATCGAAAGTAGTTGAGGCCAAAACGTTGCCTAATTTCAAGAAGAAATTAGATACAGCTCTTGGGGCTCAAGGGATCAAGGGATATGGGGGGGAAGGGGGATCAGGCTATTGAATTTGATGATCAGCCATGATCAGAATGATTGGCGGAGCAGGCTCGAAGGGCCAAATGGCCTCCTCCTGCTTCTATGTTTCTGTCACTGCAGAGCCCGAAGCTGTGGAATTCCCTTCCTAAACCTCTCCCCCTCTACCCCATTGCGAGCCTCTCTGTAAAGCTACGCCAATGACTAACCCTTTGGTCACCTGCCCCAATACCTCATGATGTGACTAGGCGTCAAATTCAATTTGATAATCGTTCCTGTGAAGTGACCTGGGACATTTTGTCATGTTGAAGGGATTACATGAATGCAAGTTGCTGAGGGAATAAGCCAAAAATCTTTCAAAATAAAAAGTGGGATGAAAGCACGTTGTAGTCTTATGATTTTCTGCTTTTCTTTTGCAGTTAACTAGTCTTTGAACAGTGCCCCAAGTGTTATGAGTGGAGAATGGTCAAGGGACCGCAAATAAAAATCTACATCTTTAGATTCAAAGACTGAACTGTTATATGGAGCGTGAAGATTACTGTGTTCAATGTCAGAAAATAAATATGTCTTTCATTTTTGTAGTTAAAAGGTCTTGATGAATTCACTGGATCTGAGCGGTTATAATGAAAAATACACTTGTCTAATTACTGAAATGTTCATGATTGGTTAAGAATTCAGCTTAAGCATTTAGAATCTACGGACTCTCATAGAATCCCTACTGTGCAAGTGGCCATTCGGCTCAGCGAGTCTGCACCGACCCTCTGACAGGACCACCCTCCACCCTATCTCCGTAATCCCACACATTTACCCTTAATCTACACATTTTAGGATTTCATAGAATCATTGAAGCCCTGCAGTGCAGAAGGAGGCCATTTGGCACCAGCCACAATCGCACCCAGGCCCTCTCCTCAGAACCTCATGCATTTATCCTAGCTAGTACCCCTTAACACCAAGGGGCAATTTAGCATGGCCATCTACCTAACCCGCACATCTTTGGAGTGTGGGAGGAAACGAGAGCACCTGGAAGAAACCCACAGAGGCACAGGGAGAATGTGCAAACTCCACACACACAGCAACCCAAGCCGGGAATCGAACCTGGGTCCCTGGCGCTGTGAGGCAGCAGTGTTAACCACTGTGCCACCCCTGGATGCATGGCCAATCCACCTAACCTGCACATCTTTGAACTATAGAAACCCACGCAGACACGGGGGGAACGTGAAAACTCCATACAGACAGTCACCCAAGGCTGGAGTTGAACCCAGATCCCTGGCGCTGTAAGGCAGCATTGCTAACCACTCTGCTACTGTGCCGTCACACTACAAACTCAGATGCAAAACCATAAAATACTAATTTGAAAAACAAAATGTGAGGAATTAAGACATTACAGAACTGTTCCAAGGGAGTGTTCAGATTGGATAGTTTTCTTCACATTAATGGCCACATCATGTACTTGCTGGTAAGACTAGAAAGCTTGGCTGGCGGTGGCACAGCAAGATCCCACAAGCAGCAAATTTGATAAATGACGAGCTACTCTTTGGTGGAGGGATTGAGGGATAAATTCCACTTTCACATCACATGTTTTCAACAAAGATAAACTAACTCCTTAAAATGACCACAAACTTCGGACTGTGTTCAAAATGCCTACATTTTTTGTACAAATTTTATTGGGAAATACTCAAACTAGATAAATAACTGGAGCACCTTAAATGGAATTGGAGAGAAAATTATGCAATAAAATAGAAGTGTAAACAGTTTGGATTTTAAAACCTTTCCAGACCTTTGCCAGGTCTGACGAGAGGTCAGTGAATTGAAATGTTTCTCTCTCCACAGATGCAGTCAGGTCCGCTGAGTTCTCCCAGTGGAATGTTTATATTTCACACTTCCACCATCTGCGTGGTTTTGTCTTTGTGGCAGGGCTGCTCTGCTGACGTGCTTAGCTCAGGTAACAAATGACAGAGTCCATCGCTGAGGATCAATAACTTCCCACCATTGGTTTTGATCCTTTCAGGGGATAGTGTGAGCCAGCTTTCATTGCCCATCCCGAATTGCCCTTGAGAAGGCATCATGACCAATGTCAAATGTCATCTAGGCGTCATCAGCCTACTTTTCCTCGTCGTCTTTTTGTGAAGTGGCTGGTCATGAGAACACCAAGTCAGGATTGTAGATTCCTAGGACTGTTATTGTAGGAGAGGAGATATGAAAAAACACTGGCGGGTCAGATAAGGGAGAATCCCAAGATATTGTAAAGGGGAAGAGAATAACCAGAGACAATAGCCTCCCAGGAGGCTAAGGAAATTTGGCATGTTTGCTACGACTTTCACCAACTTTTGCAAATGCATCATAGAAAGCATTCCTTCTAGTTGTATCACAGATCCCTGAAGGCGGCAGGTTAAAAGGGTAGTTAAGAAGGCATATAGGACACTTGCCTTTATCAGCTGTGGCATAGATCATAAGAGCAGGGAGGTCATGTTAGAGTTTTACAGAACGTTGGTGAGGCCACAGCTGGAGTACTGTGTGCAGTTCATGTTGCCTCACTGCAGGAAGGATGTGATTGAACGAGAGAGGGTATAAAGGAGATTCACCAGGACGCTGCCTGGCATGGAGCATTTGAGCTGTGAAGAGAGGCTGGATAAGCGCGAGTTGTCTTCTTTTCAAGGCTGAGGGCCGACCTGATTGAGGTGTATAAGATTTTGAAGGGTATGCACAGGGTAGATAGGAAGTAGCTACTCCTGAGTAGAAGGGTCAATAACGAGGGGGCATAGTTGAAGGTGAGGGGCAGGAGGGTTAGAGGGATTTGAGGAAAAGTTTTTCACTCAGAGGGTGGTGGGAGTCTGGAATGCACTGCCTGGGAGGGTAGCACAGGCGGGAAACCTCACAGCCTTTAGAAGACATGCGGACGAGCACTTGGAATGTCATAACATTCAAGGCTATGGGCCAAGTGCTGGAAAGTGGGATTAGTGTAGATTTGGTGTAGCTTTGGTGCAGACTCAATGGGCTGAAGGGCCTCTTCTGCTGTATGACTCTATGACTATAATCCAGATTTGGGCGTAATCAAGGTCTTCATTCAAAGGCCAATGGTAAAAAGAATCTGACCTTCCGCCAGTGCCCACTCCCGATGCTGACACACCGAGCAACAGCTCGTAGATCACAATTGTACTTCCTGGTTGCCACAAATTCACCTGACCACTCGAGCATAGATCTTGCATACAGGCCAAAAGGAAGCCTCCTGTTGATAACCATGAGGGAGAACTGATCCAGTGCATGTTTTATACGCTTAAGCTATCTTGAGACTTTGCTGCGATGGGGGAAAAATCAGTGACACAATCCCTTCTCAGCAAGATGCTGAAGCATTGCAACCAGGTGTCAACTGGGACCAATATTCCCATCACTCTCACTTCAGGGCACCGGCCAAAATGTTCCACAAGGTTTACCCATTGTTCAAGGTGGTGAGTAACGCACACCAGAGCCCTGGATGAGTCTATCAATCCCATACTCCTGTTTGTTAAAAGATACAGTGCAATGTGCAGAACTGTCTTGTGCCAGAGACTCTGTCGCATCTCTGGTGAAATCGTCAAACAAATCATTGATGACGTTGCAAAATAGGTTGGGTGAAGGTGCTCTTCTACAATAACAGCCCTAGAAATCTAAAATACTTAAAAACTCGAGACTTTTCAGAGTCATTGGCCAGAATGTTACCATCGTTCATGCTGGCAGGATTTTCCCATCCTGCTGCAGTGGACGGAGATTTGGCTGGACACCAAATTCTCTGACCTCATTGCAGCGGGAGCGTGGCATGAACACCCGGTAAGATCGCGCCCATAGAGTTTTACAGCGCAGAAAGAGGCCCTTCAGCCCTTCGTGTCTGCGCCAGCCATCTATTCTAAACCCATCTATTCTAAACCCATTTTCCAACACTTGGTCTGTAGCCTTGTATGCTATTGGATTTTCAGTGCTCATCAAAATGCTTCTTCAATGCTGAGAGGGTTTCTGCCTCCACCCACCCTTTCAGGCAGTTCCAGATTCCCACCACCCTCTGGAGGAAAAAGGTTTTCCTCAAATCCCCTCTAAATTTCCTGCTCCGTCCCTTAAATCTATGCCCCCTGATTTTGACCCGTCTACTAAGGGGAAAAGTTTCTTCCTATCTATCGAGATATTTGAGCCTCAGAAATAACTAAATGAGATTTATCAACAGTAGGAACAAAGCGGCCAAGTCCATTTAACTTGGGCCCTGATCTCCAAAGAAGAACCTTCCAAAGTAGTCGGTGTAGAGGCTAATCTGCCATCGGTGAAACCATTTCCTCTCTTTGGATCAAAATGAACCAGATAAGAGCTGTCAGATAAGAAGCCAATAGCTTCCAGACTCTTCCAAGTTAAATGAACGCCATCGAATAAGACGCCAAAATGGTACCAAGTGGCTAAAAAACACAAGCCAAGTATTTATTTAAAAGTCACCACGCTAAAGCAGTCCTGCCAATTGATAGCACTGTCTTCTTCACTGGTTTTAAGGCCTTGATGTGGAAATGTGACATTCTGTAGCTGCTCCTTGGCTCCCGGTACTCACTCCCTCCCACTGCTCACTGCTTGAGACAGGAACTGGGTGCCAAGGTTAACAAATATAACTTCACAGCTCCATTCCTCACATTTGGGAACATAGAAAATGGTGCATTCACAGCTAAAGGGTAGGAAATGCAGTATTTGCACAACCATCTGTTGTTGTTTTGCATTGCACCCGTTTTCCGTCTTCCACCTTTGGGAGCGAGTGCAGAGCAAAGTTCACGCAGGACATGGGAGTATGACAGCGCAGGGTGTTTCCCAGCCATCGTGCACTCAAGGAGCCTATCAAGGCGACTGGTAAGGGAGATGAAAATAAAAGCATGCCAAAACTCTGATACAAATCGCAAGCAATAAAAGTTGCCTCATCACACGCAAAGTGAGTGGTTGAGTGTCAGCCGTGACTCAGTTGCTGGCACTCTCGCCTGAGTCACAAGGAACCAGATTCAAGTCCCACTTCAGGGTCTGATCATAAAATACCGAGGCTGACTTTCCAGTACTGAGGGAGCGCTACATCGCTGGAGGTGCTGAATCTGACAGAGACATTAAGTCAGGGCCCCATCTGCCTGCTTGTAAAGGATCCCTGTGGCACTATTTCAAAGAAGAAAGGGGAGTTCTTTCATAGTATCCCTACAGTGCAGAAGGCCATTTGGCCCACTGACCACAATCCCACCCAGACCCTATCCCCGTAACCTCCCCTCCAGTGTCCTGGCCAATATTGATCTATTAAAGTGCATTTATCATCAGAAAGGCGGTGATGTAGTGGTATTGTCACTGAATTAGTCATCCAGAGGCCCTGGGCAAGTTCTGGGTATCCGGGTTCAAATCCCACCATGGCAGATGGTGAAATTTGAATTTGATCTGGAATTAATGATGACCATGAAACCATTGTCGATTGTCGGAAAAACCCATGTAGTTCACTAACGTCCTTTAGGGAAGGAAATCTGCCGTCCTTACCTGGTCTGGCCTACATGTGACTGCAGAGCCACAGCAATGTGGTTGGTTGACTCCCAGTTAGGGCAGTAAATGCTGGCCTAGCCAGCGACGCCCATATCCCATAGATGAATAGAAGACAAAGTGCAAGTTATCTGGTCATTGTCACATTGTCGTTTGTGGGAGCTTGCTGTGTCACGTTTTCCTACATTTTAACAGTGACTACCTTTGGAAAATACTTCATTGACTGCAAGATGTTGAGTTGTCAGGAAAGGTGCTAGTGAAATGCTTTTTTTCTCTCAAATTGGTGGCCCCAGTCATAAAGTCTGATAGCGCGTTGTATAGACTGACATGGACAGAGCTGCTGAATAAGGTGCCCGAGACACTGCCGCAATTCCCATATAATGGCATAACATTCGGTACGGGACTGAGGGAGTGCTGCACTGCCAGAGGTGTTGTCTTTATGACGAGGCTTTAAACCGAGCCTCTGTCTGCTCTCCCACACAGACATAAGCAATGGCACTATTTTAAAGAGCAGGTGAATTCTCCTTGGATTGCTGGTCAATTTTTACCACTCAATCAATATCACAAAAAACTAATTATCTACCCATTGTCATCTTGTGACACGGTGGCATAGTGGTTAGCACTGCTGCCTCACAGCGCCAGGGACCCGGGTTCGATTCCCGGCTTGGGTCACTGTCTGAGCAAAGTCTGCATGTTCTCCCCGCGTCTGTGTGGGTTTCCTCCGGGTGCCCCGGTTTCCTCCCACAGTCTGAAAGACGTGCTGGTTTAGGTGTACTGGCCATACTAAATTCTCCCTCAATGTATCCGAACAGGCGCCGGAGTGTGGAGACTAGGGATTTTCACAGCAACTTCATTGCAGTGTTATCGTAAGCCTACTTGTGACATTAATAAATAAACTTTAAATTAAAAAAAACTAAACTTGTTGTCGTGATTCCAACATTGTACTTCAAAAAATGGACTTTATTGGCTGCGAAATGCTTTGAGATGTCCAGTCGCCAAGAAAGGCGCTATATAAATGCAAGTCTGTCTTGCTTTTACTTCTGACTTATTCATCCACCATAAAGCAGTAGCTCTGCTTTTATGAGTTCACATAAATAAATTTCAATTTTCTACTGGAATAGAGTGCTGTTCCGGAACATTCCAGAGAAAAAAAACACCTGGGTTGAAGTTGCAAACATGATCCCTCACAATACTGTTGATGCTTTATGATTCCTCACCCTGACTTGGGAATCCATCTTCAGTAAATAGCCGCGGTTCGAGATGTTTCAGAGAACTTCTTCCTTTGAGTCGAACCAGCAGCTGCCAAAATATCAAAAGCAGTATTTCAATATTGAAGTGAAGTCCTTAATCAGTTTGAATTTTAATTATATCTGCGTGACACTGCTACAACAACTCTTCCCCCTGTTGCTGATCACAGCTGTATATAAAAAGGAGCTCAGACAGATCTGGACACAAGTGCACATTGTGGGGGGGGGGGGGGGGGGGGGCGCGGAGAAGGGGGAGCTGGCACTGGAGTGAGGTAAGCAGCAGTGTGCAGCCTGGGCCATGAACATCTTCACTGAGGGAGAGAGGTGGAGGGCAGACAACAGCACTGGGAGGAGGGGAGGAGGAGGGAGGAAGGTTAAGATCAATGATCCATTCCAGCGCCACTGTGAGATTTCTTTTGTAGTTTCCCACTAGCCTTACAAAGGGCCTTGTCACCTGGAGTGCCATTTTCTCTGGCTCCCTAACCCATCCCCTCACATCTGAGACTCGAACCTGTGACCTGTGTCTGGAAAATGAGTTAAGTACAGAGCAGGAACATAAGAGTCTGGGACAAAAGAGCTGATTCAATCGAAAAGATCTTAGAATCCCTACAGTGCAGAAGGAGGCCATTCGGTCCATCAAGTCTGCACTGCCTCTGATAGTGTATCTTACCCATGCCCTCTCCCCTGCCCTATCCCCATAACCCCGCACGTTTACCATGGCTAATCCAGGGGCAATTTATCATAACCAATGCACCTAACCCGCACATCTTCGGACTGTGAGAAGAAACCGGAGCACCCGGAGGAAACCCACGCAGACACGGGGAGAATGTGCAGACGCTGCACAGACAGTCACCCAAGGTTGGAATTGAACCTGTAAGCGATTACAATCCCCTTTCGCCCCCACCCACAAATAAAATTAATCATATTTTTACAAGTCTCTTGACTGATTTTCCACATTGGATGAGCAAGATTGCCAGAGCCAGTTAAACAGCGGGCATGGGCGAGCTCTGATGTATGTTACTGTTTGTTTTTGCCATGAACTGAACTGTGTGTGAAGAAAGCCAGGAAGAGGGGAAAAAAGAGGGGTCGAGACAAAGCCATCAGACACACATGAAGAGCTGAAAAGTTGTCACAGGCTGGCCGGCCCCAATAAACCCTTCGTTCAACCTTGCGGATGTAACAGGCAACATCAAATTGTAAGAACATACATTTTTACACTTATATTCTCGTTCAATAGATTCCCTCACAGAAGTGTGTGCACTTTTAACATGCAGTAGAACATCTCAACCGGCTTCACAGGAGTGTTATCAAACTAACAGGGGGAGGTGATGGCCCACTGGTATTATCGCCAGACTATTAATCCAGAAACTCAGCTAATGCTCTGGGGACCCGGGTTTAAGTCCCGCCACGGCAGATGGTGGAATTTGAATTCAATAAACAAAATCTGGAATTAAGAATCTACCGATGACCATGAAACCATTGTCAATTGTCGGGAAAACTCATCTGGTTCCTGCCCTTTGGGGAAGGAAATCTGCCAACCTTACCTAGTCTGGCCTACATGTGATTCCAGAGCCACAGCAATGTGGTTGACTCTCAATTGCCCTCGGGCAACCAGGGATGGGCAATAAATGCTGTAGTAAGAAGTCTCACAACACCAGGTTAAAGTCCAATGGGTTTATTTGGTAGCACAAGCTTTCGGAGTGTCGCTCCTTCTTCAGGTGAGTGAGGAGTTGTGTTCACAAATAGGGCATATATAGACACAAACTCAATTTACAAGATAATGGTTGGAATGCAAGTCTTTACAGGTAATCAAATCTTAAAGGTACAGACAATGTGAGTGGAGAGAGGGCTAAGCACAGGTTAAAGAGATGTGTATTGTCTCCAGCCAGGACAGTTAGTGAGATTTTGCAAACCCAGGCAAGTCGCGGGGGTTACAGATAGTGTGACATGAACCCAAGATCCCGGTTGAGGCCATCCTCATGTGGAACTTGGCTATCAATTTCTGCTTGATGAAGGAGCGGCGCTCCGAAAGCTTGTGCTACCAAATAAACCTGTTGGACTTTAACCTGGTGTTGTGAGACTTCCTACTGTGCTTATCCCAGTCCAACGCTGGCATCTCCACATCAATAAATGCTGGCCAGCCAGTGACGCCCATGTCCCACGAAGGATTAAAAAACTGATAAATTTGACACCAAGCCACACAAGTAGGTTTCAGACTAAATGAGAAAAAACATGGCCAAAGAGGTAGGATTTAAGGAGCACCTTAATGAAGAAAAGAGAAGTAGATATCCGGCAAGATTTAGGGAGAGCATTCCAGAGCTCTGGATCACGAAGTGCCTCCAATTGTGGAGGAATGAACATCAGGGAGGGGCACAAGATCAGACTTGGAGAAGCATAGTCATCTCTAAGGATCATAGAATCCCTAAAGTGCAGAAGGAGGCCATTTGGTCCATCAAGTCTGCACCGACCACAATCCCACCCAGGCCCTATTCCCATAACCCCATTCATTTACCCCGCTAATCACCCTGACACTAGGGTCAATTTAGCATGGCCAATCAACCTAACCCACATATCTTTGGACTGTGGGAGGAAACCGGAGCATCCGGAGGAAACCCACGCAGACACGGGGAGAAACGTGCAACCTCCACATGGACAGTGGTCGGAATTGAATCTGGGCTCCTGGCGCTGTGAGGCAGGGTTGTAGGAGGTTATCACACTAGGGAGGGTGAGGCCATGAAGGGATTGGAAAACAAGGATGAGAATTTTTTTAAATCAAGGGGTTCCTAGTCCCTGAATCAATGTACATCAGCAAGCAAAAGGAAAAAGAAAGCAGGGATGGTGGTGTCTGGGACATTGTCACAGGTGTGATATCATGAGTATGACTACGTCAGGCTGTTTTGCTTGACAAGTCTATGGGACAGCTCGCCCAACTTTGGCACAAGCCCTCAAATATTAGCAAGGAAGGAATTGCAGGGTCAACAGGGCTGGGATTGCAGTTTCTGTGTCCGGTGCTTAGCTCGGTGCCGGGTGGTCTGTTCGATTTAGAAACATAGAAAAACTACAGCACAAAACAGGCCCTTCGGCCCCACAAGTTGTGCCGAACATATCCTTACCTTTTAGTCCTACCTATAACCCTCCAACCTATTAAGTCCCATATACTCATCCAGGAGTCTCTTAAAAGACCTATTGAGTTTGCTTCCACCACCACTGACGGCAGCCGATTCCACTCGCCCACCACCCTCTGTGTGAAAATCTTCCCCCTAACATTTCCCCTGTACCTACCCCCCAGCACCTTAAACCTGTGTCCTCTCGTAGCAGCCATTTCCACCCTGGGAAAAAGCCTCTGAGAGTCCAGCCGATCTATGCCTCTCAACATCTTATATACCTCTATTAGGTCTCCTCTCATCCTACGTCTCTCCAAGGAGAATGAAAAGATTTCATTCCTTTTAAACTTCGTAATGATCTGACACAACTCAGTGGCTTGCGGGGCCATTTCAGAGGACACTTCAGAGTCCACCACACTGATAATGAGGAGGTTGACCAGGGATGAGATAAGGAACTTCAGCTATCCGGTGAAGTTGGAAAAACTAGAACCATTCTCCTTGGAAAGAGGTGACCTAATGGAGGTTTCAAGCTGATTAGTGGTTATGTTCGAGTTTTGAGCGGCAGGGTGGCACAGTGGTTAACACTGTTGCCTCACAGCCCCAGGGACCCGGGTTCGATTCCTGGCTTGGGTCATTAGGTAGATTGGCCATGCTAAATTGTCCCTTAATGCAGGGGGATTAGCAGCGTAAGTATGTGGGGTTACGGGGATAGGCCTGGGTGGGATTTGTGTTGGTGCAGGCTCGATTTGCCGAATGACGTCCTTCTGCACTGTTTGGATTCTATAATTGTAGAAACGTGCAGCACAGAAAGGGGCCGTTCAGCCCATCATGCCTGTGCTGGCACTTTCCAAGAGTAATCATGCTTAGTCCCTCATTCGCCACCCTTTCCAAGTGTAGTCCTCTACGCTGTTCACCCTCAGGTACCTGTCTGACTCCCTTTTTAAATTATTAATGGAATTGGTTTTATCATATTGTCAGGGAGCGCGTTCTGAATCCTGATAACTCCCAGAGAGATAAAAAATTCAGCTTCCCTTTAGATCTTTTTCCAATGATTTTAAAATTGACTGTTTCTGCTTACTGAGAGCGCATCCTTTCCCAATGTATCATAGAATCCGGCAGTGCAGAAGGAGACCATTTGGCCCATCGAGTCTGCACTGACCACAATCCCACCCAAACCCTATCCCTATAACCCCATGCACTTACCCTAGCTAGTTCCCCTGACACTAAGGAGCAATTTATCATGGCCAGTCAACCTAACCCGCACATCTGTGGGAGGAAACCGGAGCACCCGGAGGAATCCCATGCAGACACAGGAAGAAAGTGCAAACTCCACACAGACAGGCACGCTAGGCCGGAATTGAACCGGTATTAACCACTGTGCCACGGTGTCGCCCCAAAGAGACCTTTCAGCTCATCTATCTGCACCGACTCTCTGAAAGAGCATCTTACCCAGGTCCAACCCCCCTGGCCTATCCTCGTATTATATGAATGCAGTTAACTCACAATCAATACTGCGCTACAGTTAAATCTGAACAGTTACTAAGGTAAAAATAAATACAATCCAAACCGAGATATATCAAGGTTCAGTTATTTCATATGAAAAATTGTATTTCATAAACGAGGGATCAAAAACAATCTAACTTAGTCTAAAGAGTGAAATGCGAACAGAACAAGTAAAAATTTGTGTGATTGACAAGAGATTGAGCAATGTGGAGCTTTGTGTTGGGATTGTTTTAAAAAATGGAAACACTAAAAAGCAATTAATACACACAACATGTATCCTGAAAGAGAAATATCTTACAATGTTTCGGTCAAAGACCCACATCTCTGTTTACATCCCTAACTCTGTAGGTCCTTCATTCTCCAGTCCCTGTCCCACTCTCTTTCAAAATTATTAATGGAATCAGTTTCCAGGCCACACTTCTGGGGCGAGTGTTCCAGATCCTGACAATTCCTAAGTGAAAACAACAAAGGTGGCACAGTGGTTAGCACTGCTGCCTCACAGCGCCAGGGACCCGGGTTCAATTCCTGGCTTGGGTCACTGTCTGTGCGGAGTCTGCACGTTCTCCCCATATCTGTGTGGGTTTCCTCCGGGTGCTCCGGTTTCCTCTCACAGTCTGAAAGATGTGCAGGTCAGATGCATTGGTCACATTAAATTCTCCCTCAGTGTGCCCGAACTGGCGCCGGATTGTGGCAATTAGGGGATTTTCACAGCAACTTCATTTCAGTGTTAATGTATGGTGTGGAGATGCCGGCATTGGACTGGGGTGGGCACAGTAAGAAGTCTCACAACACCAGGTTAAAGTCCAACAGATTTATTTGAATCGTAATTCCAAATAAACCTGATGGACTTTAACCTCGTGTTGTGAGACGCTCTTACAGTGTTAATGTAAAGTTTTTAAAATTTATTTATCAGTCACAAGTAGGCTTACATTCACACTGCAATGAAGTTGCTGTGAAAATCCCCTAGTCGCCACACTCCGGTGCCTGTTCGGATATACTGAGGGAGAATTTAGCATGGCCAATGCACCTAACCAGCACATCTTTCAGACTGTGGGAGGAAACTGGAGCACCCGGAGGAAACCCACGCAGACACGGGGAGAATGTGCAAACTCCGCACAGACAGTGACCCAAGCCAGGAATCAAACCCGGGTCTCTGGCGCTGTGAGGCAGCAGTGCTAACCACTGTGCCTACTTGTGATCCTAATAAATAAACTTTAAACTTAAAAAAAACACTGGGTGTTTTGCCAATGATTTCATCTGGCTTCTGTGTTCAAAGATCACTGCAGGAAGTGGCTGTAGATGATACATGAATAGGCGAGGGCGATGCAGATATGAAAGTCCCTGATGCTTGTGCTGTTCAGGACAGGATCCAGCAAATAAATTAAATTAATTTCACTGAAACTCGCTCTGAGGAGGCCCAGCCACCACTAGTATATTCACCTTACCTCCGTGCCTGACTCTCTCTGCCGGAAATCGTTGGTCATGACTGAGATGTTTTATTGCTGACAACAAAATTAAAGTCAAACAACTGAGAGCAGCTCCTAACCAGCAGCAGCCATCTTCCTTCACCTCTGACCCTGCACTTCCTCCTCCTGGTGGTTGCCGTGGAGACCACAAACACTGCTGCAGTTTAGTTTTGTTATCATGAATGCTTTCTTCTAACATATATCTCATATCTAACATTGCAGCAAAAGATAGATAATAGTAATTGGCGAATATATATATATCATTTGCAAAGTTCTGCCCTTAATAAATAAGTGACATAATTTTAAAGTATAACTAAAGTTTAAGTTTTAATGTTATTTTTAAGTGTCACAAATAGGTTTACATTAACACTGCAGTGAAGTTACTGTGCAGCACGGTGGCACAGTGGTTAGCACTGCGGCTTCACAGCGCCAGGGACCTGGGTTCGACTCCTAGCTTGGGTGACTGTCTGTGTGGAGTTTGCACGTTCTCCCCATGTCTGTGTGGGTTTCCTCCGGTTTCCTCCCACAGTCTAAAAGATGTGCTGGTTAGGTGGATTGGCCATGCTAAATTATCTCTCAGTGTACCCGAACAGGCGCCCAAGTGTGGTGACTCGGGGATTTTCACAGTAACTTCATTGCAGTGTTAATGTAAGCCTACTTAACATTAATAAATAAATTATCTAAACACTCCGGCGTCTGTTCGGTACACTGAGGGAGAATTTAGCATGTCCAATGCATCTAACCAGCACGCCTTTCGGACTGTGGGAGGAGACCGGAGCACCCGGAGGAAACTGGGTCCTGAAAGGGAAAACATCCTTCATTTCCTTTAATTGCAACTTTATTTCACCCTCTCATCCACCATGTCACATAATTTCCCCTCATAAATCACGCCAAAATCATGTATAATAAAAAGATCACAGCAGTTCTGATTTCAGATCCCCAAAACAATGGAACAATTTAGGAATTTTGATAAGGTGGGGGAAGAAAAGAACACGTAAGCAAACAGACATGTGAAAAACACTTGTAAAAATTGCCTCAAGCTGCTTCATGCAATTCAAAAAAAAGTACCACCTATTAATACACAAATGTCTCGATGACCAAGAACAGTGTGAATAATAATAACTTATTACAACGTTCTGCAGGTTTCAAGCTTTAGTTTTAAGAGGACATATCACAAATTAATCTGCTTTTATTTGAAAACTGAAACCCAGTGGCCTCATGCAGCACATGTTAGAAGTGGAGAACCATTGTAACACAGAGGAGACCACTCGCTCCATTGGGTCCATGCTGGTCTTTGTACATCCACAACCCTGTCAGTTGCACTCCCCCACTTTATACCCATAGCCCTACAAGTTTCCCTCAGGTGCCCATCAAATTTCCTTCGGAAATAGTCATAGAGCTTTACAGCATGGAAACAGGCCCTTTGGCTCAACTTGTCCATGCCGCCCTTTCTTTTTAAAAACCCCTAAGCTAATCCCAATTGCCCGCATTTGGCCCATATCCCTCCATACCCATCATACCCATGTAACTATCTAAATGCTTTTTAAAAGATAAAATTGTACCCGCCTCTACTACTGCCTCTGGCAGCTTGTTCCAGCCACTCATCGCCCTCTGTGTGAAAAAATTGCCCCTCTGGACACTTTTGTATCTCTCCCCTCTCATCTTAAACCTATGCCCTCTAGTTTTAGACTCCCCTGCCTTTGGGAAAAGATATTGACTATCTAGCTGATCTATGCCCCTCATTATTTTATAGACCTCTATAAGGTCACCCCTCAGCCTCCTACGCTCCAAGGAAAAAAGTCCCAGTCTATTCAGCCTCTCCTTATAACTCAATCCATCAAGTCCTGGTAGCATCCTAGTACAAAGAACAAAGAACAGTACAGCACAGGAAACAGGCCCTTCGGCCCTCCAAGCCTGTGCCGCTCCCTGGTCCAACTAGACCAATCGTTTGTATCCCTCCATTCCCAGGCTGCTCATGTGACTATCCAGGTAAGTCTTAAACGATGTCAGCGTGCCTGCCTCCACCACCCTACTTGGCAGCGCATTCCAGGCCCCCACCACCCTCTGTGTAAAAAACGTCCCTCTGATGTCTGAGTTATACTTCGCCCCTCTCAGCTTGAGCCCGTGACCCCTCGTGATCGTCACCTCCGACCTGGGAAAAAGCTTCCCACTGTTCACCCTATCTATACCCTTCATAATCTTGTATACCTCTATTAGATCTCCCCTCATTCTCCGTCTTTCCAAGGAGAACAACCCCAGTCTACCCAATCTCTCCTCATAGCTAAGACCCTCCATACCAGGCAACATCCTGGTAAACCTTCTCTGCACTCTCTCCAATGCCTCCACGTCCTCCTGGTAGTGCGGCGACCAGAACTGGACGCAGTACTCCAAATGTGGCCTAACCAGCGTTCTATACAGCTGCATCATCAGACTCCAGCTTTTATACTCTATACCCCGTCCTATAAAGGCAAGCATACCATATGCCTTCTTCACCACCTTCTCCACCTGTGTTGCCACCTTCAAGGATTTGTGGACTTGCACACCTAGGTCCCTCTATGTTTCTATACTCCTGATGACTCTGCCATTTATTGTATAACTCCTCCCTACATTATTTCTTCCAAAATGCATCACTTCGCATTTATCCAGATTAAACTCCATCTGCCACCTCTCCGCCCAATTTTCCAGCCTATCTATATCCTGCTGTATTGCCCGACAATGCTCTTCGCTATCCGCAATTCCAGCCATCTTCGTGTCATCCGCAAACTTGCTGATTATACCAGTTACACCTTCTTCCAAATCATTTATATATATCACAAATAGCAGAGGTCCCAGTACAGAGCCCTGCGGAACACCACTGGTCACAGACCTCCAGCCGGAAAAAGACCCTTCGACCACTACCCTCTGTCTCCTATGGCCAATCCAGTTCTCCACCCATCTAGCCACTTCTCCTTGTATCCCATGAGCCTTAACCTTCTTAACCAACCTGCCATGTGGGACTTTGTCAAATGCCTTACTGAAATCCATATAGACGACATCCACGGCCCTTCCTTCATCAACCGTTTTTGTCACTTCCTCAAAACACTCCACCAAATTTGTAAGGCACGACCTCCCTCTTACAAAACCATGCTGTCTGTCACTAATGAGATTGTTCCGTTCTAAATGCAAATACATCCTGTCTCTAAGAATCCTCTCCAACAACTTCCCTACCACGGACGTCAAGCTCACCGGCCTATAATTTCCTGGGTTATCCCTGCTACCCTTCTTAAACAACGGGACCACATTCGCTATCCTCCAATCCTCAGGGACCTCACCCGTGTCCAAAGAAGCGACAAAGATTTCCGTCAGAGGCCCAGCAATTTCACCTCTCGTCTCCCTGAGCAGTCGAGGATAGATGCCATCAGGCCCTGGGGCTTTGTCAGTTTTAATGTTCCCTAAAAAACCTAACACTTCCTCTCTTGTAATGGAGATTTTCTCTAACGGGTCAACACCTCCCTCCGAGACACTCCCGGTTAACACGCCCCTCTCCTTCGTGAATACCGATGCAAAGTATTCATTTAGGATCTCTCCTATTCCCTTGGGTTCTAAGCATAATTCCCCTCCTTTGTCCCTGCGAGGTCCGATTTTCTCCCTGACAACTCTTTTGTTCCTAACGTATGAATAGAATGCCTTAGGATTCTCCTTAATCCTGCCTGCCAAGAACATCTCGTGACCTCTTTTTGCCCTTCTAACTCCCCGTTTGAGATCTTTCCTACTCTCTCTGTATTCCTCCAGAGCTCCATCTGTTTTCAGTTGCCTGGACTTAACGTAAATCTCTTCTGCACTCTTTGTAGTTTAATAATATCCTTTCTACAATAGGGTGACCAGAATTGCACATAGTATTCCAAGTGTGGCCTTACGAATGTCTTGTACAACTTCAACAAGACGTCCCAACTCCTGTATTCAATGTTCTGACCGATGAAACCAAGCATGCCGAATGCCTTCTTCACCACTCTGTCCACCTGTGACTCCAATTTCAAGGAACTATGAACATGTACCCCTAGATCTCTTTGTTCTGAGGGGTTTAAAAAAAAAGGGCGGCATGGACAAGTTGGGCCGAAGGGTCTGTTTCCATGCTGTAAACTTCTATGACACCCGGAGGAAACGTACGCAGACACGGGGAGAACATGCAGACTCGGCACAGACAGTGACCAAAGCTGGAAATCGAACCCGGGTCCCTGGCACTGTGGGGCAGCTGTGCTAACCACTGCATCACTGTGCAATGGACATTACAGTGTTTTCTGCCAGTTTCACTCATATGGTCAATACTGGTATCATTTAATCAGCATAGTTTCACAGTTCAGAGACATCACAACACAATGGGAGATAGATGATGGACTCTGACACTGAACTGGTAGATAACTGGTCTTGTCAATTTTTTTTTGTTAAATTGCAAACTTGGAGACATATGGTAGGGTTTTCCAATCCCGTCATGTCGGGTTCCCGCATGGCAGGTGCAGCGAGCCAGATAAAAGTACACTGACTTTGGTAGGACCAGAATTGGTGATTCAGTTAGAACTTTCCGGCAAGTTAAATTGGACTGTTGAATAAGCAAACGTCACCTGGTCTCTTGGCAGCCATCTTAGCCATGTTTGGGAATGTCCATTCTGAAATATAAAAGACAATTCCAGAAGCTTCTGCAGGAGCACAGCACAGTTATGAATAGGACATACCTTCAATTGGCATGTCACCCAGGGTCCCTCCCTTCCCATTGTATACCACTGTAGTGCCCGCCACCTCTGATTGATCTATCTTGCTGGTGGAGGAACAGGAAATACTCAAGGATGGTGATGGAGATGCCTGGGACATAAGTTCATAAGTTCATAAGATATAGGAGCAGAATTAGGCCATTCGGCCCATTGAGTCCACTCTGCCATTCGATCATGGCTGATATGCTCCTCATCCCCATTTTCCTGCCTTCCCCCCATAACCCTTGAACCCATTACAATTCAAAATCTGTCTAACTCCTTAAATTTACTCACAGCATCCCAGTATCCACCGCACTTTGGGGTAGTGAATTCCACAGATTCACAACCCTTTGGGAGAAGTAGTTTCTCCTCAACTCAGTTTTAAATTTGCTCCCTTACATCCTAGAACGTCCTACCAGCGGAAGCATCCACTCCATGTCTACTTTATCCATATCTTTTATCATCTTGAATACCTCAATGGTCAGGTGAATTGACCCAAACAGGCGCCGGAGTGTGGTGATTAGGGGAATTTCACAGTAACTTCATTGCAATGTTAATGTAAGCCTTACTAATAAATAAACTTTACTTTTGACTCGTGACTAATAAATAAACTTTGCTTTTCAATTTGATCTCCCCTCATTCTTCTAAATTCCAGAGAGTATCGGCCTAAACTGTTCAATATCTCCTCATACGACAAACCCCTCATCTCTGGAATCAATCTAGTGAACCTCCTCTGAACTGCCTCCAATGCCACTACATCTTTCCTCAAATACGGGGACCAATATTGTGCACAATACTCCAGGTGCGGCCTCACCAATGCCTTGTATAGTTGCAACAATACTTCCTTACCTTTATATTCTATTCCTTTAGCTACAAGTGCCAACATTCCATTCGCTTTCTTTATAATCTACTGTACCTGCATACTAGTTTTCTGTGATTCATGAACGAGGACACCCAGATCCCTCTGCACTGGAGCTCCCCGAAGTCTCTCCCCATTTAGATAATAAATCGCCTTCCCATTTTTCCGACCAAAATGCATGACCTCACACTTATCCACATTAAACTCCATCTGCCACATTTTGGCCCACTCTCCTAACCTATCTATACCCATTTGTAAGGTTCTTATTTCTTCATTGCAACTTACTGTCCCGCCTATTTTTGTGTCATCTGCAAATTTGGCTATAGAGCCTTCAATCCTGTATCCAAGTCATTAATATAGATTATAAATATCTGGGGCCCAAGGACCGAATCCTGTGGCATCCCCACTAGTTCTTGCCATCCAGAAATTTTTTTAAAATCCCTGATTCTCTGTCTTCTGTCCATCAGCCAGTCACCTATCCAAGCTAAATTATCACTAACCCCATTGTCTGTTAGGTATGATTCAGCGAGTATGTCTCTACCTGGCAGCTGCTTGACTAGTTTATGTGACAGCTCTCCTAATTTTGTGACACAAATCTCCAGATGTTAGGGAGGAGGGCAGGGCTTTTTTTAATATTCATTCATGGGACATGGGTGTCGCTGGCTGGCCAGCATTTATTGCCCATCCCTAGTCGCCCTTGCCCAGAGGGCAGTTGAGAGTCAACCACAATGCTGTGGCTCTGGAGTCACATGTAGGCCAGACCAGATGAGGACGGCAGATTTCCTTCCCTAAAGGACATTAGTGAAGCAGATGGGTTTTTTCCGACAATCGACAATGGTTTCATGGTCATCAGTAGATTCTTTATTCCAGACATTTTTTCTTGAATTCAAATTCCACCATCTGCCGTGACGGGATTTGAACCCGGGTCCCCAGAACATTAGCTGAGTTCCTGGATTAATAAGTCTAGTGATAATAGTGCGAGGCCATTGCTTCTCCTGGCTGGGTGTGCCTTTGTCATATCTGGAGGGGCGCAATTCTCCCAAAAAAATTCTAAGTGTCGAATTTGCGTAAAAACTGGAGTAAATCCCGCTGGTTTTTTTCAGCGGGATTTTCAAAATGAATCTCCCACACTCTGTGCACTGCAGAGTGCACTATCGTGAATCACGCTGAAAATCAGGGGGCAGGGCCTATTCCCGCTGGAGAGGCCGGCAGCATAGCACTGAGCATGCGCCAATCTGTCAGCGCCAACACTGGCGCATGTGCAGTAGCTCCCCGCTGCTGGCCTACCGATCGCTAGCCAGCCTGATCACTGGCCAGCCCCATGACCGCGCATTGCTACTCCTCCGAACGTGTCCCCCCCCCCCCCCCTCCCGCCCTCCCCCCCCCCCCCCCCCCCCCCCCCAAATTGCTGGCCTCCCGGACCTACCCAGGCCAGCCCCGATGTCTCTCCCCCCACCCGCCAGCTCCTATCTCCCTGGCCCCTTCCCCTCACTGGCAGTCTTGACCGCCCTCCCAACCCCCAAACCTCCGGCAGCCCTGGCCACCAACCCCCCACCCCGATGGTTGGTCCTGATCAGCCCCTTCCCTCCCTCTGCCACCAATCCTTTGGCAGAGTGGCAGTGGGAATCAGCCCCCTATAGGCCCCACCCTCACTTGCTCTGCCCCATTGGCACCGCCCAATGCCCAGTGGGCAGTGCCACTTTGCCCCTTGGGTGATGCCAGGGTGCCAGGAAGGCACTGCCTGGCTGACACTGCCGAGGAGGCACCCCACCTGGCGCCCAACCTCCTGTGGGGCCTCAATGGCCTCCCTTCAGTCCAGTGGGATCGAGCTGCCAGTTTCCTGTTAGAGGGGTGGAGTGAACCACTCCTGGCATGGGTGGGGGTGGGCGGGGGGGGGGAGTTGGAAAACCCAGAGACTTCAGCCCCGGGCCCACTAATGCCACACAGATTCAAATATTAATATGTAAATTAGCTCCCCGCTGATTTCCGGAGCTGATGACGCTGCAAATCTTCGTCTGGGAGACCCGCGGAGGTCAAAGCCCCCAGTGGGGAACCCGCTAAACAGCCTCTGCTGATGTCTCCTGGCCCGCTGCGTTACTAGACCAGTGCAGTATGCTGGAAGAATCACCCACCCCGCCCCGATATCCAGGTGTCATCATTTAACTTTTCTCTGGCAGTTTGATGTATCACGATTTGATGCAGTTGTTTGAACAGGGGTGGGGTAATTGACATCTGTGCGCCCAATTTCAGGGGTCATCTAATTCGTCTTTGGAGAGACCAGATTAGTAGATTCTCAGTGCAGAACCTTCCCGTCCCGCCTGCCACAGGAACAGTAGCGGGCGGGCCACGAACTATTGAGCTTGGGCAGAATTTTCTGGTCTTGGGGCGAGCGTGACCAGAAAATCCCTCCCTTAGAATATGCATTAAAATGTTTCCAAAAAAATTTTGTGGCAATTTGCCTTTCGCCACGCATGACATTGTAGCAACAATGCACAAATTTCATGGCGCGTTAGCCAACCACAAAGCGACGTCCAATGCTAGGAGTTCTCTGGAGATCTGTTGCATGCCTGACATCAGTGAACACTGCCGAGGTTTGTAGAAATGTGAAATGAGCTGTAATTGGCGAAACTAACGGTTGCTACCATGACAAGTATTAAAGAGACTGTCAATAGTTTAATGTCGGTTGCTCTCTTGTCTTTTACAGATCTTGAAACTGGGTTTCAGTCTTGGAATGATAAAACCTGGATATCTTGCAGATGGAAAACAGAAAACAAATTTAACCAACACCAGCACATGCTAATGTCACACCAGTGAGTTGGGAATCGCCATGTCTAATGGTAACAAATGTTTGTGTGTGCAGTAACTGGCCATCTACTGGTACCTCTGCTGGGATAATGCATCTATCATCGCAGGTCTGCCGAGTTCTATTATTAACAATACTTTCTCAGGCTGTCCGTTACATTTTCCACCACTTCATCCTTTTGTTGACATTGTACTGACCATTTAAGCCATAAAGATTGCAATGTTTAGGATTCCTTTATGTTCCAGACCTGAATAGTTTTCAGAACTGTCCAAAAACACTTTTTTCTTAATTAGGATTACAGCCTGTGACAGTTCGTATTCCAAAAAAGACAAACACATTACTTAAATTAACAATCAAAAGCGGGTAATATTGCTGCAATCTGAGTAATTGATTGGACTCCAGTTGGAGTGCTCGACAGTATGTGCTGAAATTTCTTGGGAGGTATGATATAGTCCTGGAGACATTCATGGAGGAAGAAGACTTTTTCAAAGTTTTTAGTTCATTTATCTGGAAATATCTCAGTACCAATTGCAACATTCATTTGGTTCTGAAATGATTCTCAGATCTTCCCTTCTATTCTACCTGGAAGTCCACACTGGACTAACACTGATCACTCTTGAGTGCAGGAGAATTTTCTGATATGAGTCCCAATTTTTCTGTTTGTCAACTTGAATCTGTGGCCCCCCCTCACAATCTAATAGAAAGTCATTTTTCAAGATTTAGCTGTTCAATATTGCCTATAATCTAAAGCAGGAGGTCTTATTGTGCACGGGGTATCACAGAATCAAGAGCATTGGTACAATGCAAAAAGAGGCCATTGAGCCCATCGTGTCGGAACTGGCTTTCCGAATGAGCACTTCACCCAGTACCATTCTCCTGCCCTCTCCCCGTAACTGTCATAAATCCTCGGAGGCAGAAGTCCCTTCACCAAAATCCCTTTAGTTACAAGTCTGACAACAGCATTCAGAGTGCTTTCAGTTGGCAATCTACACGAGGAGTCCCAAAGGGATGGACACTCCTGGTTAACTACAAAGCAAGAGGCTCCCTGGTTGGCCCATCAATTTGGCTCTTAGTCAGGGAGTTCATATTCTAACAGGCCCAGCTCAATTGTCTGATTAAAGTTATTACAGTTACCTTGCACATTGTTTCTTTTCAAATAATTATCTAATTCCCTCCGAATTTATTTTAATTCATTCATGGGACGTGGGCGTCGCTGGCTGGCCAGCATTTATTGTCCATCCTAGATTGCTCTTGTTTAGAGGGCAGTTGAGAGTCAACCACTTTGCTGTGGCTCTGGAGTCACATGTAGGCCAGACCAGGTAAGGATGGCAGATTTTTTCCCCTAAAGAACCAGATGGGTTTTTTCCGACAATTGACAATGGTTTCATGGTCACCAAAAGATTCTTAGTTCCAGATATTTTTTATTGAATTCAAATTCCACCAGCTGCCGTGATAGGATTCGAACCCAGGTCTCCAGAACATTAGCTGAGTTTCTATAGTTCTAATCTAGCGATAATACCATGAGGCCATTGCCTCCCCGAATGCCTTGATTGAACCTGCTTCCACCACACTCTAAGGCAGTGCATGCCAGACCCTAACCACTCGCTGCATGAGCCAGTTTATTTCCCTGTATCATTTTTGGTTCTTTTACCAATTACCTCCAATCAGTGCCCTCTAGTTCTCAATCCTTCCACCAATGGGAACAGTTTATCCCTATCTACCTACCTACCTATCTACCTACCCTATCTGTCCAAAAAAAAAATAAGAGCGGGAGAGATTCCTGGTAAGCTGTGTGATGGAAGGAATGTTGGAGCCTCTCCCATCACTGTTCATAGCTGCAAACTACAAAGTGCATGTTGGCACAACAACTCGGATTCTCAGACAGAACTGAAATGCACCAATATAATCTGGACAATATATCCCTCAGTTGTTTGCTTTCAAGTTTGAAAATCTAAGTTTATCCAGCCTGCAGTGACTACACTTCAGAGAATTTTCTGATATGATCCTAATTTTCCTGTTTACTGTTCAGACGGAGGGTCATCCAGCCTCGAAACTCTAGCTCTATTCTCTCCCCACAGATGAACAAAGATCAAAGAAAATTACAGCACAGGAACAGGCCCTTCAGCCCTCCAAGCCTGCACCGACCATGCTGCCCGTGTGAACTAAAACCCCCTACTCTTCCGGGGATCATAGCCCTGCATTCCCATCCTATTCATGTATTTATCTAGATGCCCCTTAAAACTCACTATTGTATCTGCTTCCATTACCTCCCCTAGCAGTAAGTTCCAGGCACCCACCACCCTCTGTGTAAAAAACCTGCCTCATACATCTCCTTTAAACCTTGCCCCTCGCACCTTAAACCTATGCCCCCTAGTAATTGACTCTTCTACCCTGGGAAAAAGCTTCTGACTGTCCATGACCCTCATAATCTTGTAGACTGCTATCAGGTTGCCCCTCAACCTCCGTCGTTCCAGTGAGAACAAATCAAGTTTCTCCAACCTCTCCTCATAGCTAATGCCCCCCTTCATACCAGGCAACATCCTGGTAAATCTTTTCTGTATCCCCTCCAAAGCCTCCACATCCTTCTGGTAGTGTGGCGACCAGAATTGAACACTATATTCCAAGTGCGGCCTAACTAAGGCTCTATAATGATGCTGTCAGACATGCTGAGATTTTCCAGCATTCTCTGTTTTTGTTTCTGTTTACTAACTTGGAACTGCGACCTCTGTCACCATTTAATAGAGAGTTATTTCCAGGATTTAACTGTTTAATGCTTCACTGGTTGTGAGCTGGTTTGGACATCCTGAGGTACGAAAGGTGCTATGTGAAATGCAAGTCCTGTCTTTTTATTGACAGCTGCCAAATGTGGAGATGGCAGTTTGGTGATAATGACACTAAACTAGTGATCCACAGGCCCAGGTTAGTGCGCTGGGGACATGGGCTGAAATTCAAATTCAACTAATAACTCTGGAAAACTTTGATTTTTTAAATTTGATTTGATTTATTATCACATGTATTAACATACAGTGAAAAGTATTGTTTCTTGCGTGCTATACAGACAAAGCATACCGTACATAGAGAAGGAGAGAGTGCAGAATGTAGTGTTACAGTCATAGTTAGGGTGTGGAGAAAGATCAACTTAATGCAAGGTAGGTCCATTCAAAAGTCTGACAGCAGCAGGGAAGAAGCTGTTCTTGAATCGGTTGGTATGTGGCCTCAGACTTTTGTATCTTTCTTCCCGAAGGAAGAAGGTGGAAGAGAGAATGTCCGGGGTGCGTGGGGTCCTTGATTATGCTGATAAAACTGTTCAAGTCATACCAAGCAGAAATCATGGACTGAGACCACTGGGGTTACATACTTCATAGAATCACAGAGTGCAGAAGACCACCCTTTGGCCCATCGAGTCTGCACTGACACGCAAGAAGCATTTGAACTCCCACCAGATCCAACTTGCCAGCACTTGGCCCATAGCCCTGAATATTATGGTGTGCCAAGTGCTCATCCAGGTACTTTTTAAAGGATATGAAGCATCCCACCTCCACCACCCTCCCAGGCAGTGCATTCCAGACCGTCACCATCCTCTGGGTAAAAAGGTTTTTCCTCGCATCCCCCCTAAACCTCCTGCCCCTCACTTTGAACCTATGTCCCCTTGTAACTGACCCTTCAACTAAGGGAAACAGCTGCCCCCTATCTGCCCTGTCCATGTCTCTCATAACCTTGAACACCTCAATCATGTTGCTCCTCAGTCTTCTCTGCTCCAACAAAAACAACCCAAGCCTATGCAACATCTCTTCATAACTTAAATGTTCCATCCTAAGCAGCATCCTGGTGAATCTCCTCTGCACCCCCTCCAATGCAATCACATCCTTTCTATAATGTGGTGACCAGAACTGCACCCAGTACTCTAGCTGTGGCCTCACCAAAGTTCTATACAGCTCCAACATGACTTTCCTGCTTTTGTAATGTATGCCTCGATTGATAAAGGCAAGTGTCCTATATGCCTATTTCACCATCCCACTAACATGCCCTTTCGCTTTCAGAGATCTGTGGACAAAGGTCCCTTTGTTCCACAGAACTTCCTAGTATTCTACCATTCATTGAATACTTCCTTGTCAACTTACTCATTCCGAAGTGTATCACCTCACACTTTTCAGGGTTAATTTCCATCTGCCACTTCTCTGCCCATTGACCATTCCGTCTATGTCTTCTTGTAGCCCAAGACACTCCGCCTCACTGTTAACCACCGGCCAATCTTTGTGTCATCCACAAATCTATTAATCCTACCCCCCACATAGTCATCAATGTCATTTATATAAATGATGAATAAAGGGGGGCCCAACACAGATCCCTGTGGTACGCCATTGGACACTGGCTTCCAGTCACTAAAGCAACCTTCTGTCATCACTCTCTGTCTCGTACAACTGAGCCAATTTTGAATCCACTTTATTAAATTACCCTGTATCCCTTGTGCATTTACCTTCTCCCATGAGGGACCTTGTCAAAGGCTTTGCTGAAATCTGTCTTGCTGTAAAAATAAAGCAGTGGATGCTCTGCGGTTGTACTGAGTTCACCCAACCACCTTTATTTTCAAATATAAAATATTTCTCTGTGAACTCTTCCAAGAAAAATTATATTTTGGCTTGAGAAGTACAATTATTGTCAGTCCAAAATGTTGAAAACTCCACATCAAAATAAATTGCGCAAGATTAACATTTTCTTAGAATCCTTCCCACTACCACCCCACCCCCCTGTCTCCCTGATCTCTGCTCTGTCCACCCTACACCCCTGCCACCGCCCCACCCTCCTGACCCTCACCCTTGCCCCCCCCCCCTCATTCTTCCTGCCAAAGTGGATAACTTCAGATTTTCCCACATTATACTCCATCTGCCAATTTACTGTCCACCCACGAAAACTATTTATATCCCTTTGCAGACTCTTTGTATCTGCCTCACGACTTGCTTTCCTACCTCTCTCATCATCAGCATATGAGAGTCCCGGTCGGTTTAGCTCAGTTGGCTGGACCACTGGTTCAGGATGCAGAGCGACACTCACAGTGTGGGTTCAATTCCCATAGCGGCTGAGGTTATTCACGAAGAAGGCCTTGCCCCTCGCCTGAGGTGTGGTGATTCTCAGGTTAAATCATCACAAGTGATTCAACCATGGGATCAGAGGGCAGCAGGGAGACGTCACTCAGACCAATTCTGGGTGGCGTCGGAGCAGTCAACACGATTGGATCGCAGATCTTGGCAGGACACCTTCCGTGATCACCATGAGGAAGGATATTGAATCAGAGAGCGGCAGGGAGACATCACTGAGAGGAATTCTGGGAGACATCGACACTCGCATGAGACTAATCATAGAATCCTACAGTGCAGAAGGAGGCCATGGAGTCTGCAACAACAACAATCCCACCCAGGCCCTATCCCCATGCATTTATCCTAGCTGGCCAAGGGGCAATTTAGCATGGCCAATCATTCTCAGGGGGACGGGGTGGGGATGGGAGGGCAGATCGTTGTCTGGTGGGGGGCGGGGAGGGGGAACGGAGGCGGGTCAGATCTATCTCTGGTGGGGGGGGAGGCCCGATCGTTGTTTGGTGGGAGAGGCCCGATCGCTCACTGGTGGGGGAGGGGGGGAGGCCAGATGGATCTCTGGTGGGGGGGGGACGGGGGTGGCAGGGGGGTCCGCTGCCACTCTGCGGGCGAAGGGGGGAGGGGGTTGCGATCGGTCTGGGTAGCGGGGGGATGGGAGGATAAGGGGGTGGGGGTGGGGGTGATGTCTGTGGGGACCATCTCTCCCGAGCCGCTTTATCTGCTTTTTGCGGCCCGGGAGCGATGTGACAGCGGCGCGATTTTCAATTTTTTTTCTAACTGCGCATGCGCAGTTCAGAGCTCCGATCGTTTTGGTCACGCTAAGCCCCCCCCACAGCGCGATTCAGACCCGCAATTTTTTTTTCAGGCTGAGTGTTAATGGGGGCGCCTGAAAGCAGATTCCCAAGTTGGATCTGAATTGCGCCCAGATTCAGCACTTAGAATGAAAATGGTAAAATTGGGCCCATTATGTTTTTGTTTCAGATTCCAGCATCTGCAGTATTATACCTTTATTTTTTCACGGTCTAAAGTTGTTGAATTCAATGTTGAGTCCAGAAGGTTGGAAAGTGCCTACTGGAACAATGGAACATTGCAGCAGGCAAAGGATTGATACAGGCATGAGAGCAAGATGCTGAATTGAAATGGCATGCAATAGGAAGTTTGGGGTCATGCTTGCAGACTGAGCAAGGGTGTTCAGCAAAGCAGTCACTCAATCTGTGTTTAGTCTCCTGTAAAGGGTGTTAGGGGCCTTGGAAAGTAAGGAGGAAGGAACTAAAGGGGCAGGGGTTGCACCTTCTGCGATTGAGGGAAGAGGAGGAGTTGAGGGTGATGGAAGAGTGGAATAGGGTGTCACAGAAGGACATCCCAGGTGGTGATGTTCCCAGGTATCTGCTGCTCTTGTCCTTCTAGATGGTAGTGGTCGTGGGTTTGGAAGATGTTGTGTAAGGAACCTTGGTGAGTTCCTGCAATGTATCTTGTAGGTGGTACTCACAGCTGCTACTGTTTGTTGGTGATGGAGGGATTAAATGTTTATGGAAGGGGTAGCAATCAATTGGGCTGCTTTGTCCTGGATGGTGTCAAGCTTCTTTTGTGTTGTTGGAGCTGCATTCATCCAGGCAAGTGGGGAGTATTCCATCACACCCCTGACTTGTGCCTTGTAGATGGTGGACAAGGCACGCTATAAGAAGGATATGAATGCATTGAGAAGTTTACAAGAATGGTTCCAGAGATGAGAAACTTCAATTCTAACGATAGATTGGAGAGGTTGGGACTGTTCTCCTTGGGGAGTCAGGAGGTGAGTTACTCACCGCAGTATTCTTATCCTTTGACTTGCTCTTGTAACCACTGTGTTCATGTGGTGAGTCCAGTTCAGTTTCTGGTCAATGATAACCCTCAGGATGTTGATAGTGGGGGATTCAGCAAGGGGAATACCATTGAATTTCAAGGGCAATGATTAGATCCTCTCCTGTTGGAGAAGGCCATCGCCTGGCAATGTGTGGGTAATGCTGTGGATGTGGTGTACATGGAACTTTCAAAGAAACTTGATGCAGTGAACAGACTTGTGAGAAAAACTATAGCTCGTGGAATAAAAGGGATAGTATCAATACGGATGAAAATAATTGGCTGAATAATAGGAAGTAGAGAATAATGGTCAATGGATATTTTTTCAGGCTGGAGGAAGGTTTGTATGAAGTTCTCAGGGGTCGGTATTGGGACCCTTGCTTTTTCTGATATACATTAATGATCTAGATCTTGCTATGCCAGGGACAATCTCAAGGTTTGCCAATCATATAAAACCTGGAAGTGTAGCAAACTGTGAGGAGGACAGTGTGGAACTTCAAAAGGACCTAGACAAGTTGGTGGAGTGGGCAGATGGGTGGCAGATGAAGTTCAGTGCGGAGAAATGTGAGGTGATGCATTTTGGTAGGAACAACATGGAGAGGCAATATAAAATAAGGGGTAAGATTCTTAAAGAGGGTGCAGGAGTAGAGAGATCTGTGTGCATGTGTGTATAGATCATTGAAGCTGATAGGTGGAGAGAGCAGTTCATTAAACATGCAGAATCCTAGGCTTTATTAATAGGGGCATTAAGCACAAGAGCAAGGAGATTATGCTGAACTTACACAAGACACTAGTTAGAGCGTTAACAACATTTAAGAGGCATCTGGATGGGTACATGAATAGGGAGGGATTGGAGGGATATGGACTGAGTAAGGGCAGGAGGTTTTTTCTTTAGTTTAATTAGGGCATCATGGTTGGCACAGGCTTGGAGGGCCGAAGGGCCTGTTCCTGTGTCGTACTTCTCTTTGTTCTTTGGCTTCAGCTGGAATATTGTGTACAGGTCTGGACGCCACGCTATATAGGAAGGATATGAATGCATTGAGAAGTTTACGAGAATGGTTCCATGGATGAGAAACTTCAATTCTAACGATAGATTGGAGAGGTTGGGACTGTTCTCCTTGGAGAGAAGAAGGCTGAGAAGAGATTTGATAGAGATGTTCAAAATCATGAGGGGGCTGGACAGAGTAGATAGGGAGAAATTGTTCCTGCTTTGTAAAAGGATCAAGAATGAGAGGGCGCAGATTTAAAGTGTTTTGCAAAAGAAGCCAATGTGATACGAGAAAAGGTTTTTCACACAGCGAGTGCTTTGGGTCTGGAAAGGACTGCCTGGGAGTGTGGTGGAGGCAGCTTCATTCCTCTTTTTATAGAAACAATGTGCAGGGGGTACGGAGATAAGGCAGGGGAATGGCACTGAGTTACGATGCTTGTTTGGAGGGCCAGTGCAGACATGATGGGCCAAATGGCCTCCTTCATCACTGCAACGATTCTGTGATTCTGTGAATTAGGCCATTAAAGCCATTAAGGAGATCATTGTTAGTGATTTTACGTGGCCTGCCCACTTGTATTGGTCCAATCAGCCAGACACCCTTCACGTTTTTGCTAGAACCTCGATCCTGGGTGGGATGAAATATCTGAGGTGAAAATCGAATGGGAAACGATGCCTGGATACTGATGCTGTTTGAGCTCTGCTGTCAGCCGCTTGAATATGCTGCACTCACCCTGCTTGCTGCATCCTTTCCATCTCCTTTAATTTGTACAGTTCTGCAGCTCCCTCAGGCAATTCTGCAGCAGCTGTCTGCCTTCAGGGAGCTCGTTAGAAACGCGCGCCCACACCCTTTTCTTGGCACCTGCTCTGTACCCACACCTCCTCCCACCCTCCTCCTCCCCCCACCCCCGGGCGGTGCTGAGCCTCACTCAGCGTGCATTTCACTCCAGCTGTCCGCAATTGGCCAGCCAGCGTGAAATCATGGTCAGGGCCAGAAGCGCATATCACATTCACTTCCAGACCTGCCGATCACATTCACTTCCAGACTCGCCGATCACATTCACTTCCAGACCTGTCCATCACATTCGCTTCCAGACTCGCCGATCACATTCACTTCGAGACCCACCGATCACATTCGCTTCCAGACTTGCCCATCACTTTCACTTCCAGACCCGCCGATCACATTCACTTCCAGACCCGCCAATCACATTCGCTTCCAGGCTCGCCCATCACATTCACTTCCAGACCTGCTGATCACATTCGCTTCCAGACCCACTGATCACATTCACTTCCAGACCCGCCGATCACATTCGCTTCCAGACTCGCCCATCACATTCACTTCCAGACCTGCTGATCACATTCGCTTCCAGACCCACTGATCACATTCACTTCCAGATCAACCAATCACATTTGTTTCCAGACCCACCAATTACATTCGCTTCCAGACCCACCGATCACATTTGCTTCCAGACCCACCGATCACATTTGCTTCCAGACCCGCCTATCACATTCACTTCCAGACCCGCCTATCACATTTGCTTCCAGGCCCGCCTATCACATTCACTTCCAGACCCGCCGATTACATTTGCTTCCAGACCCGCCAATCACATTCGCTTCCAGACCCGCCTATCACATTCACGTCCATAGAAATCATAGAAATCATAGAAACCCTACAGTGCAGAAGGAGGCCATTCGGCCCATCGAGTCTGCACCGACCACAATCCCACCCAGGCCCTACCCCCACATATTTACCCACTAATCCCTCTAACCTACGCATCTCAGGACTCTAAGGGGCAATTTTTAACCTGGCCAATCAACCTAACCCGCACATCTTTGGACTGTGGGAGGAAACCGGAGCACCCGGAGGAAACCCACGCAGACACGAGGAGAATGTGCAAACTCCACACAGACAGTGACCTGAGCCGGGAATCGAACCCGGGACCCTGGAGCTGTGAAGCAGCAGTGCTAACCACTGTGCAGATCCACCAATCACATTTGCTTCCAGGCCAGCCAATCACATTCATTTCCGGACCCGCCGATCCTATTCTCCTCCCGACCCGCAGATTCCATTCGCTTCCAGATCCACTGATCGCAATCTCTTCCAGTCCTGCCGATGGCATTAGCTACCAGACATGCCGATCCCATTTGCTTCCAGACCCACCAATCCTATTTTTTCCAGGCCTGCTGATCCTAATCACTTCCAGACCCACCAGTGGCATTTGCTTGCAAACCCATTGATCGCATCATTTCCAAACTCGCCAATCACATTCACTTCCAGGTTCACCAATCCCATTTACTTCCAGAGCCAGTGATCCCATTCGCTTCCAGACTCGCTGATTGCATTTGCTTCCAGACCTGTCAATCGCATTAGCTACCAGATCCACCAATACCATTAGCTTCCAGACCTGCTGATCACATTCACTTTTAGATCCGCCAATTGTATTCACTTCCAGACCCACCGATCCCATTCTCTTCCAGACTCACTGATCACATTCACTTCCAGACCCACCGATCGCAATCACTTCCAGACCCACCGATCACATGCACCCGACAAGCGCAAGATTCAGGCCAATATTTTTGGTGATTTCAATGCTTAAGTGGGTGCATGGAGAGGAGTACTAGGACACCAGAATATTGGTAGAGCAAACTCCATTGGTCTGCTCCTTTTCCCCAAGAGCAGAGTTTGACTTAATCACCACATACCCAGTCTCTCAGCAAGCAGACAAACTGAAAACAACAAGGCTGTACCCCAAATCCAAACACTGGCGCATCTTGGACTCTGTTATTGTACAACAGAGAGGGATTTCAAGGACGTGCCCTCTATCCACTCCCTCCGACATTCCGAATGCTGGTCTGGCCATCAGCTTGTCAGGGAGATTGTGTCTCTGAAGATAAAATCTAAGGCACTTTGGAACAGAGTTAAGCCACAAAGGAAGCTTGACGTAACTCTTCTTAAAGTTTAGGCCAAGAGACAAGAGCTGGAACAGAATCTAGCCACAGGAATTGCTGACATCCCAGAGGACAATATTGCCATTGAGGATTCTTGGGAAAAGTTAAAGGATGTTACTCACAGCACGGTATCTGAGGCTCTTGGATTTGTTAAACGGAGGCAACAAGACTGCGTCAACAAAAACCACCAAAGCATAGGCAAGCTTCTAGATGAGGTACATGACGCTCACAGCTCTTACAGCAATTGAACAGCAGATACACCCACGTAAAACACACATTATAGACCAAGCTAAGATAGAAGAACAGAGTGTGGGAAAACATGGCTGATTCAAGCAGCTGCTGATTAAAAATTACCTGAAGACGCAACATAGTTTTAAGGTTATTTATTAGTGTCACAAGTAGGCTTACATTAACACTGCAATGAAGTTACTGTGGAAATCCCCTGGTCGCCACACCCCGGCGCCTGTTCGGGTACACTGAGGGAGAATTTAGCATGGCCAATGCACCTAACCAGCACGTCTTTCGGACTGTGGGAGGAAACCGGAGCACCCGGAGGAAACCCAAGCAGACATGGGGAGAAAGTGCAGACTCCACACGGATAGTGACCCAAACCAGGAATCGAACCCGGGTCACTGGCGCTGTGAGGCAGCACTGCTAACCACTGTGCCACCGTAGGTTTTATGATCAATCTATGACCCTAAAGTCAATGGTGTGACCCCCATCCGCTCAGCAGATGGAAATCAGCTCCTAACAAATAGCCATTCTATCTCATTGGGCAGCGCATTTCAACAATCTCCTAAACTAACAATCCATAATGTGTAAACTTATCATTGAGTCACTTCCAGAACACCATACTCTGGAAGATCTTGCCCTTGATCCCTCTTAGACCATTAAGCAGGTTTCTTTGGGTAAGTCGCTGGGAGCTGATGGCTTCCCACCTAAGTATTCAAGGATGGAGTGACTAGGAAACTAATTATTCTTTTCTGCAATCTGGAACCAGGGTGCTGTGTCCCAGGATGCCTCTATGACTCATCTCTACAAGCAGAAAGGGAGCAAGTCCATCCGTGACAATCTTTGTGGAATATTAGAGTATAATAACTCCAGGAGTCGGCTGTGAAGGAACCATGCTTTATTGCACAAAATGAAAATAAGAATAATCACAAACCTGTGGTGAACACAATAGGTCCCAACCAGGATTAAAAGGATAATGGACCCTCTTGTGGTCTTGCTTTATACAAAGAACAAAGAACAAAGAACAGTACAGCACAGGAAACAGGCCCTTCGGCCCTCCAAGCCTGTGCCACTCCTTGGTCCAACTAGACCAATTGTTTGTATCCCTCCATTCCCAGGCTGCTCATGTGACTATCCAGGTAAGTCTTAAATGATGTCAGCGTGCCCGCCTCCACCACCCTACTTGGCAGCGCATTCCAGGCCCCCACCACCCTCTGTGTAAAAAACGTCCCTCTGATGTCTGAGTTATACTTCGCCCCTCTCAGCTTGAGCCCGTGACCTCTCGTGATCGTCACCTCCGACCTGGGAAAAAGCTTCCCACTGTTCACCCTATCTATACCCTTCATAATCTTGTATACCTCTATTAGATCTCCCCTCATTCTCCGTCTTTCCAAGGAGAACAACCCCAGTCTACCCAATCTCTCCTCATAGCTAAGACCCTCCATACCAGGCAACATCCTGGTAAACCTTCTCTGCACTCTCTCCAATGCCTCCACGTCCTTCTGGTAGTGCGGCGACCAGAACTGGACGCAGTACTCCAAATGTGGCCTAACCAGCGTTCTATACAGCTGCACCATCAGACTCCAGCTTTTATACTCTATACCCCGTCCTATAAAGGCAAGCATACCATATGCCTTCTTCACCACCTTCTCCACCTGTGTTGCCACCTTCAAGGATTTTTGGACTTGCACACCTAGGTCCCTCTGTGTTTCTATACTCCTGATGACTCTGCCATTTATTGTATAACTCCTCCCTACATTATTTCTTCCAAAATGCATCACTTCGCATTTATCCGGATTAAATTCCATCTGCCACCTCTCCGCCCAATTTTCCAGCCTATCTATATCCTGCTGTCTTGCCCGACAATGCTCTTCGCTATCCGCAATTCCAGCCATCTTCGTGTCATCCGCAAACTTGCTGATTACACCAGTTACACCTTCTTCCAAATCATTTATATATATCACAAATAGCAGAGGTCCCAGTACAGAGCCCTGCGGAACACCACTGGTCACAGACCTCCAGCCGGAAAAAGACCCTTCGACCACTACCCTCTGTCTCCTATGGCCAAGCCAGTTCTCCACCCATCTAGCCACTTCTCCTTGTATCCCATGAGCCTTAACCTTCTTAACCAACCTGCCATGTGGGACTTTGTCAAATGCCTTACTGAAATCCATATAGACGACATCCATGGCCCTTCCTTCATCAACCGTTTTTGTCACTTCCTCAAAAAACTCCACCAAATTTGTAAGGCACGACCTCCCTCTTACAAAACCATGCTGTCTGTCACTAATGAGATTGTTCTGTTCTAAATGCACATACATCCTGTCTCTAAGAATCCTCTCCAACAACTTCCCTACCACGGACGTCAAGCTCACCGGCCTATAGTTTCCTGGGTTATCCCTGCTACCCTTCTTAAACAACGGGACCACATTCGCTATCCTCCAATCCTCAGGGACCTCACCCGTGTCCAAAGAAGCGACAAAGATTTCCGTCAGAGGCCAGCAATTTCACCTCTCGTCTCCCTGAGCAGTCGAGGATAGATGCCATCAGGCCCTGGGGCTTTGTCAGTTTTAATGTTCCCTAAAAAACCTAACACTTCCTCTCTTGTAATGGAGATTTTCTCTAACGGGTCAACACCTCCCTCCGAGACACTCCCGGTTAACACGCCCCTCTCCTTCGTGAATACCGATGCAAAGTATTCATTCAGGATCTCCCCTATTTCCTTGGGTTCTAAGCATAATTCCCCTCCTTTGTCCCTGAGAGGTCCGATTTTCTCCCTGACAACTCTTTTGTTCCTAACGTATGAATAGAATGCCTTAGGATTCTCCATAATCCTGCCTGCCAAGAACATCCCGTGACCTCTTTTTGCCCTTCTAACTCCCCGTTTGAGATCTTTCCTACTCTCTCTGTATTCCTCCAAAGCTCCATCTGTTTTCAGTTGCCTGGACTTAACGTACGCCTCCCTTTTCATTTTAATCAGATCCTCAATTTCCCTGGTTATCCACGGCTCTCGAATCCTACCTTTCCTATCTTTCCTTTTTACAGGCACATGCCTATCCTGCAGCCTTATCAATAGTTCCTTAAAAGACTCCCACATGCCAGACGCGGACTTACCCTCGAACATCCTCTCCCAATCAACATCCACCAACTCCTGCCTAATCCGGCTATAGTCAGCCTTCCCCCAATTTAGCACCCTGCCCGTAGGACAGCACTCATCCTTGTCCATTACTATCCTAAAGTTAACAGAGTTGTGGTCACTATTTGCCACATGTTCCCCTACCGAAACTTTGACGACCTGACCGGGCTCATTTCCCAGAACTAGGTCCAGTATAGCCCCCTCTCTAGTCGGGCTATCTACATACTGTTCCAAAGAACCTTCCAGTACGCATTTTACAAATTCCTCCCCGTCCGGTCCCCCAGCTCTAAGCACTTTCCAGTCTGTGCCAGGGAAATTAAAGTCCCCCACTACAACAACCCTATGTTTTCTGCACCTATGCAGAATCTCAGTATATGAGCTCCATCTGGTTGGCTAATTACCAATCCCCAAGGAGCTTGTATCCAATGAGCCCAATGGCAGGTCAGTGAGTGATTCCCCATGTAGATCATTGGGGTTATCACACCAGGGTAGGCAGGAATATGAAGTTTAGGTTGAAATTAGATCAGTGGTGATCTTATTGAAAGGCTCAGCAGGCTCGAGGGGTGGGGTGGATTACTCCTCCTTTGTGTAATATTTGTGTAAGAGCTGTTCATTCACTTCTTTGACTCTGTGTACCCAGAGTGACAACATGCAAGACAGGAACAGCAGACATGATCATTGCAGGATGTCAAATTCAAGAAAATTCCCAGGAACAGAACAAGGATCTCTCTAACGTGTTTGTTGATCTGACTAAGGCTTTTGACACAGTAATCCAGGAAAGCCTGTGGAAGGTTCTGTACAAATATCACTAGATGATGAAATCAACTGTGATCTGGCAAAAACAAGCTCAGAGTTTGGCAGACTCACTCACAGATTTTGGAATGGGGTTTGTCTCAGTGAAAAGATCAAGATCTATCCGGCAGTGGTTTTTACATCACTTCTTTGTGGATGCGAGACGTGGGACAAAATACCGGCACCGTGAAACAACCTGAAGCATTGTATATTTACCGTCTGAGATCCATCTGTAACATCAGCTGGCAAGACGGAATCCCCAACATTGGGGTTCTTGTAAACTGCCACATAGCTGACACTGAGAGCACGCTCGGAGCTCAGCTTCACTGGTATGTCGTGTGGTTCATACGGAGGATTCCCGCACACAGACAGCCAGCTGAGCATGGAGACCCATGCCACAGGACAGACCCGAATGGAGAAGTCTTAAAGTTAAAGTTTATTTATTAGTCACAAGTAGGCTTACATTAACACTGCAATGAAGTTACTGTGAAAATCCCCTAGTTGCCACACCCCGGTGCCTGTTCGGGTACGCTGAGGGAGAATTTAGCATGGCCAATGCACCTAACCAGCACGTCTTTCAGACTGTGGGAGGAAACCGGAGCACCCGGAGGAAACCCATGCAGGGAGAACGTGCAAACTCCACACAGTGACCCAAGCCAGGAATTGAACCCGGGTCCCTGGCACTGTGAGGCAGCAGTGCTAACCACTGAGCCATCGTCACCAAGCAGTGACAGTGGAAATTGGAGGGGCAATGGTGATAATCTTCCAGTCTTCCTTAGACACAGGGGTGGGGCTGGAGTACTGGAGAATTGAGAATGTTTTAAGATAAAGGCAAAATACTGTGGGAGCTGGAATCTGAAACAAAAAGAGAAAAGGCTGGAGAAACGCAGCAGGTCTGACAGCATCTGTAGAGAGGGGATAGAACTTTGACTCTATTCTCTCTCCACAGATGCTGTCAGACCTGCTGAGTTTCTCCAATGTCAATGTTTAATCCAAAAGGGGTGGAAGGGTTTTTAAAAATTGTTGAGCCAACATTTATTGAACTGTGTGGCTTTCAGAGAGCATTTCAATGTCAACCACATGTCAGTCAGACCAGCAGATTTCCTTCCTTTAAAGGACAGTTGTGAACCAGACAGGTTTTTACAACAACCAATACATAGTCATCATTAGATTTTTATTGATTCCCAATTTCACTATCTGATCTGGTGGGATTTGAACCTAAGTTCTCAGAGGATTGGGAGTACTCTGGATTATTAGTCTAGGGACAATGCCACTACCTCACCAGATAATGCCAACAGCTACCAGACCAGTCAGTTTGACTTCAGTGGTGGGAAAACTTCTGGAAACTCTAGTTGGGGATAAAATCAGTAGTCATTTAGGCAGGTGCAGGATAATGAAGGAGAACCAGTATGGATTCATTCAGGAAAATTCATGTTTAACTAATTTGCTGTTGTTTTTGATGACGTAACAGCAAAGGTTGATAAGAGCATTGCTGTTGATGTGGTGTATCTGGATTTTATTAGAATCCGATAGTGTGGAAGGAGGCCATTCAACCCATTGAGTCTGCACCGACCACAATCCTATCCATGCCCTATCACCATAGCCCCATGCATTTACCCTAGATAGTCCCCCTGACACTCAGGGTCAATTTAGAATGGCCAATCCACCTAACCTGCACATCTTTCCGGAGAGACAATATAAAATCAATGGGAAAACCTGAAAGGAAGTGCAGGAACAAAGGGTATGTACATAAGTCATTGAAGATGGCAGGGCATGTTGAGAGAGCAATTAATAAAGCATTTGGTATCCTAGGTTTTATTAGTAGGGGCATTGATTGAGTACAAGAGTAAGGAGATCATGTTGAACTTGTATAAGGCACTAGTTAGGTCTCATCTGGAGTACTGTTTCTGGTTCTGGGTGCCAAAATTGAGGAAGGATGTGAAGGCATTGGAGGGAGTACAAAGGAGATTCACAAGAACGATTCCAGGGATAAAGTATTGTTTTCCTTGGAGTACAGAAGGCTGGAAGGAGACTTGATAGAGGTATTCAAGATCAGGGACGTGGACAGGGTAAATAGTGAGAAAATGCTCCTGCTCAAGTCAGCATCCAGACTGAGAGGGCACAGATTCAAATTAATGGGCAAAGGGAATGGAAGTGATGCGAGGAAAATCTTTTTCACCCAGAGGGCGGTTGGAGTCTGAAATGAATTTCATGAGAGGGGGGTGGAGGCTGGTTCGATCGAGGTATTCAAAAGGGAATTGGATTGCTATCTAGAAAAAAAGAATGTGCAAGTTTCAGGAATAACGCTGGGGAGTGGGATGAGGTAGAATGCTCTTTCAGAGAGTCAGTGCAGACATGATGGGCAGGATTTTACAGCCTCACTCATCCTGAAACTGTAAAATCCCACCCAAAGTCAACGGATCAAAGAACAGCAAAGAAAATGACAGCACAGGAACAGGCCCTTCGGCCCTCCAAGCCTGCACCGACCATGCTGCCCCTCTGAACTAAAACCCCCTACCCTTCCGGGGACCATCTCCCTCCGTTCCCATCCTATTCATGTATTTGTCAAGACGCCCCTTAAAGGTCACTACCGTATCCGCTTCCACTACCTCCCCTTTCCATGGTATGTCCCTTGCCTGCTCTGATTCCCGTGGCGGGGCAGCATGGTAAAATTCCGGCCAATGGGTCGAATGGCCTCCATCTGCACGATAAAGATTCAGCGATTCTGACCTTTGTGGGAACAGAGTCAAGTGCCTTCAGGAGACGTGAGCACGGTGCAAAGCCAATGCGTCCATCCAACTTTCTAACGCTGACTCCGTATGCATTATTTGCAGTCGGTTATACAAATCGAGACGTGGTCTCATGTCACATTTGATATCAGCCTAGACTGTAAACCGATCCTTTTTCCTCTTTCGCTGAACTCGCTCCTCCATCAAAGTGAAGGGAGAATCCAACACTGGAGTCAATGTGAAATGTTGTGAACAAATATTTTCCAGCTTCTCTGATGCTATTGTCTTCAAATACTGCTGAGCATTTTCCTTGTCTAATGCAAGCAATCTAGTTTATGGTGGAACGGACCTCCATCGTAATACATACGTAACCGATTTGAATGTCAGCCACTTGTGGTTTTACTACCCTGGATTGATGCAGTTTCGTCCCAGTAGCGTCAATCTCAGTGCAGCTTATTTTCTTCATTTGTTTGTTAATCCACTTTGCTCTCAGGGTCAAACCTAATCATTCATTCTTCAACGGGCGCCCTAACTGAATCCACTTTAAAGAAATACAACATTTCTTCGTCACCTGTCTCAAGGTTTCATTTGTTGCACTTTTTTGTTATTGACCCACTCAAATTAACCATCGTTTCCCCTCTGGCCCCCGAATGACAAACCATATAGAACCATAGAAAAGTTACAGTGCACAAGGAGGCCATTTGGCCTATCTAGTTTATGCCAGCCTGTGGACATCCAGGTGCCCTTTCTAATCCCACGTTCCTGCATCTGGTCCTTAACCCTGTAGCTTACAGCACTTAAGGTGCGGATTCGGGTACTTTCTAAAAGGGTTTAGGGTCTCTGCTTCCATCACCAACTCGGGCAGCGAATTCTAGACACCCACCACCCTCTGGGTAAAAAAGTTCTTCCTCATGTCCCCTCTACACCTACTGCCACTGATCTTGAATCTTTGTCTCCTGTTTCTAGAATTCTCCATGGTAGTCATGATGTGGAGACCTGTTGGACTTTAACCTGGTGTTGTTAGACTTCTTACTGTCTAGAATTCTCCACCAAGGGAAACCATTTACTGTGACCCTTTACGCCTAAACTTTAGCCCTACCCTCCCAAATACCGATAGTTGGAGGCATTTGAAAATGGCCTTTGATTTTGCAGTCCCGAGCTGCAAAGGATGACTTCCCTGTCTAAAGTGAATGGTACAACCCATGGCTCCTCATGCGTAGCAGCTGTGAGTCAGGACCAAACTTCTTCATCCACTGCTGCCTTTTGAAGACATGAGAGTTCAGAATGTGAAGGACTATAATCAGAAGCATAGGTTTAAGCCGGTAAGGTGGCACAGTGGTTAACACTGCTGCTTCACAGCAGTGTTCGATTACCAGTTTGGGTCACTAGTCTATGTGGAGTCTGCACGTTCTCCCCGTGTCTGCGTGGGGTTCCTCCGGGTGCTCCGGTTTCCTCCCACAGTCTGAAAGATGTCCTGGTTAGGTTCATTGGCCATACTAAATTCTCCCGCATGGGATTTTCACAGTAACTTCATTGCAGTGTTAATCTAAACTGACTTGTGACAAATAAATAAACTTTCTCATCTCCATGACCCATATGCAGTAAATGGTAGAACCCTTAAGAGTATTGATAGGCAGAGGGATCTGGGTGTACAGGTACACAGGTCACTGAAAGTGGCAATGCAGGTGGAGAAGGTAGTCAAGAAGGCATACGGCATGGTCGCCTTCATCGGCTGGGGCATTGTGTTGAAAAATTGTCAAGTCATGTTGCAGCTTTATAGAAACTTAGTTAGGCCGCACTTGGAATATAGTGTTCAATTCTGGTTGCCACACAACCAGAAGGATGTGGAGGCTTTGGAGGGGGTACAGAAAAGATTTACCAGGATGTTGCCTGGTATAGAGGGCATTAGCTATGAGGAGAGGTTGGAGAAACTTGGTTTGTTCTCATTGGAGCGACGGAGGTTGAAGGGTGACCTGATAGAAGTCTACAAGAGTATGAGAGGCATAAGAACATAAGAACATAAGAAATAGGAGCAGGAGTAGGCCATCTAGCCCCTTGAGCCTGCCCCGCCATTCAATAAGATCATAGCTGATCTGAAGTGGATCAGTTCCACTTGCCCGCCTGATCCCCTAATTCCCTTACCGATCAGGAATCCATCTATCCGTGATTTAAACATATTCAACGAGGTAGCCTCCACCATTTCAGGGCGCAGAGAATTCCAGAGATTCACCACCCTCTGAGAGAAGAAGTTCCTCCTCAACTCTGTCCTAAACTGACCCCCTTTATTTTGAGGCTGTGCCCTCTAGTTCTAGCTTCCTTTCTAAGTGGAAAGAATCTCTCCACCTCTACCCTATCCAGCCCCTTCATTATCTTATAGGTCTCTATAAGATCCCCCCTCAGCCTTCTAAATTCCAACGAGTACAAAACCAATCAGCTCAGTCTCTCCTCATAATCAACACCCCTCATCTCTGGTATCAATCTGGTGAACCTTCTCTGCACTCCCTCCAAGGCCAATATATCCTTCCGCAAATAAGGGGACCAAAACTGCACACAGTATTCCAGCTGTGGCCTCACCAATGCCCTGTACAGATGCAGCAAGACATCTCTGCTTTTATATTCTATCCCCCTTGCGATATAGGCCAACATCCCATTTGCCTTCTTGATCACCTGTTGCACCTGCAGACTGGGTTTTTGCGTCTCATGCACAAGGACCCCCAGGTCTCTCTGCACAGCAGCATGTTGTAATTTCTTTCCATTTAGATAATAATCCAATTTGCTATTATGTTTTCCAAAGTGAATAACCTCGCATTTGTTAACGTTATACTCCATCTGCCAGATCCTCGCCCACTCACTCAGCCTGTCCAAATCTCTCTGCAGACCTTCTACGCCCTCCACACGATTCACTTTTCCACTTATCTTTGTGTCGTCTGCAAACTTTGTTACCCTACACTCAGTCCCCTCCTCCAGATCGTCTATATAAATGGTAAATAGTTGAGGCCCCAGTGCCGATCCCTGTGGCACGCCACTAGTTACCATCCGCCAACCAGAAAAGCACCCATTTATTCCAACTCCCTGCTTCCTGTCGGATAGCCAATCCCCAATCCACGCTAACACCCTACCCCCAACTCCGTGTCACCCAATCTTCTTCAGCAACCTTTTGTGAGGCACCTTATCAAATGCCTTTTGGAAATCCAAAAACACCGCATCCACCGGTTCCCCTCCATCAACTGCACTAGTCACATCTTCATAAAAATCCAACAAGTTCGTCAAGCATGGCTTTCCCCTCATGAATCCATGCTGCGTCTGCTTAATCGAACCATTCTTATCCAGATAGCCTGCATGGACAGAGTGGATAGTCAGAAGCTTTTTCCCAGGGTGGAAGAGTCAATTACTAGAGGGCATAGGTTTAAGATGCGAGGGGCAAGGTTTAAAGGAGATGTACGAGGCAAGTTTTTTACACAGAGGATGGTGGGTGCCTGGAACTCGTTGCCGGGGGAGGTAGTGGAAGCAGATACAATAGTGATTTTTAAGGGGTGTCTTCACAAATACATGAATAGGATGGGACTAGAGGGATATGGCCCCCGGAAGGGTAAGGGGCTTTAGTTCACTCGGGCAGCATGGTCGGTACAAGCTTGGAGGGCCGAAGGGCCTGTTCCTGTGCTGTAATTTTCTTTGTTCTTTGTTCTTTGTCCCAGTGGGTATTTATACCCACAACTACCAACTTAAAGTTTATTTTATTAGTGTCACAAGTAGGCTTACATTAACACTTCAATGAAGTTACTGTGAAAATCCCCTAGTCACCACACTCTGGCACCTGTTCGGCTACTCTGAGGGAGAGTTTAGCATGGCCAATGCACCTACCCAACACGTCTTTCAGACTGTGGGAGGAAACCCAAGCACCTGGAGGAAACCCATGCAGACATGGGGAGAATGTGCAGACTCCGTACAGATGGTGACCCAATTTGGGAATAGAACCCAGGTCCTTGGCGCTGTGAGGCAGCAGTGGTAACCACTGCGCCACTGTGCCGCCTGGCTACTATGCAAATTTAAAAAATATTTTGTCTGCCAACAAAAATGCAATTGTTACCTTAAAGTGATATTTTGACAGACGCAAACTCCCTGCAGTTGTGGCCAAACGAAGGACTGTGGTTCATTTTGTTCGGTACACTGCAATCTTGCAATGATGATTAAGCTCTCCCAGTCACTGTGAGGAGATTTATGTAGCAGCAGTCCACAGACTGGAATTTAAGTACATGGTTCAGTGAAAATACACTTGCCTCTGAGCCTTACTCCCAGAAACTGGAACATATGACCAAGGCTGACATTTCTGCGTAAGCTAACAGAAGCAGTTTTCGATGTAGTGGATGTTCAAATATCTCAACATGCTATTCAAAGGTAAAGGTATTTGAGAATAACACACCTGGGCACTAAATGTGTTGTAGCTAATTAGCTATAGCCCACCAGGAACCATAGATATCTCTCTCAATGAGAGACAATTGCTTCTATAGTTTAAGGGTACCACTCTACATCAATTGGGACTAGCTTAGTGGTTAAAAAAATGGTGGCATGGACAAGTTGGGCTGAAGGGCCTGTTTCCATGCTGTAAACCTCTATGGCTCCATGCATGGGGCAAGATAAGGTCATGATGTGGAGATGCAGCCGTTGGACTGGGGTAAACACAGTAAGAACACAACACCAGGTTAAAGTCCAACAGGTTTATTTGGTAGCAAAAGCCACGAGCTTTCGGAACAGGCTGTCCCTTCGTCAGGTGGGTGGGAGTTCTGATCACAAACAAGGCACAAAGACACAAACTCAATTTACATGAATAATGATTGGAATGTGAGCTTTTACAGCTAATCAAGTCTTAAAGGTACAGACAATGTGAGTGGAGGGAGCATTAAGCACAGGTAAAGAGATGTGTATTGTCTCCAGACAGGACAGCTAGTGAGATTTTGCACATCCAGGCAGGTTGTGGGGGTTACAGATAGTGTGACATGAACCCAATATCCCGGTTGAGGCTGTCCTCATGTGTGCGGAACTTGGCTATCAGTCTCTGCTCAGCAACTCTGCGCTGTCGTGTGTCGTGAAGGCCGCCTTGGAGAACGCTTACCCGCATTGGAGATCGCTACTGCCTCCCAAAGATACACAAGGCAAACACACCCGGCCGTCCCATCGTATCGGGCAATGGGACCCTGTGCGAGAACCTCTCCGGCTATGTCGAGGGCATCCTAAAACCCATTGTACAAAGAACCCCCAGCTTTTGTCGTGACACTACGGACTTCCTACAGAAACTCAGCACACATGGAGCAGTTGAGCCAGGAGCTCTCCTTGTCACAATGGATGTCTCAGCACTCTACACCAGCATCCCCCACGATGATGGCATTGCTGCAGCTGCCTCAGTACTCAACGCCGACAACTGCCAGTTTCCAGATGCAATTTTACAACTCATCCGCTTCATCCTGGACCACAATGTCTTCACCTTCAATGACCAGTTCTTCATCCAGACACACAGAACAGCCATGGGGACCAAATTCGCACCTCAATATGCCAATATCTTCATGCACAGGTTCGAACAAGACTTCTTCACCACACAGGATCTTCAACCAATGCTATACACTAGATACATCGATGACATTTTCTTCCTTTGGACTCATGGTGAACAATCACTGAAGCAACTGTATGATGACATCAACAAGTTCCATCCCACCATCAGACTCACCATGGACTACTCTCCGGAATTGGTTGCATTCTTGGACACACGCATCTCCATGAAGGACGGTCACCTCAGCACCTCACTGTACCGCAAGCCCACGGATAACCTCACGATGCTCCACTTCTCCAGCTTCCACCCTAAACACGTTAAAGAAGCCATCCCGTACGGACAAGCCCTCCGTATACACAGGATCTGCTCGGATGAGGAGGATCGCAACTGACATCTCCAGACGCTGAAAGATGCCCTCATAAGAACAGGATAGGGCGCTCGACTCATCGATCGACAGTTCCGAAGCGCCACAGCGAAAAACCGCACCGACCTCCTCAGAAGACAAACACGGGACATGGTGGACAGAGTACCCTTCGTCGTCCAGTACTTCCCCGGAGCAGAGAAGCTGCGACATCTCCTCCGGAGCCTTCAACATGTTATTGATGAAGACTAACATCTCGCCAAGGCCATTCCCACACCCCCACTTCTTGCTTTCAAACAACCGCACAACCTCAAACAGACCATTGTCCGCAGCAAACTACCCAGCCTTCAGGAGAACAGTGACCATGACACCACACAAACCTGCCACAGCAACCTCTGCAAGACGTGCCGGATCATCAACACAGATGCCATCATCTCACGCGAGAACACCATCCACCAGGTACACGGTACATACTCTTGCAACTCGGCCAACGTTGTCTACCTGATACGCTGCAGGAAAGGATGTCCCGAGGCATGGTACATTGGGGAAACCATGCAGACGCTACGACAACGGATGAATGAACACCGCTCGACAATCACCAGGCAAGACTGTTCTCTTCCTGCTGGGGAGCACTTCAGCAGTCACGGGCATTCAGCCTCTGATCTCTGGGTACGCGTTCTCCAAGGGCGGCCTTCACGACACACGACAGCGCAGAGTCGCTGAGCAGAGACTGATAGCCAAGTTCCGCACACATGAGGACGGCCTCAACCGGGATATTGGGTTCATGTCACACTATCTGTAACCCCCACAACCTGCCTGGATGTACAAAATCTCACTAGCTGTCCTGTCTGGAGACAATACACATCTCTTTAACCTGTACTTAATGCTCCCTCCACTTACATTGTCTGTACCTTTAAGACTTGATTAGCTGTAAAGGCTCACATTCCAATCATTATTCGTGTAAATTGAGTTTGTGTCTTTGTGCCTTGTTTGTGATCAGAACTCCCACCCACCTGACGAAGGGACAGCCTGTTCCGAAAGCTCGTGGCTTTTGCTGCCAAATAAACCTGTTGGACTTTAACCTGGTGTTGTTAGACTTCTTACTGCAAGATAAGGTGCCAGGTCCTGAGTGCACCTCAGCCAGATGGACCACAGGGGTCGCCAAGGCTTCTTTGGTAACACCTTCCAATCCCACAGCCGCTCCCACATGAAGGACTCTTGGGAACACCACCAGCTGGAAGTTCCCCTCCAAGCCACTCACCATCCTGACTCTGGAACTCCCTCCCTAACAGCATTGTGGGAGGAATTTCCCATGCCATAGTCCCCTGCAGTACACTGTGTATTTTGTAGAGGCAGAGGCGGCCTTTGTTTGGCAGCGAATTCCGGCCTGTGGGTGCACCTACTCCACATGGGCTGCAGCGGTTGAAGGAGACAGCTCACCAATAACCTCCTCATTAGGGATGGACAATACATCTGGCCTCACCAGCGAGGCCCACATCCCACAAATACATTTTTAAAAACTGGAACTGAAGGTACGCTGTTGGCATTATTCGGAACCACTAACCACCCAACTGAGCGAACCAGCCTCACAAACTTGTCTGGATCAGTAAAGACATCCAGGTTTCTGATGTGCAAAACCATGATGGGCTGAGGGATGGGTGAGAATGCAGGAGGGATAAAGTTCATTTCCTTAGCTGTGTGTCAACATAATTTCAATGCCACGTTGTCCTCCTGTCTTTAATTAAACACCTTGGGACATTTTGTTAAATTAACTGCGCTCGATAAATGCATGTTGTTGCTTGAAGCCAGAGAGGGCACAGTGATTAGCACCGCTGCCTCACAGCGCCAGGGACCCAGGTTCAATCTCGGCCTCGGGTCACTGTCTGTGCGGAGTCTGCACGTTCTCCCCGTGTCTGCGTGAGTTCCCTCCGGGTGCTCCGGTTTCCTCCCACAGTCCAAAGACGTGCTGGTTAGGTGCATTGGCCATGCTAAATTGACCCTAGTGTCAGGGGACTGGCAGGGGTTGCGGGAATAGGGCCTGGGTGGAATGTGGTCGGTACAAACTCAATTGGCCGAATGGCTTCCTTCTGTACTGTAGAGATTCTTATTTCTTATTTCTTATAAAGACTAGTCGACTCGGCAGCTCTGAAAAGGCTGTGCTTCGACTTGTTTTAGGGATGACCCCTTATTTCCTCGATACTTCGACTCCTGTTGAGCTCTCTTTGTATTTTTAACACAATTTTTTTTCTTTCCAGATCAAAGCTGCCCGAATCTAAAGTTTGGCCTGTCACATTTCCAACAGGGCGAGATGGAACATTTCAAGTCACCTCGCCTTTCTCTCCTCTGATGTTAAAGCTTGTACTCTGGTAAATAATTCATGCGCAGAGCAACTTTGGGAATATATAGATTAAAAGGGGGAATTAAGGACTTTGGAGAGGAAAAAGAAAAGCTGAAGCAGTTGCTCATAAAAATGACATCAATCAAATGTAATACTGGCGTTTGGGACTTGCCTTCAATGGGAGCAAAGAAGAAACAATCCGGCCTTTGAGTATTATTCACTTTATGCTAACAGTTGAAGTAAAGTTTGAACTAAAGTGGCCTTCACAGGGTAAAAAAAAAACATTTGAAGTTCAATGAATCTGACAGACATCTATATGGAGACCAATTAAAAGCTCATTTGCGCATTGTTTCAAAGAGTAATTAGCTTGAGAAAAGTATTTTCACAATAGCTACACGCAGACACTTTATACCTCCCCATTTAACCTCAGCTGCCATCATTAGCTTGTGTCAGGATTTGGCAACAAAGCACCACAGCTGTGGATCGAAACATGATCTGTCTGGTAAAAACATTACATAGAAACATAGGAGATATGAACAGGAAGAGGCCATTTGGCCCTTCGAGCCTGCTCCGCCATATATCACGATCATGGCTGATCGTCCAACTCAATCGCCTAATCCTGCTTTCTCCCCATAAACTTTGATCCCGTTCACCCGAAGTGCTATATCAAGCCTCCTCTTGAATACATTCAATGTTTTGGCATCAACTACTTCCTGTGGTAATGAATTCCACAGGCTCACCACACTTTGGGTGAAGAAATGTCTCCTCACTTCCGTCCTAAATGATCTACCCTGTATCCTCAGACTGTGGCTCCTGGTTCTGGACACCCCCACCATCGGGAACATCCTTCTTGCATCAACCCTGTCTAGTCCTGTTAGAATTTTATAAGGCTCTATGAGATCTCCCCCTCATTCGTCTGAACTACAGCGAAAACAATCCTAACCGAGTCAATCTCTCCTTATACATCAGTCCTGCCATCCCTGCACATTGTTAAGCTTTTAAATTAATTCTACAAAGTACTGAGCCATAATATTAAAACATGCACCCTGGAAATTTCATATTCCAGCAAGACTTTCAGCATTGTGGTTCAGGTGACCATCGTTTTTCCCAAGTTGCCCAGTGGCACATTTGGCAAAGTAATCAATAAGTTCAACATATCATCTTCCTGTCTGTGTTGAGTGAGCGAATGTCAGCTGGGGTGGAGAGGTGTAGGCTGAGAGGCGGTAGAATTAATACTGAGATGAGGAGGAACCACTTCTCGCAGAGGGTGGTGAATTTGTGGAACTCGCTGCCCCACAGCACGGTGGAGACTGAATCATTAAATGGTTTCAAGAAGGAGTTAGGTATATTTCTGATTTTAAAAATGGGTTAAAGGGATATGGGGAACAGGTGGGGAGGTGGATTTGAGACCAGGGAGAGATCAGCCATGATCTGATTGAATGGCGGAGTGGGCTCAAAGGGCTGAATTGCCTTCTTCTGCTCCCAATTCCTGTGTCCCTATAGCATGTGTGGTGGTAACCTCAGCATACTCATTGAGGGAAGATTGAATGTACCTTGCCAGATTGGCTATACGAACATATGAGTTAGGAGGAGAAGGCCACTCGGCCCCTCAAGCCTGTCTGTCATTCAATAAGATCATGGCTGATCTGATTTGAACCTCAACCCCACATCTCTACCCAACCCCAATAACCTTTCACCCCTTGCTAATCAAGAATCTATCTAGTTCTGCCTTAAAAATATTCAAAGGCTCTGCTTCCACTGCCTTTTAAGGAAGAGTTCTAAAAACTCACAAACCTGTGAGAGAAAGAATTTCTCCTGATTTCTGCCCAAAATGAGCTACCCCTTATTTTTAACCAGTGACCCTCTAATTCTCGCACATCTTCTCCACATCCATCCTGTCAAGACCTCTCAAGGACATAAAGGTTTCAATCACCTCTCCTCTTCCTCTTCTAAACGCCAGTAGATACAAACCTAATCCCTCCAAGCTTTCCTCATAAGACAATCCACCCATTACTGGTACGAGTCTACATTTCAAGATTCAAGCTGTCCCCAAATTCGATCTTATACTCTGATTCTATGCTCTTAAAACTGTGCTCTAATTCTTTCAAACTAATGGACCTACCATATATTAAGTTGATCTTTCTCCAGACCTATCTGTAACTGCAACATTATATTCTGCACCCTCTCATTTCCTTCTCCCTTATGGATTCAATGAACGGTATGCTTTGTCTGTATAGAATCCTTACAGTGCAGAAGGAGGCCATTCGGCCCATCGAGTCTGCACTGACAACAATCCCACCCAGGCCCTATCCCCATAACCCCATGCATTTACCCTAGCAAGTTCGCCTGACACTAAGGGGCAATTTAGCAAGGCCAATCCACTTAACCTGCACATCTTTGGACTGTGGGAGGAAACCGGAGCACCCGGAGGAAACCCATGTAGACAACATGCAGATTCTGCTTAGACAGTGACCCAGGAATCGAACCCGGGTACTTGGCGTTGTGAGGCAGCAGTGCTAACCATTCTGCCACTGTGCCGCCCCTAAGCAAGTGCGCACAAAACAATATCTTTCACTGGGGGGAGGGGAGCTAGAAGAGTTGACTAGGATCAAGGAACTAATTGATGGGGGGGAGGATGCAGGGGTAAGGGGAATTACAAAATTAATGGTAGAGGAGAGGGTGCAAGTGAATGAAGGCGGTAATTTAGATAAGGGAGTAGAGGGAGAGGGTGTTCGCGACTCATCAAAGCGGGTCCAGATAAAAGCTGGAATAAGGACACTTTGCCTGAATGCACGAAGCATTCGGAACAAGGTAAATGAGTTGATGGTGCAAATCAGCACAAGTGGGTACGATCTAGTGGCCATTACAGAAACGTGGCTGAAAGGTGACCAGGACTGGGAGATGAATATCCAGGGGTATCAGGCGTTTAGGAAGAATAGACAGGAAGGAAAAGGTGGTGGGGTCACGCTATTAATAAGAGATAATATCAGGGTAGTACTGAGGGATGACATAGGCTCTGAGGAACAAAATGTGGAATCATTATGGGTAGAGATGAGGAATAGTAGAGGGAGAAAGACACTAGTAGGTGTTGTATATAGGCCCCCAAATAATAATGTTGAGGTAGGGAGGGCTATAAACAAGCAGATAAGGGATGCGTGTAAAAACGGAACGGCAATAATCATGGGGGACTTCAACATGCACATTGACTGGCAGACTCAAGTCGGTAAGGGTGGAATGGAGGAAGAGTTCTTAGAATGCTGTCGGGATAGTTTCCTTGAACAGCATGTCACGGAACCGACGAGGGAACGAGCTATTTTGGATCTGGTATTGTGTAACGAGGTAGGTAGAATTAAGGATCTTATTGTGAAGGACCCTCTTGGGTCTAGTGACCACAATATGGTCGAATTTCTGATTCAGATGGAAGAGGAGAAAGTTTGGTCCCAAACCAGTGTCCTCTGTTTGAACAGAGGGAAATATGATAGGATGAGGGATGAATTGGCTAAGGTAGACTGGGAGAGCAGGCTGGCAGGTAGGATAGCTGAGGAACAGTGGAGGATTTTTAAGGAGATCCTTTTCAGTTCTCAGCAAAAATATATTCCAGCAAAAAACAAGGATTGTAAGAAAAGGGAGAACCAGCCGTGGATAACGAAGGAAATAAAGGAGAGTATTAAAATAAAAACAGCTGCGTACAGAGTGGCCAAAAATAGTGGAGAAACAAGTGATTGGGAAAAATTTAAGAAACAACAAAGAGAGACTAAGAAAGCGATAAAGAAAGGAAGGATAGACTATGAAGCTAGGCTAGCAATTAATATAAAAAATGATAGTAAAAGTTTTTATAAATATATAAAAAGGAATAGAGTGGCTAGAGTGAATGTTGGACCCTTGGAGGACGAGAGGGGGGAGTTAATAGTGGGAAATGAGGATATGGCTGAGTCTTTAAATAAGTTTTTTGTGTCGGTCTTCACGGTGGAGGACACAAATAGTATGCCAAATATTAACGATAGAGGGTTGGCAGCAGGAGAAATACTTAATACGATTAATGTTACCAGAGAGGCAGTGCTGGGTAGACTAATGGGACTGAAGGTGGACAAGTCCCCGGGTCCGGATGGAATGCATCCCAGGGTATTGAAAGAAATGTCAGAGGTAATAGTGGATGCGTTAGTGATTATTTATCAAAACTCGTTGCATTCTGGGGTAGTGCCGGTTGATTGGAAAACGGCTAATGTTACGCCGCTGTTTAAAAAAGGAAGGAGACAAAAGGCGGGTAACTATAGGCCGGTCAGCTTAACGTCTGTAGTAGGGAAAATGCTGGAATCCATTATTAAAGAGGAGATAGCAGGGCATCTGGATAGAAATGGTTCGATCAATCAGACGCAGCATGGATTCATGAGGGGAAAGTCGTGCTTGACGAACATGTTGGATTTTTATGAAGATGTGACTAGGGCGGTTGATGGAGGAGAACCGGTGGATGCGGTGTTTTTGGATTTCCAAAAGGCGTTTGATAAGGTGCCCCATAAAAGGCTGCTGAAGAAGATTAGGGCACACGGAGTTGGGGGTAGTGTGTTAAAGTGGATTGGGGACTGGCTATCCGACAGGAAGCAAAGAGTCGGAATAAATGGGTGTTTTTCCGGTTGGAGGAAGGTAACTAGTGGCGTGCCGCAGGGATCGGTACTCGGGCCGCAACTATTTACCATTTATATAGATGATCTGGAGGAGGGGACGGAGTGTAGGGTAACGAAGTTTGCAGACGACACAAAGATAAGTGGAAAAGTGAATCTTGTGGAGGACGGAGAAGATCTGCAGAGAGATTTGGACAGGCTGAGTGAGTGGGCGAGGATATGGCAAATGGAGTATAACGTTGATAAATGCGAGGTTATACACTTTGGAAGAAATAATAACAAATGGGATTACTATCTCAATGGAGTGCAGAGAAGGTTCACCAGGTTGATACCGGAGATGAGGGGTTTGGATTATGAGGAGAGGCTGAGGAGATTGGGTTTGTACTCGTTGGAGTTTAGAAGGATGAGGGGGGATCTTATGGAGACTTATAAGATAATGCGGGGGCAGGATAGGGTGGAGGCGGAGAGATTCTTTCCACTTAGTAAGGAAGTTAAAACTAGAGGACACAGCCTCAAAATAAAGGGGGGTCGGTTTAAGACAGAGTTGAGGAGGAACTTCTTCTCCCAGAGGGTGGTGAATCTCTGGAATTCTCTGCCCACTGAGGTGGTGGAGGCTACCTCGCTGAATATGTTTAAAGCGCGGATGGATGGATTCCTGATCGGTAAGGGAATTAAGGGTTATGGGGATCAGGCGGATAAGTGGTACTGATCCACGTCAGATCAGCCATGATCTTATTGAATGGCGGGGCAGGCTCGAGGGGCTAGATGGCCTACTCCTGCTCCTATTTCTTATGTTCTTCTGTTCTTATGAAATAAATTAAAACATGCTACCGTGCAAAGGGACCTGGGGGTCCTTGTGCATGAACAAAGAACAAAGAACAAAGAACAGTACAGCACAGGAAACAGGCCCTTCGGCCCTCCAAGCCTGTGCGGCTCCTTGGTCCAACTAGACCAATCGTTTATATCCCTCCATTCCCAGGCTGCTCATGTGACTATCCAGGTAAGTCTTAAACGATGTCAGCGTGCCTGCCTCCACCACCCTACTTGGCAGCGCATTCCAGGCCCCCACCACCCTCTGTGTAAAAAACGTCCCTCTGATGTCTGAGTTATACTTCACCCCTCTCAGCTTGAGCCCGTGACCCCTCGTGATCGTCACCATCGACCTGGGAAAAAGCTTCCCACCGTTCACCCTATCTATACCCTTCATAATCTTGTATACCTCTATTAGATCTCCCCTCATTCTCCGTCTTTCCAAGGAGAACAACCCCAGTCTACCCAATCTCTCCTCATAGCTAAGACCCTCCATACCAGGCAACATCCTGGTAAACCTCCTCTGCACTCTCTCCAATGCCTCCACGTCCTTCTGGTAGTGCGGCGACCAGAACTGGACGCAGTACTCCAAATGTGGCCTAACCAGCGTTCTATACAGCTGCATCATCAGACTCCAGCTTTTATACTCTATACCCCGTCCTATAAAGGCAAGCATACCATATGCCTTCTTCACCACCTTCTCCACCTGTGTTGCCACCTTCAAGGATTTGTGGACTTGCACACCTAGGTCCCTCTGTGTTTCTATACTCCTGATGACTCTGCCATTTATTGTATAACTCCTCCCTACATTATTTCTTCCAAAATGCATCACTTCGCATTTATCCGGATTAAACTCCATCTGCCACCTCTCCGCCCAATTTTCCAGCCTATCTATATCCTGCTGTCTTGCCCGACAATGCTCTTCGCTATCCGCAAGTCCAGCCATCTTCGTGTCATCCGCAAACTTGCTGATTACACCAGTTACACCTTCTTCCAAATCATTTATATATATCACAAATAGCAGAGGTCCCAGTACAGAGCCCTGCGGAACACCACTGGTCACAGACCTCCAGCCGGAAAAAGACCCTTCGACCACTACCCTCTGTCTCCTATGGCCAAGCCAGTTCTCCACCCATCTAGCCACTTCTCCTTGTATCCCATGAGCCTTGACCTTCTTAACCAACATGCCATGTGGGACTTTGTCAAATGCCTTACTGAAATCCATATAGACGACATCCACGGCCCTTCCTTCATCAACCGTTTTTGTCACTTCCTCAAAAAACTCCACCAACGCAAAAGCCCAGTCTGCAGGTACAACAGGTGATCAAGAAGGCAAATGGGATGTTGGCCTATATCGCGAGGGGGATAGAATATAAAAGCAGGGATGTCTTGATGCACCTGTACAGGGCATTGGTGAGGCCGCAGCTGGAATACTGTGTGCAGTATTGGTCCCCTTATATGAGGAAGGATATATTGGCATTGGAGGGAGTGCAGAGAAGGTTCACCAGGTTGATACTGGAGATGAGGGGTTTGGATTATGAGGAGAGGCTGAGGAGATTGGGTTTGTACTCGTTGGAGTTTAGAAGGATGAGGGGGGATCTTATGGAGACTTATAAGATAATGCGGGGGCTGGATAGGGTGGAGGCGGAGAGATTCTTTCCACTTAGTAAGGAAGTTAAAACTAGAGGACACAGCCTCAAAATAAAGGGGGGTCGGTTTAAGACAGAGTTGAGGAGGAACTTCTTCTCCCAGAGGGTGGTGAATCTCTGGAATTCTCTGCCCACTGAGGTGGCGGAGGCTACCTCGCTGAATATGTTTAAAGCGCGGATGGATGGATTCCTGATCGGTAAGGGAATTAAGGGTTATGGGGATCAGGCGGGTAAGTGGTACTGATCCACGTCAGATCAGCCATGATCTTATTGAATGGCGGGGCAGGCTCGAGGGGCTAGATGGCCTACTCCTGCTCCTATTTCTTATGTTCTTATGTATTCCAATACATGTGATGATAATAAATAATAATAATAAATTTAATCAAATCAAATCTTCTCTGAACTGCTTCTAACACATTTACATCTTTCCTTAAATAGGGAGACCCATACAGTACCGTATACTCCAGATGTTGTCTTATCAGTGTGTCGTCTAACTGAAGTACAACCTCTCTACTTTTGTAATTTCCCTTACAATAAACAATAACATTCTATTAGCTTTCTTAATTACTTGCTGTACCTGTATACTAGCCTTTTGTGATTCAAACACTAGGACACCCAGATCCCTCTGCACATCACAGCTCTGCAATCTCTCCATTTAGATAATAAAAACGCTTCCTTTTCATTCTTCCTGCAAAAAGCTTTGCCCACATTATAGCCTATTTGCTAGATTTTTGCCCACTGACTTAACCTATATGTGTTCCTTTGTTATCTCCTTACATCCCATTCACAATTTACTTCCCTACCTATCCTTGTGTCATGAGCAAATTTAACAACCACTGGTCGGTGGTTTCCTGCTTTCTGTCTCCCTCCTTTTTTAAATAAAGAAGTTACATTTGCTATTTTCCAATCTAATGGAATCTTCCCCAAATTGAATTTGGAATTTTGGAAAACTAAACCCAATGCCTCAAAGATGTGCAGGTTAGATGGACTGGCCATGCTAAATTGCCCCTTGGTGACCAAAGATGTGTAGATTAGGTGGATTGACCATGTTAAATACACAGGGCTATAGGAATATCGTCCATATGGACTTTAGTAAAGCGTTTGACAAAGTCCCTCATGGTAGGTTGGTGCAAAAGGTTGGCTCGCATGGGATAAAGGGGGAGGTGGCTAGATGGGTGGAGAACTGGCTTGGTCACAGAAGACAGAGGGTGGTAGTGGAAGGGTCTTTTTCCGGCTGGATGCCTGTGACTAGTGGTGTTCCGCAGGGCTCTGTATTGGGACCTCTGCTGTTTGTGATTTATATAAACGATCTGGAAGAAGGTGTAACTGAGGTGATCAGTAAGTTTGCGGACGACACGAAGATGGCTGGACTTGCAGATAGTGAGGAACATTGTCAGAGGCTACAGAAGGATATAGATAGGCTGGAAATTTGGGCAAAGAAATGGCAGATGGAGTTCAATCCAGATAAATGCGAAGTGATGCATTTTGGTAGAACTAACGTAGGGGGGAGCTATACGATAAATGGCAGAACCATAAAGGGTGTAGATACGCAGAGGGACCTGGGTGTGCAAGTCCACAGATCCTTGAAGGTGACGTCACAGGTGGAGAAGGTAGTGAATAAGGCATATGGCATGCTTGCCTTTATAGGCGGGGCATAGAGTATAAAAGTTGGGGTCTGATGTTGCAGTTGTATAGAACGTTGGTTCGGCCGCATTTGGAATACTGCGCCCAGTTCTGGTCACCACACTACCAGAAGGAAGTGGAGGCTTTGGAGAGAGTGCAGAGGAGGTTTACCAGGATGTTGCCTGGTATGGAAGGGCTTAGTTATGAGGAGAGATTGGGTAAACTGTGGTTGTTCTCACTGGAAAGACGGAGGATGAGGGGTGACCTAATAGAGGTGTATAAAATTATGAAAGGCATAGATAGGGTGAACGGTGGGAAGCTTTTTCCCAGATCGGTGGTGACGTTCACGAGGGGTCATAGGTTCAAGGTGAGGGGGGGGAGGTTTAACACGGATATCAGAAGGACGTATTTTACATAGAGGGTGGTGGGGGCCTGGAATGCGCTGCCGGGCAAGGTGGTGGAGGCGGACACACTGGGAACGTTTAAGACTTATCTAGATAGCCACATGAACGGAGTGGGAATGGAGGGATACAAAGGAATGGTCTAGTTTGGACCAGGGAGCGGCGTGGGCTTGGAGGGGCGAAGTGTGCTGTATTGTTCTTTGTTCCTTGTTCTTTGAATAGGACAGGGAGGTGGGCCTGGGCAAAATGCTCTTTTGGTAGAGTTGGTGAATGGCTTCCAACTGCATTGTAGGGATTCTATGGATTTGATGATTCAACTACCTCACCAGCCACTTCTTTCAAGACTCGAGGATGAAGTCCATCTGCACCCGAGGACGTAGCCCACAGCCCCAACAATTCCTCAATACTACTTCCCTGGTGATTGTAATTTTTCCGAGTCGCTCCCTCCCTTCATTTTCTAAGTTACAGCTATTTCTGGGATGTTACTTACCCGGCTATAGTGAAGACCAAACCAAAATGCTGTTCAATTCATCCGCCATTTCCCCACTTGCCGTTATCAATTCCCCAAACACACTTTCTATTGGACCAAGGCTCAATTTGCTCATTCTTCTCTTAGAGTTTAGAATATGCTCGAGTGGAGGGTGAGAGAATGGCCAGGAGGGGATTGGAATAGGCATGTCTGGAGATGACAAAAACATGGCCGAGACTTATACACCTGTAAAAAAACACCACAATTTTGAATTTAGGGGCATAAGAGACTGATCCAGAAGGTGAGATCACAAGGGATTGGGGATAGAGTATGAGATTGGATTGAGGATTGGCTGACTGACAGAAAGCAGAGGATAACCAGGTTCTTCTCTGGCTGGCGAAATGTAACTAGTGAGGTGCCGCAGGGGTCAGCCTTCGGACCTCAACTGCTTACAATCTATATAAATTATCCGTACGCAGGGACAGAGAGTAACATAGCAATGTTGTGGGGAGGCAGTGGCACAGTGGTATTGTTGCTAGACTATTAATCCAGAGATCCAGGGTAATTCTCTGGAATCCCGGGTTTGAATCCCACCACAGCAGATGGTGACATTTGAATTCAATAAAAATCAGGAATTAAGAATCTACTGATGACCATGAAACCATTGTCGATTGTCGGAAAAACCCATTTGGTTCACTAATATCCTTTAGGGAAGGAAATCTGCCATCCTTACCTGGTCTGGCCGACATTTGACTCCAGACCCACAGCAACGTGGTTGACTTTTAACTGCCCTCCGGGATGGGCAATAAATGCTGACCCAGCCAGCGACGCCCACATCCCATGAACGAATAAAAAAAAATTGCGGATGATACTAAGATAGATGGGAAAACAGGCAGTGAAGAGGATATAACAATTTTACAGAAAAATATAGATAGGTTAGGAGAATGGGCCAAAATTTGGCGGATGGAGTTGAATGTTGATAGTTAATGTGGATCAATAGCATACAGAGGGATCTGGGCGTGCAGTTCCCTAAAAGTGGCAACACAGGTGGCCAAGGTGATTAAGAAAGCATATGGCATGCTTGCCTTCATCAGCCGGGCCATTGAGTACAAGAGTTGGGAAATCATGTTGCAGCTATATAAAACCTTGGTTAGGCCGCATTTGGAGTATTGCGTGCAGTTCTGGTCACCACACTACCAGAAAGATGTGGAAGCTTCGGAAAGAGCGCAAAGAAGGTTCACCAGGATGTTTCCTGATCTCGAGGGCGTTGGCTATGAGGAGAGGTTGAATAAACTAGGATTGTTTTCAATGGAAAGACAAGAGGCTGAGGGGAGACCCGATAGAGGTCTACAAAATTATGAGAGGCATAGACAGGGTGGATAGTCAGAGGCTTTTTCCCAGGGTGGAAGTGTCAAATACAAGGGGGGCACAGGTTCAAGGAGAAAGGGGGAAAGTTGAAGGGAGATGTGTGGGGGAAGTTTTTCACACAGAGAGTGGTGGGGGCCTGGAATGCGCTGCCAGAGGAGGTGGTGGAAGCAGGCACATTAGCAACATTTAAGAGGCATCTAGATGGGTACATGAATAGGGAGGGAATAAAGGGATACGGACCGAGTAAGGGCGGAAGGCTATTTTTTAGTTATTTAGGGCATCATGATCGACACAGGCTTGGAGAGCCGAAGGACATGTTCCTGTGCTGTACTTTTCTTTAGAATCCTACAGTGCAGAAGGAGGCCATTTGGTCCTTTGAGTCTGCACTGACCACAATCCCACCCAGGCCCTAACCCCATAACCCCATACATTTACCCGAGCTAGTCTCCCTGACATTTAGGGGCAATTTAGCATGGCCAATTCACCTAACCTGCACATCTTTGGGCTGTGGGAAGAAACCGGAGCACCCGGAGGAAACCCACGCAGACATGGGGAAAACGTGCAAACTCCACACAGACAGTGACCCGAGCCGGGAATCGAACCTGGGTCTCTGGTGCTGTGAGACAGCAGTGCTAACTACTGCACCACTGTGTTGCCCCTTTGTTCTTTGTTAAGTGTGAGGTTATCCATTTTGGCAGAAAGAATAGAAAAGCAAATTATTGCCTAAATGGAAAGCGGATGCAAGATGCATCTGGGCAGAGGGATCGGGGTGTCTATGAATCGCAGAAAGTTGGTATGCAGGTGCAGCGTGTAAGAGAAAAGGCAAGTGGGATGTTGGCATTTATTGCAAAGGGACTGGAATATAAAAGTAGAGAAGTGTTGTTGCAATTGTATAGGGTGCTGGTGAGACCACATCTGGAGTATTGTGTCCAGCTTTGGTCTCCTTATTTGAGGAAGGATGTGGTGGCATTGGAGACAGTTCAGAGGAGGTTCACCAGATTGATTCCGGGGATGAAAGGGTTGACGCATGAGGAGAGATTAAACAGTTTGGGCTTATCCTCGTCGGAGTTTAGAAGAATGAGAGGGGATCTGATCAAGTATACAAAATTTGAAAAGGGATTGATAAAGTAAATGTAGACTGAATGTTTCCTCTGATGGGGCAATCTAGAACAAGAGGTCACAGGTATAGGTTGAGAGGTGGTAAATTTAAAACTGAGATGAGGACGAACTACATCTCTCAGAAGGTGGTGAATTTGTGGAACTCGCTGCTCCAGAGTGCAGAGGAGTCTGAATCATTGAATGGTTTCAAGAAGGAGATAGATATATTTCTCATCGAAAAAGGGATAAGGGGATATGGGGAACAGGTGGGGAGATGGATTTGAGATCAGGGAGAGATCAGCCATGATCTGATTGAATGGCGGAGCAGGCTCGAAGGGCTGAATTGCCTACCTCTGCTCCTAATTCCTTGTTCATATGTTCCTATGATTTTCCAGCCCTTCCCACCATTAGGATCTTCCGGTCCTGATGAAGATGAATCCTCCTGTGATGGTTTCCCCAATGGCATGGCGAATGAGGAAGGCAATTGGCCATTGACATTGATGGAACTGGAAGATCCGGCTAGCGGCCAATGGCGAGCCGCCTCTGGTGTCGGAAAACCCATTGCAGGGGGGCTGGAAAATCCCTGCCTCGGTCTCGTGGCATCCAATTTGAGTGCCTTATTTTGGAAGGATTTTAAGGACCTGGATTTGAACGACCTGAGAAGAATCTGACTGAGATTCTAGCAGGCTCAGGAAAGAATAGAAAATAAAGGATTCCTTATTGAGGGTCGTGACACTGGAAGAAGTTGAGAAGAGCAAGAGGCGGCTTGATTGAATCATGTCAAATCCTGAGGGATCTTGACAGGGTGGATGTGGCGAGGATGTTTCTTCCTGTGGGAGAATCTAGAAGTAGGTGTCACTGTTTAAAAATAAGGGGTTGCTCATTTAAAATGGAGATGAGGCGAAATTTATTCACTTGGAGGGTTTTGAGTCTTTGGAACTCTCCTCCTGAAAAGGTGGTGGAAAGAGTGAATATTTTTCAGGCTGTGGTGGATAGATTATTGGTAAATATGAGGGTGATAGGTTATTTTGGGGAAGGGGGTGGCAGGAGGAATGCAGCTTTTGCTATCAGATCAGCCATGATCTTACAAATGGCGGAGCATGCTTGAGGGGCCTTCTTCTGCTCTTTGTTCGTATGTAACAATTGTAACATTGCACGGGGCAGCAAACTAGTAACCCAAGGATTAAACTTGATGGGCTGGATTTTCTGGACACGCTCTCGCCCCAAGACCGGAAAATCCCATCCGAGGTCAACAGATCTATGCATGGTCCGTGTCCCGCCCGCTACAATTCCCATGACGGGTGGGACGGGAAAATTCTGCCTGATGTTATTACCAATAGAATGAAAGGAGAAGACAGAGAACGTCTGCACAGAGGTTGTTAGGACCTGACCAAAAACCACGGTGGAAACAGAGTAGCTTTATCAAGGCAAGTAGATGGATGTTTCAAAAAATACACACACATATATATTTTTATATATAGTCATCAAGAAAGGCCACAGAAATGGGGAAAACTAACTAATCATCCTTTCAAATAGTATAAATGATCTTTTACTCTGCTGTAAAGTTCCACGATCCCCTCAATAAGCATAACCTTTTGCTTAGTTTACATAACTTTTACAGGTGCACCATAGAAAGCATTCTTTCTGGTTGTATCACAGCCTGGTATGGCTCCTGCCCTGCCCAAGACCGCAAGAAACTACAAAGGGTCATGAACGAAGCCCAGTCCATCACACAAACCAGCCTCCCATTCATTGACTCTGTCTACACTTCCCACTGCCTCGGAAAAGCAGCCAGCATAATCAAAGACCCTACGCACCCCAGACATACTCTCTTCCACCTTCTTCCGTTGGGAAAAAGATACAAAAGTCTGAGGTCACGTACCAACCGACTCAAGAACAGCTTCTTCCCTGATGCCATCAGACTTTTGAATGGACCTACCATGCATTAAGTTGATCTTTCTCTACAGCCTAGCTATGACTGTAACACTGCATTCTGCACCCTCTCCTTTCCTTCCTTATGTACGGTATGCTTTGAAAGTTTATTTAATTATTAGTCACAAGTAAGGCTTACATTAACACTGCAATGAAGTTACTGTGAATTTCTCCTAGTTGCCACATTCTGGCGCCTGTTCGGTTCAATGCACCTAACCGTCTGTACAGCGTGCAAGAAACAATACTTTTCACTGCATACTAATACAGGTGACAATAATAAATCAAATCAAATCAAATAATGATCTATAGAATTATCATCCAGCAACCTTAACTTAGTGCATGGCACTGCTTACTCCTGCATCTTGAGCTAATGCAGGCCCATCACTGTCTCAGAATTCCCAACTCCCTTTGACTCAATCCCCAAGACCTCATAGTGGAGACTGATCAGCTCTTTAGTCTTAGAACTGCTCTGTTCCTGTTCTCAGCGCAGCTTGAAATTTCATTTGCCCCCAGGCTTTTCCTTTCTTTGGACAAAACCGGATTGTGAGAGATCATAAGCCGATGTCTTTCTTCTAAAACTCCCTCACCATTTCAAACAACGAGCTCCACTCGCCATTTTTCCCAGCACGCACTGGTGCAGGGTTGATAGGTCAACTCAACACTGAGGCGAGGGGTGACTCTCTTGCTGCCATAGATCGTCAAGATGGCCCAGTTGGTAAAGAGGTTATAAAGAGGAGCACATAATATATAACATATAATCATATAGGTAATGAGAAAATGTGTTTAAGAACCGAATAAGCAAGTTCACAAGGAAAGAAAAGCCCTCAATCTCTGAAGCGACATCACTGAAGGATTTCTGAGTGAAATTGGGATTTTTGAAAGCACAATTTTGGAAAAAGAAAGATGAAAAGAAATAAGGCAGATCACCGTGGGCACGAGATTTTTGTCTTATCTATTTTAATCGCCTGATGATTCAATGCCACTTTCTGAGCTGGGGCCCATCCGGTTCTTTACTGGGCCATGGCTTCCCTTCCCAGGAATCAAAGATCTCCTTCATTCCAGTGACGGCGAGCCAATGACCAGTTAAGATTGCAGGATGATAATGGGCCGGCATGGTAGCACAGTGGTTAGCACTGCTGCCTCACAGCACCAGGGACCTGGGTTCGATTCCTGCTTGGGTCACTGTCTGTGTGGTGTCTGCATGTTCTCCCCGTGTCTGTGTGGGGTTGCTCTGGTTTCCTCCCACAGTCTGAAAGATGTGCTGGTTAGGTGCATTGGCCGTGCTAAATTCTCCCTCAGTGTACCCGAACAGGCGCCGGAGTGTGGCGGCTAGGGGATTTTCACAGTAACTTCATTGCAGTGTTAATGTAAGCCTTACTTGTGACACTAATAAATAAACTTTATGCTGTAGATTGTTGTGTAAACTGAGCAAAAGGTTATGGTTATTGAGCAAATCATGGAATTTTACAGCACAGTAAAAGGTCCTATCTGAAAGGATGATGAGTTTTTTTCCCCGTGTTTTCCCTGTCTCGTACCCGTAGAGGCCTTTCTCTACAGCTATATGTATTTTTTGAAATATCTATCAACTTCCTTGAAAAAGGCATCCTGTTTCCATCACTGTTTTTGGTCAGGCCTCCAGTTCCTAACAACCCTCTGTGCAGAAACTCTCTGTCTTCTCCTTCTCTCTCTCCCATGGCCCACTTAAGGGCCTCAAATGGCTGCGGGTTGGGAAGGCCATCCAGGGGACTCCCTGGCAGGTAGCTGTGGCAGGATGGCAGCGGAGAACACCCCCACCATCCTCAGTCTGATTAAATACCTTCCCCTCCAAACCTGCCATGGTAAAGGGCATTAAATTCCATATTTTGTGTCTCTTTAAATGCTGGAATGATTATTATTGGACCTTATTGTGTAGGGCAATAAACTTGGCCAAAGCCGCAAATATATATCAGTAATTTGAGTGAACTTTACTCTACTGAACAGAGACACATAGGGGTCAATTTAGTTAAATCTTCAGGCTCCCCATGATCAGGCCTATTCTGCGGCCAGGTCTACTGAACAAAGAACAAAGTACAAAGAAAATTGCAGCACAGGAACAGGCCCTTCGGCCCTCCAAGCCTGCACCGACCATGCTGCCCGACTGAACTAAAACCCCCTAACCTTCCGGGAACCAAATCCCTTTATTCATAGAAATCATAGAAACCCTACAGTACAGAAAGAGGCCATTCGGCCCATCGAATCTGTACCGACCACAATCCCACCCAGGCGCTACTCCCATATCCCTACATATTTACCCACTAATCCCTCTAACCTATGCATCTCAGGACACTAAGGGTAATTTTTTTTTTAGCATGGCCAATCAACCTAACCTGCACATCTTTGGACTGTGGGAGGAAACCGGAGCACCCGGAGGAAACCCACGCAGACACGAGGAGAATGTGCATTTACTTGTCAAGATGCCCCTTAAAAGTCACTACCGCATCCGCTTCCACTACCTCCCCCGGCACCCACCACTCTCTGTGTAAAATATCTGCCTTGTGCATCTCCTTTGAACCTTGCCCCTCGCACCTTAAACCTATGCCCCCTAGTGATTGACTCTTCCACCCTGGGAAAAAGCTTCTGATTATCCACTCTGTCCATGCCTCTCATAATCTTGTAGACTTCTATCAGGTCTCCCCTCAACCTCCGTCGCTCCAATGAGAACAAACCAAGTTTCTCCAACCTCTCCTCATAGCTAATGCCCTCCATACCAAGCAACAGCCTGGTAAATATTTTCTGTACCCTCTCCAAAGCCTCCACATCCTTCTGGTAGTGTGGCGACCAGAATTGAACACTATATTCCAAGTGCGGCCTAACTAAGGCTCTATAAAGCTACAACATGACTTGCGAATTTTTGAACTCAATACCCCGGCCAATGAAGGCAAGCATGCCGTATGCCTTCTTGACTACCTTCTCCACCTGCCTTGCCACTTTCAGTGACCTATGTACCTGTACACCCAGATCCCTTTGCCTATCAATACTCTTAAGGGTTCTGCCATTTACTGTATATTTCCTATCTGTATTAGACCTTCCAAAATGCATTACCTCACATTTGTCCGGATTAAACTTCATCTGCCATCTCTCCGCCCAACTGATCTATATCCTGCTGGATCCTCTGATGGTCCTCATCGCTATCCGCAAATCCACCAACCTTTGTGTCGTCCGCAAACTTACTAATCAATCCAGTTACATTTTCCTCCAAATCATTTATTTGGAGTTTCTAAGATATCCATCTGATCTCTGTACTATTGTGTTCTCCAGAATCTGAGGGTTGTATTGATAATCTCAAGCAAAATCATGCTTAACAAAGCAATTACATTTGGCTGTTCACCAACCAGCGGCCAGAATTTTACCAGCACGCCCGTCCCGATTCCGGGAGTGGGCGAGGCTCAGGGAACACATTCTCCGTTGGCCTCGGGCAGAATGGTACGAGCCTTGGGTGGATGTGCTGGTAAAATTCCGCCCATTGTGTCGTTTTGTACTCAGCCTTCACCTCAACAAACACCAAACCTGACAAGGTGTGTAATGGCTGTGTGTGTGTGGCCAGGTGAGAATATAGGCCTTTCATAGGATCATAGAATCCCTACAATACAGAAGGAGGCCATTTGGCCCATCGAGTCTGCACTGACTACAATCCCACCCCAGGCCCTACCCCTGTAACCCCACATATTTACCCTGCTAATCCCCCTGACACTAGGGTCAATTCAGCATGGCCAATCAATCTAACCTGCACATCTTTGGAGGGTGGGAGGAAACTTCAGCACCCGGAGGAAACCCATGCAGACACGGGAGAAATTGCAAATTCCACCCGAGGCCGGAATTGAACCCAGGTCCCCGGTGCTGTGAGGCAGCAGTGCTAACCACTGTGCCACCATGCCGTCCTTCCTTTCGATGGATGCCAAGGAATTAATGCTGCAGCTTTATAGGACCCTGGTTAGACCCCACTTGGAGTACTGCGCGCAGTTCTGGTCACCTCATTACAGGAAAGATGTTGAAGCCATTGAAAGGGTGCAGAGGAGATTTACAAGGATGTTGCCTGGATTGGGGGGCATGCCTTATGAGGATAGGTTGAGGGAACTTGGTCTCTTCTCCCTGGAGAGACGAAGGATGAGAGGTGACCTGATAGAGGTTTACAAGATGTTGAGGGGTCTGGATAGGGTGGACTCTCAGAGGCTATTTCCAAGGGCTGAAATGGTTGCTACGAGAGGACACAGGTTTAAGGTGCTGGGGGGTAGGTACAGGGGGGATGTCAGGGGTAAGTTTTTCACTCAGAGGGTGGTGGGTGAGTGGAATCGGCTGACGTCGGTGGTGGTGGAGGCAAACTCGTTGGGGTCTTTTAAGAGACTTCTGGATGAGTACATGGGATTTAATGGGATTGAGGGCTATAGATAGGCCTAGAGGTGGGGATGTGATCGGCGCAACTTGTGGGCCGAAGGGCCTGTTTGTGCTGTGGCTTTCTATGTTCTATGTTCTATGAATTATGGTCCCTATAATTGTGTCATTGCGTTCGCATTCAAAATTCTGAAGACCCACAGCTGTTAGAGATGCTAATGGCAGGCAGATGATCAATAGCTCATTGACAATCCTCTGTTATATTGACCCATGGACACTTGGTGAAGTATGAAACTGGACACTAATACGTCTCTTGATAATAGGTTTAGTTTCAGAATTCAGCGTTGCATATGTCCGCTGCCTATGTGTCAAGCCCAGTGTTCCTTACTGTTGCCTTTCTTGAAGTGTGTTTTAAAGTTTAATAAACATTTTGCTATTTGAATAATTTTCAACAGGCCTGACTCTCTTTCCTCACCGGGATTTATCTCTTTTCTCACAATCTTTCCAAATCGCAAAAATAAATAGTTAAGAACCAGTGTTCCAGGTTTCCCATCTGGGATTTGGGATGTCCTTGTATTGAGTATCAATGGGGTTCATCACACAACCCTGTCCACAGTCTGCAGTCTGGACCTGTTAATGGCTACCTTGGCCAGGCCCAGAAGCAGACCACAAAGCAGTCCTCCCCTTTGCCACCCCCAACGATAGGCAATGACATCTCAAGAATAAAGAACAAAGAAAATTACAGCACAAGAACAGGCCCTTCGGCCCTCCAAGCCTGCACCAACCATGCTGCCCAACTTAACTAAAACCCCCTACCCTTCCGGGGACCATATCCCTTTATTCCCATCCTATTCATGTATTTGTCAAGACGCCCCTTAAAAGTCACTATCGTATCTGCTTCCACTACGTCCCCCGGCAGTGGGTTCCAGGCACCCACCACCCTCTGCATAAAGAACTTGCCTTGTACATCTCCTTTAAACCTTGCCCCTCACATCTTAAACCTATGCTCCCTAGTAATTGGCTCTTTTACCCTGGGAAAAAGCTTCTGACTATCCACTCTGTCCACACCCATCTCCTCCATGATTATCCTCAACACTGGTGCCCCATAAGGCTGTGATCTCAGCTCCTTACTGTACTCCTTATACACCTATGACTGTGCGGCCAAATTCCCCTCCAACTCGATTTTCAAGTTTGCTGATGACAAGACTGCAGCGGGTTGGATCTCAAACAATGACGAGATGGAGTACAGAAATGAGATAGAGAATCTGGTGAACTGGTGTGACGACAATAATCTCTTCCTCAATGTCAGTAAAACAAAGGAGATAATCATCGACTTCAGGAAACGTAGGACATGCCCCTGTCTACATCAACAGCAATGAAATGGAAATGATCGAGAGTTTTTAGGTATCCAAATCACCACAAACCTGCCCTGGTCCCTCCACACTGACGCTATAGTTAAGAAAGCCTCTACTTTCTCAAGAGGTTAAGGAAATTTGGCATGTCCGCTACAACTCTCACTAATTTTTACAGATGCACCATAGAAAGTATTCTTTCTGGATGTATCACAGCTTGATATGGCTCCCGCTCTGCCCAAGACCGCAAGGAACTACAAAGGTCATGAACGTAGCCCAATTCATCACGCAAATCAGTCTCCCATCCATTGACTCTGTCTACACTTCCCACTGTCTTGGAAAAGCAGCCAGCATAATCAAGGGCCCCACACACCCCAGACATTCTCTCTTCCACCTTCTTCCATCGGGAAAAGATACAAGACTCTGAGATCACGCATCAACCGAGTCAAGAACAGCTTCTTCCCTGCTGCCATCAGCCTTTTGAATGGATTTACCTTGCATTAAGTTGATCTTTCTCTGGACCCTAGTTATGACTGTAACACTACATTCTGCACCCTCTCCTTTCCTTCTCTATGAACAGTATGTTTTCTCTGTATAGCGCGCAAGAAATAATACTTTTCATTGTATCCCAATACATGTGACATTAATAAATCAAATCAAATTGACCCTCTGCTCTGTGCACCCAATCTCTCTCTATGCTCTTTTAGTTGAAATAAATGAATCAATGGAAAAACAAATTAACAAATCAAATTGAAGTGATAGCCTAGAAAGGAGAACTTTATAAAAGGGCAAAACGTTAAAGGAAACTTATCATCGAGTCATAGAGATTTACAGCATGGAAACAGGCCCTTCGGCCCAACTTGTCCATGCCCACCCTTTTTTTTAACCCCGAAACTCATCCCAATTGCTCGCGTTTGGCCCATATCCCTATATACCCATCGTACCCATGTAACTATCTAAACGCTTTTAAAAGGCAAAATTGTACCCGTCTCTACTACTACCTCTGGCAGCTCATTCCAGACACTCACCACCCTCTGTGTGAAATAATTGCTCCTCTGGATCCTTTTGTATCTCTCCCCTCTCACCTTAAACCTATGCCCTCGAGTTTTAGACTCCCCTACCTTTGGGAAAGATATTGACTATCGAGCTGATCTGTGCCCCTCATTATTTTTCAACCTCTATAAGATCACCCCTAAGTCTCCTACGCTCCAGGGAAAAAAGTCCCAGTCTACTGCAGACTCGATGGGCCGAATGGCCTCCTTCTGCACTGTAGGGTTTCTATGATTCTATGATTCTATCCAGCCTCTCCTTATAACTCAAACCATCAAGTCCCGGGTAGCATCCTAGTACATCTTTTCTGCGCTCTTTCTAGTTTAATAATATTCTTTCTATATTAGAACTGCACACAAAATTCCAAGTGTGGCCTTACCAATGTCTTGTACAACTTCAACAAGATATTCCAACTCTTGTATTCAATGTTCTGACCAATGAAACCAATCAGATTTAATCCAAATGATACACTCCAACCTCCAGGCTGCCCATCGGTTACAGTAGCCCTCAAGCATACCAGTAGACGCTGCGTGCTCCCTTTCCAGGGACACCTGGGTTTATATGTAGCTGTGGGAGAGGGGCAGATAGTTGGGCCAGGTAACCCCTGTAATTACCCACTGCCTAGACCTGTTAATGGCCACCTTAGTCAGGTCCAGGAGCAGACGCACAAAGCTGTCCTCCGACTTAGCTGTCCCCATCCACCGCCACTTCCCCTCGCACTCAGTCTCTCTCGAGACTTAGTAAAATTGAAGCCAGTAGATTTAAATGGGCAATGGGAGCCTTGCTAGAAAGTTGGCTCTGGGTGCAGAAGGTGAATGCTTGTAGACTGGAGGTAAGTGTTCAGAGGTGTTCCCTCAGCTGCAATACAAAGGGCGGAGTTTAACAGTTTCCAACAGGGTGAGGGAGGTAGAACAGAAAGTAAGTGGCCCACTCGCTCCCACTGTCTCAGTGCGGCAAATCAGGTGTAGATTGTGGCAAGGTGGCCAATTAGAAGTGCGAAGGAGAGCTTCACGCCCAATCAGAAGTCTGGGCCAGAACATAGAACCCGACAGTGCAGGACAAGGCTATCTGGCCCATCAAGCCTGCACCAACAACAATCCCACCCAGGCCCCATCCCCATAACTCCACCTATTTACCTTGCTAATCCGCCTGACACTAAGGGGCAATTTAGCACAGCCAATCAACCTAACCCGCACATCTTTGGACTGCGGGAGGAAACCAGAGCATCCGGAGGAAACTCATGCAGACACAGGGAGAACGTGCAAACTTCAGACGGACAGTGACCCAAGCAGGGAATTGAACTTGGATCCCTGGCGTTGTGAGGCAGGAGTCTGGGCCAGAACATAGAACCCGACAGTGCAGGACAAGGCTATCTGGCCCATCAAGCCTGCACCAACAACAATCCCACCCAGGCCCCATCCCCATAACTCCACCTATTTACCTTGCTAATCCGCCTGACACTAAGGGGCAATTTAGCACAGCCAATCAACCTAACCCGCACATCTTTGGACTGCGGGAGGAAACCAGAGCATCCGGAGGAAACTCATGCAGACACAGGGAGAACGTGCAAACTTCAGACGGACAGTGACCCAAGCAGGGAATTGAACTTGGATCCCTGGCGTTGTGAGGCAGGAGTGCTACCTAGCATCATATAGCATTTGCCGCGAACAGGAAGTCAGCCATGCCTACAAATTTAAAGGCCCCTGCTCTCTGAATCTGTCTTTATAATTTATGGGAGGCTCAAAAATGTCAATAAATAAAAACATAGAAGATAGGAGCAGGAGGAGGCCATTTGACTATTCGAGCCTGCTCTGCCACTCATCATGATCATGGCCGATCGTCAAATTCAGTAGCCTAATCCTGCTTTCCCCCCATAACCTTTGATCCCATTCGCCCCAAGTGCTGTATCCAGCCACCTCTTGAATACATTCAATGTTTTGGCATCAACTACTTCCTGTGGTAATGAATTCCACAGGCTCACCACTCATTGAGTGAAAAAATTTCTCTTTATCTCCGTCCTAAATGGTCCACCCTGAATCCTCAGACTGTGACCCCTGGTTCTGGACTCCCCCACCATCGGGAACATCCTCCCTGCATCTACCCTGTCTAGTCCTGTTAGAATTTTATAAGTCTCTATGAGATCCCTCCCTCATTCGTCTGAACTCCAGCGAAAACAATCCTAACCTAGTCAATCTCTCCTCATAGATCAGTCCCGCCATCCCCGGAATCAGCCTGGTAAACCTTCGCTGCACTCCCTCGAGAGCAAGAACATCCTTCCTCAGAAAAGGAGACCAAAACTGCGCACAATACTCTCGGTGTGGCCTCACCAAGGCCCTGCTCCTGTACTCGAAACCTCCTACAATGAAGGCCGGCATACCATTTGCCATCTTTACGGCCTGCTGCACCTGCATGCTTACCTTCAGTGACTGATGCACAAGGACACCCAGGTCCCACTGCACACTCCCTTCTCCCAAAATGAAGCCCGTAACCATGCAGATGTTGTGATTTTTCCACAGCATCATGCAGCCATGTTCCCAGTTTTGTTCACACGCATACCACCTCGTCATAATTGCTCAGAATTTTGTAGGCAGTAGGAAAGATAGTTTAGATCAGTTTACTTATTTCCCAATTTTTACTGGTATTCCATTTTAAGTTATACAAAACCGGCTCAGACCAGTATTCATATTTCCTCGGTGGGAGTTTGGCAAGGGTGGCTCGCCCTATTGGTGCCACGATGTAGATTTTTTGGATATTTTTCAGCAACCTGGACTTGGGTATACTCAGCATAGTTTCAAAGTTTGCAGTTAACAGGGAACTAGAAATAGTTGTAATGAGTGTAGAGTAGTATGAGGACAGCAATGGAGTTCAGAAGGACAGTGATAGGCTTATGAATCATAGAATCCCTACAGTGCAGAAGCAGGCCATTCAGCCCATTGAGTCTGCACCGACTCTACAACAGAGCACCCTGCCTAGATTCTAACCCAGTAACCCTACATATTTATCCTGCTAATCCTCCTAACCTACACAACCTGGGACGCTAAGGGGCAATGCAGCATGGTCAATCCACCTAACCAGCGCGTCTTTGGAGTGTGCGTGGGAGCCGGAGCACCCAGAGGAAACCCACACAGACATGGGGAGAATGTGTAAACTCCACACAGACAGTGACCCAAGCTGGGATTCGAACCCTGGTCCCTGGTGCTGTGAGGCAGCAGTGCTAACCACTGTGCCACCGTGCCGTCCCACAATTGGGCAGATAGATATAAAAGTCAGTTACAATTCAATGCAGAGGAGTGCGAAGTGATGTATTTTGCTGGGAAGAGTCAGGAGAGGCAATACAAACAAACCAGTACAATTTTGAAAGCAGTGCAGGAACAGAGAGACCTGGGGACGTAAGGCCTTAAAACTCTGAAGGTGGGATGCATAAGTTGAGGAACAGCACATCGAATCCTTGGTTTTACGAAGAGGGCATAGTGTCCAAAGCTGTGCTAAATGTTTACGAACACTGGTTAAATCCCAGCTGGTGTTTTGTGTCCAATTATGGCACCACATTTTGAGGAAGATGTCAAGACCGTGGAGAAGGTACAGAGATTCATCCCAGTGAGAATTAATGATCGATGTCAAAACCCCGAGTTTGCCATCGATAACTGATTATGTTTGCAGTCATCTCCTGCAACGCTTTCGAGAGCACTGGGCCCAGAGGCTACTCCTCAACCAGGTCGCCATGTTGGAGGCCCAGCTCCACACCCGGTGCTTCCGACCGCTCCTTTTTGTTGAGGATTTTCTTGACACCCCTCGGGACTCTGTCATCAAGCGCCAGGGACCGGGTTCAAGTCTGGCCTCGGGTCACTGTCTGTGTGGAGTTTCCATATCCTCCCCGTGTCTGTGTGGGTTCCCTCCGGGTGCTCCAGTTTCCTCCCATAGTCCAAAGATGTGCAGGTTAGGTTGATTGGTCATGCTAAATTGACCCTAGTGTCAGGGGGATTAGTAGGGTAAATATGTGGGATTACGGGAATAGGGCCTGGGTGGGATTGTGGTCGGTGCAGACTCGATGGGCCGAATGGCCTCCTTCTGCACTGTCGGGATTCTATGAATCTATGAATACTCCCCCAAAAATGTTCTGAGGACATAGCACCAAGTATACACTCCAGGATAAAAAAATTATGAGCCGTGGATCAGCGCCAGAATTTGCGAAAACACAACTGTTCGCGTGCTCGCATCTCGTGACCCCCCCCCGCTGATTCCACCATAATTCTATCTATTCTATACACTTTGATTACCTCTTCTCCGATCGATCAGGTAAGTTGTGATGGACCAAAAGAATACACAAGTCAACAAGATACCATCCATTTAAGACTGCCAAGTAACATAACAGAAAAGGGCTGTGGTTTAATTATACTTGGAATTAATTTATTTCAAGAAACACCCACTTAGTCTAAAAATACTTTGGCCTTTCTTCTATGTTGGAGCCAAACCATTGCAGGTGTACCTGAATGTCGTTGCCAAAGTCGGAACACTGCTACTGGTTTTTATTGACAACAGCCTTTGGACCTGTTACAAAGCGAGGGCAGTGAATAGAGCTTTGTGCATTTCTTTTCTTCTGAGACACTCATAAATTAACACTACTTTTTCTTTCAACCAGCAAAGGGTGCATTATTCACGGCAAGTTGCAGATCTTTGGTAGCAGTGGCCCCTGTTCCATCGAACAGCTGGGCAGAGAACCCTTATTTACAGTTCTCGCGATCCATTTGCATCTCATCACAGCCGTTTTACTTACTGGAATAACTCCTCAGAGGCTGCTGTCCCTCCACTAGATTCCCTTTATTTACAAACTTATCTCCAGTCCTAAGAGTGCTTCAGATACAAAGTCAGAATCCAGAGTGTCAGTAGACCTAGAATCACAGAATCATAGAATCCCTACAGTACAGAAGGAGGCCATTCGGCCCATCAAGTCTGTACTGACCACAATCCCACCCAGGCCCTATTCCCATAACCCCCATTTGCCCTGCTAATCCCCCTGACACTAAGGGGCAATTTTAGCACGGCCAATCAACCTAACCCACACATTTTTTGGATTGTGGGAGGAAACCGGAGAACCCGGAGGAAACCCACGCAGACACAGGGAGAATGTGCAGACTCCACACAGACAGTGACCCAAGGCTGGAATTGAGCCTGGGTCCCTGGCGCTGTGAGGCAGCAGTGCTGACCACTGACCTGACACACTTCAATATATGCACAGGTGAGACTCCTTGATTGGGCAGCCAACCATTACCTCAATCAGGGAGCTCATACTCCAAGAGTCCACCTCATGGCCTCGATGAGGTCACTACACTTACCACCCATTTCCTGCCATCGGAGGGCCGGAGGGGAGGGCCGTGAATTGAGCAGTGAATTTTACTCTGTGGCACACTTTGATGCAGATTTCTACTGGCTGAAAGGTGGGTTTTGTGTGTTGTGCTTACGGAACTGAACTTAAAGGGACTGGCTGGAGACTGCTTCATAAAACATCAAAACTTTAGGGATTCTATGACTTCAGCCAATTCAATACTGTAAAGCGTGACACAATTCAAATGTCATCGAGAGGTTTTAGACTTTGTTCGGAACAAAAGGTATTTATTGATAATGAGAAATGATGTCCAGGAGGTTGCAGCCCGAGGCTGCCTGGAGCAGCACTCCAGCCTTTACATATCTACTACATGGCTGCCTGATGTATTCTAACTGAGAGAGGACTTCACCCTTTGGGGTGATCACTTACTCTCGGTTCCTATTGGTTACTCAAGCCTGGTGACCCTCTCCTGCTGTTCGGTTTTAAAGAGACAGACACCACAATCACTACAAATACAATCCCTGTGATTTCAAGAACTAGCTGAAGGCACTGGATACAGCAAAGGGAGCTGGGCCCTGACAACATCCCAGCAGTAATACTGAAGACCTGTGTTCCAGCTGTGGTCTAGCTGATCCACCATGGCTAAAACACTGGCATATACCCGACAATGTTGAAAATTGCTCAGGTATATCCGGCCCACAAAAAAGCAGGACAAATCTAATCCAGTCCAATCTGTCTACTCTTGAGAATCAGCAAAGTATGAAATGTCTTATTGACAGTTCCATCAAGTGACATTTACACAGCAATAACCTGCTCACTGATGTCCAATATCAGCTCCAGACTATTAGAGCCTTGGTCAAAACATGGATAAAAGAGCTGAGCTCAAGAGGAAGCACTGATGTGGCAAGAGCCCAGATTGCACTCTGGGTGGGGGACTTCAACGTCCATTCCCAGGAGTGGCTCAGTAGTACCACCACAGACCTGGCCAGGTACTAAAGGACATACTTGCTAGACTGGGACTGTGGCAGGTGGTGAGGGAACCAACAAGAGAGAAAAACTTACTTGACTTCATTCTCACCAATCTGCCTGTCGCAGATGTACCTGTCCATGACAGTATTGGTAAGAATGACCACCGCACAGTCCTTGTGGAGACAAAGTCCCATCTTCACATTGACAATATCCTCCACTGAGTTGTGTTACACTACCACCATGCTAAATGGGACAGACTTTGACTTGATTTGATTTATTATTGTCATGTGGAAGCGTAGAAGGAAAGGATCCCTACAGTACAGAAGGAGGCCATTTGGCTCATCGAGCCTGCACCAACAATAATCCCACCCTACCCGTAACCCCACATATTTACCCTGCTAATCTCACCCGAAACTAGGATCAATTTAGCATGGCCAATCAACCTAACCCGCACATCTTTGGACTGTGGGAGGAAACCGGAGCACCTGGAGGAAACCCACGCAGACACGGGGAGAATGTGCAAACTCCACACAGACAGTGACCCAAGCCGGGAATCGAACCCAGGTCCCTGGCGCTGTGAGGTAGCAGTGCTAACCACTGTGCCACCGTGCCGCCCTTGATCATCAGTAAAGTGATGGAAGGGGTCATCAACAGTGCTATCAAGCAGCACCTGCTCAGCAATAACCTGCTCAGTGACGCCCAGTTTGGGTTTCGCCAGGGTCACTCAGCTCCTGACCTCATTACAGCCTTGGTTCAAACATGGACAAAAGAACTGAATTCCAGAGGTGAGGTGAGAGTGACAGCCCTTAACATCAAGGCCACATTTGACCGGGTGTGGCATCAAGGAGCTCCAGCAAAACTGGAGTCAATGGATATCGGGGAAAACCCTCCACTGGTTGGATTCATACCTGGCACAAAGGAAGATGGTGTGATTGTTGGAGGTCAGTCATCTCAGTCCCAGGACATTTCTGCAGGAGTCCCTCAGGAGTCCGAGGCCCCTCATCAATGAATGTCCTTCATCATAAGGTCAGAAGTGGGGATGTTCACCGATGATTGCACAATGTTCAGCACCATTCGCGACTTCAGATACTGAAGCAGTCCATGTTCAAATACAACAAGATCTGGACAATATCCAGGCTTGGGCTGACTCATGTGGCACAAATAACATTTGTGCCACATGAGTGCCAGGCAATGACCACCTCCAACAAGAGAGGATCTAACCATTTCCCCTTGACATTCAATAGCAGTATCATTGCTGAATCTCCCACTATCAACATCCTGGGGGTTAGTATTTACCAAAAACTGAACTGGACTCGCTATGTAAATACTGCTGCTACCAGAGCAGGTCAAAGGGGCAGCTAAAGTCTGCAAACTCTACTTGAACTGCAGTAACCGGAAGCTTGAAACTGGCTTGAACTGGTTGAGCTTACTTGGTTACAAAGGAAATGTTGTAAGGCACAAGCCCTTATTTAGTCAGAGAGCAATGAGGTCATCCTAGCTCGGACCTTGGGCTGGGGCCAATGGACGGGAGGATACGAAATAAGTGAGGAAGTTTGAACCAACAAGTTTGGTTAGGAATTCTGTGGTGAGCAATTCACCATCTGACTCCCCAAAGCCTGTCCACCATCTACAAGGCACAAGTCAGGAGTGTGATGGAATACTCCCCACTTGCCTGGATGGGTGCAGCTCCAACAACACTCAAGAAGCTCGACACCATCCAGGACAAAGCAGCCCGTTCGATTGGCACCCTTTCCACAAACATCCACTCCCTCTACCACCAATGAATAGTGGCAGCCGTGTTTACCATCCACAAGATGCACTGCAGGAACTCACCATGGTTCCTCAGGCAGCACTTTCCAAATCGATGACCACTACGTGCAGTTAATCTCCGGAGTTTCACTGCAGTTGGTCCTGAAGTTTTCATTCTTATCCTGTTATTATCTCTTCCAAGATATGCTGCCTCTTTGTTGTTGGTTCAAGTTTCCTCGCTTATTTCATATCTTATTGCCATTGGCCCCAGCCCAAGGTCCGAGCTAGGATGACCTCATTGCTCTCTGGCTAAATATGGGCTTGTGCCTTATAACATTTCCTTTGTAATTAAGTAAGCTTAATCAGTTCAAGCCAGTTTCAAGCTTCAGGTTACTGCAGTTTAAGTAGAGTTTGCAGACTTTAGCTGCCCCTTTTCAACCCGTGGTCAACAAGGAGGCGAGTTACTTGCTGCAGTATTCCTTGCCTCGGACCTGCTCTTGTAGCCACTGTTTAGGTGATGAGTCCAGTTGAGTTTCTTTTCAATGGTAACCCCAGTGACTCTGGTGATGTGCCATCCTAGAGTTGGACCCTGATTCCACATTCCCAGAACTAATAAACCTAAACAGCAGAAATACCCAGCAGGCCAGGCAGCATCTGTGGGGAGGGGGAAGCAGAGTTAACACCTTATTCCTTTAACAAATGAGATCTCACCTCCAAGAGCTGCCGGCCAATCTGAGGGCTGGCAGTTCTTCACCCAACAGTGCCACCAGGAGTACTGGCCATTGCTGGGAGTGCTGCTAGCTCAGAGCAGCAGCATTGACGCTCCCCTGGAACCAGGGTAAATTGAGCTGGGGCTGCTCGGGTCAGTCAGTCAGGTCCTGGTGAGGTGGGAGTGGGGTAATTGGTAAGTGCACCGGTGGCGGGCGGCGGGGGGGGGGGGGGGGGGGGGGGGGCGGTGGGGGTGACATGGGAGTGGCCCATGCTACTGAGGAGGGAGTGGCCCTCCATGGCCACAGAGTGCCCAATCAGCAGTTCCTCCTACACCGGCGCCACGGTGGCACAGTTGTTAGCACTGCTGCCTCACAATGCCAGGGACCCGGGTTCGATTCCCGGCTTGGGTCAGTGTCTGTGCGGAGTTTGCATGTTCTCCCTGTGTCAATGTGGGTTTCCTCCGGTTTCCTCCCATAGTCTGAAAGATGTGCTGGTTAGGTGCATCGACCATGCTAAATTCTCCCTCAATGCACCTGAACAGGCGCCAGAGTGTGGCGACTCAGGGATTTCCACAGTAACTTTGTTACAGTGTTAATGTAAACCGACTTGAGACACTAATAAATAAACTTTAAACTGAGCCTTCATGTAGGTTGGCTGGTAGTCTCCCCATATGATGGAGGGACTACCTGTCGCTGATAAAATGCCAGAGGGAAGAGCCTCTTAACTATTCCTTAATTGGTCACCTAAAGGCCTCTTTGGGTGGGAGGACCATCCGTCATTTTCTACCTTGCTGGTAAAATGCCAGTGACAGCAGGAAGGGTATGGGTACGCCCTCCAACCCAATCTTCTGACCTTCTAACCCCTTCCTCGAGGCCCTGAAAGATCCTGGCCATCAACTCTGTTTCTCTCTCCACAGATGCTATCAGATCTGCAGAGCATTTCCAGCACTTTCTGTTTCTATGTTAGATTTCCAGCATCGATCTCCATCATTTTGCTCTTGTACCCAGGCTTCCAGAGCCAGGTCAGCTGTTGGTTCAGCCAGAATTGTTTCATGCTGATTTTTTCCCCCCCCTCATATAATAACTTATTCACAAAGTATGTAAAAGTACATTACCTCACAGTTCAAATTGGACATTACAACAAGTGCGATACAGTACAGTGTCTTTTCATACAGTGTGCAATAACACAAGGCGACTGGATGTGGCAAACGATTAACGAAAGGGTTTATTAATGACAAGAAATATATACATGAAGGGTTCAATTGAACGACGAACACAGATGTACTCCTAACAACACCTTGGGGGAGATCTTCCTGTTGCGCCCTGCTGGCCGATGGGCGGAGCGAGTTGGAGGATTGTGCGAGAGTCGGGACATTGGCTGGAATTTTACTGTCCCGCCCGCCATGGGAATTGGAGCGGGCGAGGGGCGGAACATGGAAAGGTCTGTTGATCTTGGGTGGGATTTTCTGGTTTCGGGGTGAGTGAGGCTGGAAAACCTCGCCCATTATTCACACCCAATTTCTAGCCTGTCACGATCTTACCAGCACCGGATATCCGGTACAATCAGCCTTGCGCCCATTTCCGGTGTGAGATTGAATGATTTATTGAAATTATATTTAAATCGATTTTGCATTGAATTAATGAGCCCGAGATGTTAGCGTCTGGGCTCCCTTGCATCTGTGGTCCCGCCAGGAGGGGTTCTCTCCAGTGAGGATCACAACTGGTCCCCAGCAAAGGAGTGGAACAGGAGGCCAGTGAGGACCCCCCCCCCCCCCCCGGGGAGGTCGGGGGTAAGGGGGTGCGCGCTGGGCAGTGTCACCCTGGCAGTGCCAGCTTGGCACCCTGGCACTGCCCACTGGGCACCCTGGGACTGCCCCAAAGGGGACCATGCAGTGCTAAGGGGGCGTGGCCTACTGGAGGAGCAGGGCCAGACTGGGGGTGGCTGGTCGGCGGTGGGAGGGACCTGCTGCTACTCTGCATCAGGGATTGGTGGGGGAGGGAGGGGGGACCCACTGCCAATTTGCATCAGGAATTGGTGGGGGAGGGAGGGGAGGGACCCACTGCCACTTTGCATCAGAGGGAGACAATCGGGTTTAGCTATGGGGAGTGGGTCGGCAATTGCAGGGGTGTCAGGCTGGTGATCGCAGGGGGCCGGGATGATGATCGTCGGGGGGGGGGGGGGGGGGGGGCGTCGGGAGGATGGGGGTCGTTCCAGGCTTGGGTGGGATGTGCGGGGTCGATTGGTCCCTTTTCGCGATTGGCTGCAAGCCCCCACAGTAGTTGGAGGGGGTGCTGTTTGTGAGGCTGGCGAAGAGCGGCAGAGGCTGAGTGACAGGCTGCTTGGAATGAACCTCTTTCCCCACCCACTTTTCCAGGGTCCATTCTGGAAGGAACAAAAGCAGAAAGTGCTGCAAATCAGGCAGCAGGTGCAGAGAGAGGAGGGAAGTTAACGCGGCAAGTCGATGAACCTTCTTCAGAACTTTGCAGTTGCTGAGCACCTCTGGCGCTCTCCAATTCTATTTCAGATTTCCAGTATCCGCAGTGTTTTGCTTTTTCACATTGCAGAAGGAAATGGACAATGGTTTCTTTCCCTGGGCAGTCACCTTAAAGCCGGTGAAAAGTGGCACTGAGATTCTGGATGTGCATGTAGAGTCTTGCCACCAGACAAGGCATGTTTTGATGCTTGCTTGGAAGTTTTTGCATTCTGCCAAGTGACTTTGATAGTCAGCTATGACAGGATCTACCGTGGGCGGCACAGTGGCACAGTGGTTAGCACAGTTGCCTCACAGTGCTTGGAACCCGGGTTCGATTCCCGGCCTGGGTCACTGTCTGTGCGGTGTCTGCACATTCTCCCCGTGTCCGCATGGGTTTCCTCCGGGTGCTCTGGTTTCCTCCCACACTCTAAAAATGTGCAGGTTAGGTGGATTGGCCATGCTAAATTGACCCTCAGTGTCATAAGATGTGCAGGTTAGGTGGATTAGCGGGGTAGAATGCCTGGGTAATGTGTGAGGTTACAGGGATAGAACAATACAGCACAGGAACGGGCCCTTCGGCCCTCCAAGCCCGCACCGCTCCCTGGTCCAGCCTTTTGTATCCCTCCATTCCCACTCCGTTCATTGGCTATCTAGATAAGTCTTAAACGTTCCCAGTGTGTCCGCCTCCACCACCTTGCCCGGCAGCGCATTCCAGGCCCCCATCACCCTCTGTGTAAAATACGTCCTTCTGATATCCGTGTTAAACCTCCCCCCCCTCACCTTGAACCTATGACCCCTCGTGAACGTCACCACCGACCTGGGAAAAAGCTTCCCACCGTTCACCCTATCTATGCCTTCCATAATTTTATACACCTCTATTAAGTCTCCCCTCATCCTCCGTCTTTCCAGGGAGAACAACCCCAGTTTACCCAATCTCTCCTCATAACTAAGCCCCTCCATACCAGGCAACATCCTGGTAAACCTCCTCTGCACTCTCTCCAAAGCCTCCACTTCCTTCTGGTAGTGTGGCGACCAGAACTGGGCGCAGTATTCCAAATGCGGCCAAAATGCATCACTTCGCATTTATCAGGATTGAACTCCATCTGCCATTTCTTTGCCCAAATTTCCAGCCTATCTATATCCTTCTGTAGCCTCTGACAATGTTCCTCACTATCTGCAAGTCCAGCCATTTTCGTGTCGTCCGCAAACTTACTGATCACTCCAATTACACCTTCTTCCAGATCGTTTATATAAATCACAAACAGCAGAGGTCCCAATACAGAGCCCTGTGGAACACCACTAGTCACAGGCATCCAGCCGGAAAAAGACCCTTCCACTACCACCCTCTGTCTTCTGTGACCAAGCCAGTTCTCCACCCATCTAGCCACCTCCCCCTTTATCCCATGCGAGCCAACCTTTTGCACCAACCTACCATGAGGAACTTTGTCAAACGCTTTACCAAAGTCCATATAGACGACATCCATGGCCCTTCCCTCGTCAACCATTCTAGTCACTTCTTCAAAAAACTCCACCAGGTTAGTGAGGCATGACCTCCCTCTCACAAAACCATGCTGACTATCGTTAATGAGTTTATTCCTTTCTAAATGCACATACATCCTATCTCTAAGAATCCTCTCCAACAACTTCCCGACCACGGATGTCAAACTCACCGGCCTATAATTTCTCGGGTTATCCTTCCTACCCTTCTTAAATAATGGGACTACATTAGCTATCCTCCAGTCCTCTGGGACCTCACCTGTGTCCAGTGACGAGACAAAGATTTGCGTCAGAGGCCCAGCGATTTCATCTCTCGTCTCCCTGAGCAGCCTGGGATAGATTCCACCAGGCCCTGGGGATTTGTCAGTCTTTATATTCCCTAAAAAACCTAACACTTCCTCCCTTGTAATGGAGATTTTCTCTAACGGGTCAACACCCCCCTCCGAGACACTCCCAGTCAACACATCCCTCTCCTTTGTGAATATCGACGCAAAGTATTCATTTAGGATCTCCCCTACTTCTTTGGGCTCTAAGCATAATTCCCCACTTTTGTCCCTGAGAGGTCCGGTTTTTCCCTGACAACCCTTTTGTTCCTAACGTATGAATAAAATGCCTTAGGATTCTCCTTAATCCTGTCTGCCAAGGACATTTCGTGACCCCTTTTTGCCCTTCTAATTCCTCGTTTGAGTTCTTTCCTACTTTCTTTGTATTCCTCCAGAGCTCCCTCCGTTTTTAGCTGCCTGGACCTAACATACGCCACTCTTTTCTTTTTGACCAATCCCTCAATTTCCCTGGTTATCCACGGTTCTCGAATCCTACCCTTCATATCCTTCTTTTTTACAGACACATGCCTATCCTGCAGCCCTAACAACTGTTCCTTAAAAGACTCCCACATACCAGATGTGGATTTACCCTCAAACAGCCCCTCCCAATCAACAGCTGCCAATTTCTGCCTAATCCCATTAAAGTTAGCCTTCCCCCAATCCAACACCTTGCCCTTGGGACACCACTCATCCTTTTCCATCACTATCCTAAAGCTAACAGAATTGTGGTCACTATTTGCCACATGTTCCCCTACCGAAACTTTGAAGACCTGACCGGGCTCATTCCCCAGTACTTGGTCCAGTATAGCCCCCGCTCTAGTCGGGCTATCTACATATTGTTCCAAAGAACCCTCCTGTACGCATTTTACAAATTCCTCCCCATTCAGACTCCCAGCCCTACGCGATTTCCAGTCTATACCAGGGAAATTGAAGTCTCCCACTACAACAACCCTATTTTTCCTGCACCTATCCATTATCTCCTGACATATCCGTTCTTCCACTTCCCTTGGGCTGTTGGGGGGCCTGTAATATACCCCCAACATAGTGACTGCACCCTTCCTGTTTCTGAGCTCCACTCACAGTGACTCGTTACACGACCCCTCTGAATTGTCCTCCCTCTGCACCGCTGTAATATGCTCTCTAACTAATACTGCTACTCCCCACCTCTTTTGGCCCCTCCTCTGTCTCGCCTAAAACACTTGTACCCCGGAATATTCAGCTGCCAGTCCTGTCCCTCTTTCAACCAAGTCTCTGTCACCGCAACCACATCCAAATTCCTTGTAAGCATTAAGGCCCTAAGTTCGTCTGTCTTACCTGCTACGCTCCTTGCATTGAAGTAGATGCACTCCAGACCTCCAGGCCCAGTGAGGTCATCCTCCCCCAGAGTGCTCTTCTTCTTTGCCAGCCTTGTCCTGGCCCCAAGCTCGTCCCCAGCCTCTACACTTGTAGACCTAATTTTTTGATCCCCACCCCCCTGCCATATTAGTTTAAACCCACCCGAACTGCACTCGCAAAACTCCCAGCCAGGATATTCATGCCCTTCCAATTTAGTTGTGACCCATCCTTCTTGTACAGGTGCCCTCCTCTCTTGAAAACTTCCCAGTGATCCAGGAATATGAAGCCCTCCCTCCTGGACCAGTCCTTTAGCCAAGCGTTCAATTGTACTATCTCCCTATTCCTAGCCTCACTGGCCCTAGGCATTGGGAGCAGCCCAGAGATTGCCACTCTGGAGGCCCTACTTTTTAGCCTATTTCCCAACTCCCTGAATTGCTCTCGTAGGATCCCCCTGCTCTTTCTATCTACGTCATTTGCACCAATGAGTACAATGACATCTGTTTCTTTATCCTCCCCTTTTAATATGCCTCCTATCCGCTCGGAGGCATCCAGTACCCCAGCACCAGGTAGGCAGACTACCATCCTGGAGTCCTGTTCGCACCCACAGAATCGCCTGTCCGTGCCTCTAACCGGCGTGTCCCCCACCACTAGGGTCGCGTAGAATGCCTGGGTAATGTGCAGGGTTACAGGGATAGGGTGAGGTAGAATGCCTGGGTAAGATGCTCTGTCAGAGAGTTAGTGCAGACCTGATGGCCAAATGGCAACTTCTGCAGGGATTTGATGATTCTATGATTGCCATGCTGACACTAAGACTGGGATTTTCCAGTCCTGGCACCAGTGAGCCTTGTCACGGATGGGACGGGAAATTTTGGAGAGTCGCCCAGTGCTTAAAGTAAAGTAAAGTTTATTTATTAGTCACAAGCAGGCTTACATTAACACTGTAATGAAGTTACTGTGAAAATCCCCGATTTGCCACACTCCGGCGCCTGTTCGGGCACACTGAGGGAGAATCTAACATGGCCAATGCACCTAACCAGCACGATTTTCAGACTGTGGGAGGAAACCGAGCGCCTCGAGGAAACCCACGCAGACACGGGGAGAACGTGCAGACTCCGCACAGACAGTGACCCAAGCCGGGAATCGAACCCGGGTCCCTGCCGCTGTGAGGCAGCAGTGCTAACCCACTGTGCCACCATGCCGCCCCGCTTCTAACACTTTTCCAAATTTTCCTGTGGTGCCCGCAACGATGCCCACTGGTGTCAGGGCCAGGAAGCACCGCCCTAAATCTGAGTTGAGATGCGACTTGAGTCTTCCTGTAACAGGGTGCTTCTCATTAGGGTCTGCAACTCCCACTGTTGAGCTTGGTGACGAGAAACTGTTTCTACACTCCGGGGAACAAAAGGTTTTTCTTTGAATGAATTCTGACTTTCACATGTTCATTTCTTTCACTGCCGGTGAATACCTGCTCTGTTCTTTAGGATCGCTTTGTCAAGTAGAGCCTTGGCCAGCTGTCTGATGTAATGTTTAGTGAACGGCATCAAGTCTGTTCGGGCCCTGGCACAAAGGTGTCATCAAGCTGCCTGACATCATTTCCTCATCCCGGTTGTTCCTGTTTTTGCTCCCAGTCAGTTTATTGTGTTCCTGGGGAGTGGAAATATTTCTAACACCCACCTTGTAATGATTGCGCATCCAGATGTTCGTACAGCTGTGCCCAGAAACATTCTGACTGACAGACAGAGTTATGAGTCTTGCACACTGAGCTGTCAGGGGTCAGAGCACTTCTAAAGCTTTTAGTTTCAAGGCCTCACAAATCACTTCTGAATTATGGGCAGGGTTCTACTTGAAAAATAATTTGAATTGGGCTGTTGCTCAAGAATTAGTGATTACATTGTCAGGCAATCTTAAACCACCGCTGCCATTCTCCCTTGGACATCTGGTAAGGGTTCTCTGGGTGCAGCTTTCAGTTCTATGTTTGTTCCATTATCACCTCCTTTCACCTTGCACCTTTGTCTCTCCTGTCATTTAATCACCCCTGTACTCCGCATTCTCCATTTGCTTTAATCTGTAACATCTTCCAGTTTTACTGAAAGGTCAGCGACCTGAGACAGTGAATGGACGGGATTTTCAGGCAGGTGGGAGCACCGTGGCACAGTGGTTAGCACTGCTGCCTCACAGCGCCAGGGGCCAGGGTTCAATTTACCAGCTTGGGTCACTGTCTGTGTGGAGTCTGCATGTTCTCCCCGTGTCTGCATGGGTTTCCTCCGGGTGCTCCAGTTTCCTCCCATAGTCCGAAAGATCATAGAATTCTACAGTGCTAAAGGAGGCCATTTGGCCCATTGAGTCTGCACCAACCACAACTTCACCCAGGCCCTATCCCCATAATCCCATGCATTTATTCTAACTAGTCCCCCCGACACTAAGGCGCAATTTAGCATGTGCTGGTTAAGGTGCATTGGCCGTGCTAAATTCTCCCTCAGTGTACCTGAACAGGCGCCAGAGTGTGGCGACTAGGGGATTTTCACAGTAACTTCATTGTAGTGTTAATGTAAGCCTACTTGTGACTCTAGAACAAAGAACAAAGAAAATTACAGCACAGGAACAGGCCCTTCGGCCCTCCAAGCCTGCACCGACCATGCTGCCTGACTTAACTAAAACCCTCTACCCTTCCAGGGACCATATCCCTCTATTCCCATTCTATTCATGTACTTGTCAAGACGCCCCTTAAAAGTCACTACCGTATCCGCTTCCACTACCTCCCCCGGCAACGGGTTCCAGGCATCCACTACTCTCTGCATAAAAAATCTGCCTTGTACATCTCCTTTAAACCTTGCACCTTAAACCTATGCCCCCTAATAATTGACTCTTCCACCCTGGGAAAAAGTTTCTGACTGTCCAACTAATAAATAAATTTTGAAAACATTAAACAATAGCCTTGACAATCTGCATGCCCGTTTTCTGGCTGCATCCAGCCATCCTGTGGGCCAATTCTGCAGAGGCAGGATGTGGGGAAGGCAGGCGGTGTAGGCCTACCCATCCATATGTGAGTCACCGACATGGCTCATTAAGAGGTCAATGAAAGGAGGCTGACTGGGATTTTCCAGTTGGCCACCAATATCCTGTAGTGGCAGGGTATTTAGATACCTGGAGACACTCTCCCAACCATAGACTGGAGACCAGTACTCCAGGCAGGCCTGGAGGCTCTCGCTACCTGCCTGGTTGCTGCAGCAACTACGCTAGGTCACCCAGTGTAAGGGCTCTCCTGGCAGGTTCCCAAGATGGAGGGGCCACCCCACGTCTCTTGGATGGTCCGCCTGGTGGCAAATAATGCCCCATGGTCACAGTGCCACCACCTATTAGTGACCACCATCCACCCCTCCCCGATTATTACGTGTTCCAGATATGTATTGTACTGCCGTGCTTTTCGCGGAGAATTGGGCGTGGGGGGACGCTATTGAAGCTTTGAGTCGTAAATCGGGTTTTAGCGATGGGCTTCGTTCAAACAGCACTTCTGTCACTGGATTCGTGAAATGGTTCTCAGGACTAGCTGCAGCCTGGAACGTTAAAAGATATAGCTCACCCTTGCAGGCTCTGTGGGTTCTATGTTCTGAGGCTGGACCTACAAGGGAGATTTAATGGGGTCTACTGCTGTAGTAAAAAGTTCTGCCTTCAGCTTCCAGGCTTTTCTTCCTGGAATGTTTTCTGGTGAATTTTCTCAGCGTCTCCAACTTCTTAAAGTCTGAATTTCCTTATTGTTGCTGTTTTTCCTAAGTTGTTCAATTTTAGTGAGGGTTTTTGACCCAGAGCTGCCACCATGTTGGGAGGGTGTCAAACCCCGTCTCTTAAAGAGGTCTTTATCGTCTTCAGTAGGTTAACAGTCTTTATTAATTACTTGTCAAATGTGTGAATCACAAAAAGTTGGTTTGCTGGTGTAGCAGGTAATTAAGAAGGCAAATGGAATTTTCATTGCCAGAGGGATGGAGTTTAAAAACAGCAAGGTTATGTTGCAGCTGTATAAGGTGCTGGTGAGGCCTCACCTGGAGTACTGTGTACAGTTCTGGGCTCCTTACTTGACAAAGGCTATACTGGCACTGGAGGGGGTACAGAGGAGATTCACTAGGTTGATTCTGGAGTTGAGAGGGTTGGCTTATGAGGAAAGACTGAGTAGACTGGGGCTATACTCATTGGAATTCAGAAGAATGAGGGGAGATCTTATAGAGCAAGTAACATGCAAGATTATGAAGGGAATAGATAAGATAGAAGGGAGGTTGTTTTCACTGGCAGGTGATGCTAGAACTAGGGGGCATAGCCTCAAAATAAGGGGGAGCAGATTTAGGACTGAGTTGAGGAGGAACTTCTTCACACAAAGGGTTGTGAATCTGTGGAATTCCCTGCCCAGTGAAGCAGTTGAGGCTACCTCATTGAATGTTTTTAAGTCAAGGATAGACAAATTTTTGGACAGTAAAGGAATTAAGGGTGATGGCGAGCGGGCGGGTAAGTGGAGCTGAGTCCATGAAATGATCAGCCATGATCTTATTGAATGGCGGAGCAGGCTCGAGGGGCCAGATGACCAATCTTGCTCCTACTTCTTATGTTCTTATGTTGTTACTGTCTACATAAATACAGTAAAGGATATTGACAAGGAGCTATCTCCATGTCTAGGTGACTATATGTTCCTGCTCAACACCCCACTGACCCTAGGTCCGGTCATGTGCCTTCTCACATCATGTGGGGTGATACTGTGCTTAGTCCCACACTAACCCTGGCTGTCCCAGCCCTTTATACTACACACATCACAAAGACCACCTGTTTCTATCTCCTGAACATTGCTCGACTCTGCCCCTGCCTCAGCTCATCTGTGAACACTCCCATACTCGTCTCTGCTACTTCTACACTATTCGAATACATTGCTGGCCAGCTTCCCATATTATATCCTCCAGAAGCTTGAGGGTGGCAAAAACTCCACTGCTCATGTCCTAGCTTGGCTCAAACAACAGAGACAGTGGTGCAGTGTTATTGTCACTGGACTAGTACTCCAGAGACCCAGGGTAATGCTCTGGGGACCCGGGTTTGAATCCCGCCACGGCAGATGGTGAAATGTGAATTTAATAAAAATCTGGAATTAAGAATCTACGGATGACCATGAAACCATTGTTGATTGTCAAAAAAACCCATCTGGTTCACTAATGTCCTTTAGGGAAGGAAATCTGCCATCCTTACCTGGTCTGGCCTACATGTGACTCCAGAGCCACAGCAATGTGGTTGACCCTTAAATACCTTCAGAGCTTCAGGGATGGGCAATAAATGTGGCCGAGCCAGTGGTGCACACATCCCATGAATGAACAAAAAAACAAACCTTGCACCATGTTGCATTCACAAATCCTGGGCTTGCTGACATTTTAAGATCTTTATCCTTTGTCCTTTTTCTCAACCTATCTCTGTAACTTCTCTTCAAGCTCTCTAACTCTCCTTGCACCCCTCTAAATCTAACCTATCAGCATTCCTTCTTTTAATCATTCTGCACATTGGTGGTTATGCCTTCAGCTGCCAAAGCCCTAAGCTCTGGAATTCCCTCCCTGGACCTTCACACCACTCTTTCTCCTCCTTTAAGATGCCCCTTAAAAGCATCTTTTCAACCAAACATTTGGTCAGATGCCTGAGTGTCACTTTAAGCATCAATTCTTTTGTCTTACAATGCTCCCATAAAGCGCCTTGGTATGTTTAATATGTTAAAGGTCCTTTATTGCTATTGAAGTGGTGATACAAAACTCTTTTCCTTCATCCATCATGATCTTATTGAATGGCGCAGCAGACTTGATGGGCCGAATGGCCTACTTCTGCTCCTACGTCTTATGGTCTATCCAGGTCATTTGTAAGAATAATGAAAAGCTGAGGCCCGAGTACAGATCCTTGGGCACCACTAGCCAACGTCAAACTCCAATGGCTGGTTGGTCAGAAAGATACGAAGGGTGGGATTTTCCAGTTGCGCTCGCTCCAAGGCCGGAAAATCCTGCCTGAGGTCAACGAACCTTTGCATGGTCTGTGTTCCGCCCCCTACAATTCCCGTGGCGGGCGGGACAGTAAAATTCCGCCCCAAGTCTTTGTTTCTTCCAGACAGGGCTTTATACCAATTTACATAAAACTCTCTCTTTCTCCGATTCAGGGGGCGGCACGGTAGCACAGTGGTTAGCACTGCTGCTTCACAGCTCCAGGGACCTGGGTTCGATTCTGGGCTCGGGTCACTGTCTGTGTGGAGTTTGCACATTCTCCTCGTGTCTGCGTGGGTTTCCTCCGGGCGCTCCGGTTTCCTCCCACAGTCCAAAGATGTGCGGGTTAGGTTGATTGGCCATGCTAAAATTGCCCCTTAATGTCCTGGGATGCGTAGATTAGAGGGATTCGCGGGTAAAATATGTAGGGATATGGAGGTAGGGCCTGGGTGGGATTGTGGTCGGTGCAGACTCGATGGGCCGAATGGCCTCTTTCTGTACTGTAGGGTTTCTATGATTTCTATGATTTCTATCACATTTCACACGCTTTTGTTTCATTCTGTTCTTCCTTTTATAGTCTTACTAAAAAATATTTTTGACTCCATCCTTAAAGTTACAAAGCCAATGCTCAGAGTGGAGCGGGCAAACCTGGACCCAAACAAGGTCCAAGCCGACAAGATAAGACATTTCACCCCATCTTGGGCTGGATCTTAGCCAAAAGGCCGAGACCAGTCAGCAAATGAACTAATTAAGGGGATAGCCCTTTAAAGGAACACGTTTCCCCTTCATAAGCACCCAGTGATCTTAACCTATTAATCTGTAATTACTAACATAATCACGTGTTGATTATTAACTATTTCCTATCCTGACAGACAAATCCTGCCAATTTAAGTACACACCCATGATCACCACGCTTTGTGGATGGCCTCCTGATCAGTTCATTACCCAAGCCAACCAGTTGTTATTGTTCAATATCGCCTCAAAAGGTTCCACAAGTTGTAAGAGCTGATGATGTTTCTCTGTCATATATAATATCTTCATGTCAGGTTGAATGTCATTACCTTCCCAAGCCTCAGTGAGACAGAAATGACACAACTTCACGCTGAATTTCAGCAAAATGACTAACACCTGCAACACATACTTTGTTTCCTCTCTAAATCATAACGGTGACTCAAACACGTGCTCAGGAAGAATTTCCTCAGAGACTCCCAGGGTCTCAAGTTTTCAGGATTAATTAAGTTCAGACCACAGAAACTCAGCTCATTGCTTGCCAAACTCTACCTTTCTTGAAGTTTCTTATGCAACAGATCACTTTAGTGTATAATTTCGCGGGATGGAAACTTGGCCCCTTAACTAAATTATTTCACAGAGTTTTGAGATTACAGCACAGAATGAAGCCACTTAGCCCATCGAGTTTGTAATGGCTCTTCTGACGAGGAATCCAGTTAGTCTCACTCCTTCAGTCTTCCTCCATCTGCCCGTTTTCTCCTTTAAATATTCCCTCTTAAAGCTACTCCGTCTCCACTGTCTCATCAGGCAGTGGCCACTCGTTGCATAAGATTGCCAACCTGCAACCGTTGGAAACAGTTTCTCTTGATTTACTCTATCTAAATCCTTAATAAGTCTCAAGGCACCAGGTTAAAGTCCAACAGGTTTATTTGGAATCACGAGCTTTCGGAGCGCTGCTCCTTCATCAGGTGAGTCACCTGATGAAGGAGCAGTGCTCCGAAAGCTCGTGCTACCAAATAAACCTGTGGGACTTTAACCTGGTGTTGTGAGACTTCTTACTGTGCCCACCCCAGTCCAACGCCAGCATCTCCACGTCATAAATCCTTAATGATTAAAAACACCTCAACAGATCTCCACAAAACCTCTGCTCGCTTTGTTGACAAATATCATGAATAAAGAAGTTGAATTTTGAATTTGTGTTCTGTCGAGAATGGCAAATAATGTCATTTAACAGTAATTGTCACAGCATTTTAACAAATATATATAAAACACTTGCTATTATAATCGGAAAGAACGTTTTTCTATTAATTAGGGATATGGGCGTAGCTAGCTGGGCTCGCAATTATTGCCCATTCCTAATTGCCCTTGAACTGAGTGACTTGGGATGTAAGAGATTTAATAGGGATTTAAGAGTCAACCACATTTCTGGAGTGACATGTGAGCCAGGCCAGGTAAGGATGGCTGATTTCCTTCCCTAAAGGACACTAGCAAACCAGATGGGTTTTTCCAACAGTTGACAATGATTTCATGGTAATTATTAGACTTTTAATTCCAGATTTTTATTGAATTCAAATCTCACCATCAGCCTTGGTGGGATTCGAACCCAGGTGCCCAGAACATCACCCTGGGTCTCTGGACTAATGGTCTAGTAACAATACCACTATGCCACCACCTCCCCTCGAATGCCATGGAAGCCATCTCAACCAATGCTACCTGAGCACCAGACTATAGCATGATACTGAAATAATTCACCACTACTTAATAAGAAAAAGCACTTTCATGCATACCTGAAAGGATGTTTGGTATTAGAAGGGAAAACACCGCAATATGTGGTCAAATGTGTTCTTCTGAGGGTTGGGGTGTGAAGCAGCAAGCAGTAGTTTATTCAATATAAATATGCATACAGGGAAGTTCTCTTGCAGAATGCCATAAGAGACAATTCAAAGATACGCAGTTTCCAACTTCTATCACCTTTCTGATGCCCCATCATTAAGTCATAATGTTCTTATCTTGTAAGTCTAGTTTGGTACATCTGCAATTGCAAAATAGTTTACAAAACCGATAATAAAAGAATGACCAGGGTGAGGTTAGGGCCGGTCAAGGACAGTAGTGGGAACTTGTGTATGGAGTCAGTAGAGATAGGTGAGGTGATGAATGAATACTTTTCTTCAGTGTTCACCAAGGAGAGGGGCCATGTTTTTGAGGAAGAGAAGGTGTTACAGGCTAATAGGTTGGAGGAAATAGATGTTCGGAGGGAGGATGTCCTGGCAGTTTTGAATAAACTGAAGGTCGATAAGTCCCCTGAGCCTGATGAAATATATCCTAGGATTCTTTGGGAGGCAAGGGATGAGATTGCAGAGCCTTTGGCTTTGATCTTTGGGTCCTCGCTGTCCACGGGGATGGTGCCAGAGGATTGGAGAATGGCGAATGTTGTTCCTCTGTTTAAGAAAGGGAATAGAAATGACCCTGGTAATTATAGACCGGTTAGTCTTACTTCGGTGGTTGGTAAATTGATGGAAAAGGTCCTTAGGGATGGGATTTACGACCATTTAGAAAGATGCGGATTAATCCGGGATAGTCAGCACGGATTCGTGAAGGGCAAGTCGTGCCTCACAAATTTGATAGAATCTTTTGAGGAGGTAACTAAGTGTGTTGATGAAGGTAGGGCAGTTGATGTCATATACATGGATTTTAGTAAGGCGTTTGATAAGGTCCCCCATGGTCGGCTTATGATGAAAGTGAGGAGGTGTGGGATAGAGGGAAAGTTGGCTGATTGGATAGGTAACTGGCTGTCCGATCGAAGTAAGAAGTCTCACAACACCAGGTTAAAGTCCAACAGGTTTATTTGGTAGCAAATATCATAAGCTTTCGGAGCAGAGCTCCTTCGTCAGATGGAGTGGATATCTGTTCTCAAACAGGGCACAGACACAGAAATCAAATTACAGAATACTGATTAGAATGCAAATCTATTTGCATTCTAATCAGTATTCTGCAATTTGATTTCTGTGTCTGTGTCCTGTTTGAGAACAGATATCCACTCCATCTGACGAAGGAGCTCTGCTCCGAAAGCTTATGGTATTTGCTACCAAATAAACCTGTTGGACTTTAACCTGGTGTTGTGAGACTTCTTACTGTGCTTACCCCAGTCCAACGCCGGCATCTCCACATCATGTCTGATCGAAGACAGAGGGTGGTGGTGGATGGAAAATTTTTGGATTGGAGGCAGGTTGCTCGCGGAGTGCCACAGGGATCAGTGCTTGGTCCTCTGCTCTTTGTGATTTTTATTAATGACTTAGAGGAGGGGGCTGAAGGGTGGATCAGTAAATTTGCTGATGACACCAAGATTGGTGGAGTAGTGGATGAGGTGGAGGGCTGTTGTAGGCTGCAAAGAGACATAGATAGGATGCAAAGCTGGGCTGAAAAATGGCAAATGGAGTTTAACCCTGATAAATGTGAGGTGATTCATTTTGGTAGGACTAATTTAAATGTGGATTACAGGGTCAAAGGTAGGGTTCTGAAGACTGTGGAGGAACAGAGAGATCTTGGGGTCCATATCCACAGATCTCTAAAGGTTGCCACTCAAGTGGATAGAGCTGTGAAGAAGGCCTATAGTGTGTTAGCTTTTATTAACAGGGGGTTGGAGTTTAAGAGCCATGGGGTTATGCTGCAACTGTACAGGACCTTGGTGAGACCACATTTGGAATATTGTGTGCAGTTCTGGTCACCTCACTATAAGAAGGATGTGGAAGCGCTGGAAAGAGTGCAGAGGAGATTTACCAGGATGCTGCCTGGTTTGGAGGGTAGGTCTTATGAGGAAAGGTTGAGGGAGCTAGGGCTGTTCTCTCTGGAGCGGAGGAGGCTGAGGGGAGACTTAATAGAGGTGTATAAAATGATGAAGGGGATAGATAGAGTGAACGTTCAAAGACTATTTCCTCGGGTGGATGGAGCTATTACAAGGGGGCATAACTATAGGGTTCGTGGTGGGAGATACAGGAAGGATATCAGAGGTAGGTTCTTTACGCAGAGAGTGGTTGGGGTGTGGAATGGGCTGCCTGCAGTGATAGTGGAGTCAGACACTTTAGCAACATTTAAGCGGTTATTGGATAGGCACATGGAGCACACCAGGATGATAGGGAGTGGGATAGCTTGATCTTGGTTTCAGATAAAGCTCGGCACAACATCGTGGGCCGAAGGGCCTGTTCTGTGCTGTACTGTCCTATGTTCTATGTTCTATATCTTTCAATGGAAGAGTTAAATTGTGTCCCCGTGCACAGCATTATTACAACTTGTACATTTTTGAAACTGATTTCAATACAAAGAGAAAAGCAAGACTGACGTTCAAACGGTGCCATTCAGACCTCAGAAGGTCCAAAGAGCTTTACAGCCAGAGCCGTTTGAAGTGCAGTCATTGTTGTAATGTCGGAAATGCGTCTGCCAAGTTGTGCATCGCACCTCCCACAAAGAGCAATATGAGCTGGTTATCTGTCCAGAGTGTGTTGTCCACTTGTTGGGTCCTGTGTCAAGAACAGGGGTCCAAAATCCTTTTCCTTTAGTGAGTGCATGGGTGGGGTGGGGAGTCACCTGTTCCTTTGTTCCCCTTGTTCCTTCTCACGCCCTCCCATTGGAATGGACTGGGCTACCATTAGCTTTTTTTGGATGCCCTTTTAAATAGGCACCTATTTGGCATTATCAGAGGATATTAAAGCAGGACACACTGTTGATCCTCCCGACATTATTTTGATGTAGTCTCCCTCCCTGACCGTATATGGAAAGCCCAGCAATTCGGAGGCAATGCTTTGATAACGTGGTACAGTGCTTCTCAAACCTCTTCCTAGTGTGACCCGATTCTAATGCTTCAAACTTTGTGTAACTCGAGAGTGAGAATTTGTTTTTTTTAAATTTGATTTGATTTGATTTGATTTATTATTGTCATATGTATTAACATACAGCAAAAAATATTGTTTCTTGCATGCTATACAGACAAAACATACCGTCCATAGAGAAGGAAATGAAAGAGTGCAGAATGTAGTGTTACAGTCATAGCTAGGGTGTGGAGAAAGATCAACTTAATGCAGGGTAAATATATTCAAAAGTCTGACAGCAGCAGGGAAGAAGCTGTTCTTGAGTCGGTTGGTACGTGACCTCAGACTTTTGTATCTTTTTCCCGAAGGAAGAAGGTGGAAGAGAGAATGTCTGGGGTGCATGGGGTCCTTAATTATGCTGGCTGCTTTGCCGAGGCAGCGGAAAGTGTAAACAGCGTCAATGGATGGGAGGCTGGTTTGCGTGATGGACTGGGCTACATTCCTTGCGGTCTTGGACAGAGCAGGAGCCATACCAAGCTTTGATACAACCAGAAAGAATGCTTTCTATGGTGCATCTGTAAAAGGTGGTGAGAGTCATAGCTGACATGCCAAATTTCCTTAGTCTTCTGAGAAAGTAGAAGCGTTGGTGGGCTTTCTTAACCATAGTGTCGGCATCAGGGGACCAGGACAGGTTGTTGGTGATCTGAACACCTAAAAACTTGAAGCTCTCGACCCTTTCTTCTTCGTCCCCATTGTGTAGACAGGAGCATGTTCTCCTTTACGCTTCCTGAAGTCGATGACAATCTCCTTCATTTTGTTGACATTGAGGGAGAGATTATTGTCACCGCACCAGTTCACCAGATTCTCTATCTCATTCCTGTACTCTGTCTCATCATTGTTTGAGATCAGCAAACTTGTAAATCGAATTGGAGGGAAATTGGAGGGAATCACAGTCATAGGTGTATAAGGAGTATAGAAGGGGGCTGAGAACACAGCTTTGTGGGGCACCGGTGTTGAGGATGATCGTGGAGGAGGTGTTGTTGCCTATTCTTATTGATTGTGGTCTGTAAGTAGGAAGTTCAGGATCCAGTCGCAAAGGGACGTGCCGAGGCCCAGGCCACGGAGTTTGGAGATGAGTTTCGTGGGAATAATAGTGTTGAAGGCTGAGCTGTAGTCAATAACTAGGAGTCTGACATAGGTGTCCTTGTTATCTCGGTGTTCCAGGGTTGAGTGCAGGGCCAGGGAAATGGCATCTGCTGTGGACCTGTTGCGGCAGTAGGCAAACTGTAGTGGATTCAGGTAGTCCGGGAGGCTGGAATTGATTTGTGCAATGACTAACCTTTCGAAGTACTTCATAATGATGGATGTCAGAGCCACCGGCTGATAGTCATTAAGGCACGCTGCATGGTTTTTCTTAGGTACCGGGATGATGGTCGTCTTCTTGAAGCAGATAGGGACCTCAGATTGTTGTAAAGAGAGGTTGAAGATGTCTGTGAATACCTCTGTCAGCTAATCCGCGCAGGATCTGAGTGCTCGTCCAAGTACCCCATCTGGGCCAGTCACTTTCCATGGGTTGACCTTCAAGAAAGCTGCTCTGACCATTTGTTGGGGGGTGGGGTATGAGGATTGCGGAGGAGTGTGGGGGTGGAGGGGTGGAGTTTGGGAGTGGAGGGGTGGAGTTTGGGGGTGGAGGGGTGGAGTTTGGGGGTGGAGTGTGGGGGTGGAGGGGTGGAGTGTGGCAGGGGAGGTGGTTAGGCTTCAGCTGTTCACCTGGAAAAGGGAGGTTTCAGCTGTTGATTATTGACACAATTGGCAAATGACTTTAAAGTAATAGGATGTTGTAAAGTACTAAAACTAGGGGGCATGGCCTCAAAATAAGGGGGAGCAGATTTAGGACTGAGTTGAGGAGGAACTTCTTCACAGAAAGGGTTGTGAATCTGTGGAATTCCCTGCCCAGTGAAGCAGTTGAGGCTACCTCATTGAATGTTTTTAAAGGAAGGATAGATAAATTTTTGAACAATAAAGGAATTAAGGGTTATGGTGAGCGGGCGGGTAAGTGGAGCTGAGTCCATGAAAAGATCAGCCATGATCTTATTGAATGGCGGAGCAGGCTCAAGGGGCTAGATGGCCTTCTCCATCTCCTAGTTCTTATGCTGATTATTGATGCATGGGGGCTCTGATTAATTAAAATAATTCATATTAATATATTAGCATCCTGATTATTACTGCAGCAGCAATCAGGCCTCAGAGATCAGTCCATTACACCATTCCCACAAGACAAAAGTGAGGATTCAAAGGGGTCTTGCCGCTTGCAATTGCTGCTTCAGAGCTGATGACACCAAAATCTCATGTTTATGTTACTGTTTATGTTTACCATGTTCATGTTCCTGTTTACTGTTATGCTGTGGGTGGCACGGTGGCACGATGGTTAGCACAGCTGCCTCACAGTGCCAGGGACCCGATTCGATTCCTGGCTTTGGTCACTGTGTGGAGCCTGCACGTTCTCTCCGTGTCTGTGTGGGTTTCCTCTGGGTGCTCCGGGGGTTTCCTTCCATTGTCTGAAAGACGTGCTGGTGAGGTGCATTGGTCGTGCTAAATTCTCCCTCAGTGTGCCCGATTAGAATTCAAATCTCGAGAACTGGGCTTGACCACACAACTTGCTACCACCAAGCCAAGACTGACACCTAAAGGAAGTAAGTAGCACAGGTACCGAGTGGCAACCCGTAACCCTCAGGACACAGCTCCAATAGCAGAGCAAGATTTATCACACAATAAAGCCAGAAAATGTAAGATCTCCGGCTACAAGTTGCCAGTAATGTGTATTTTATACGTTTCAGGAGATAAGCCTATACTTAGGCTAAAAAAGGCAGTCGCAGTTCTGAAGATATTACCTTGTGCACTAAATGAATTATAGTGACACCCGCAATGGAAGATTCAATTGAATGAACACAGCCATCCTCAAAGGTTGCATGCGCCATGAAACCTCACTGCTTCTGTAGGAATTCCATAAGGGATATAGCTGCCAAATTCAACAGCCTGTGACTGACAATAAAAATAATCCTCTCGTCATGCAGGAAAGGATTGCTCACAGTTCCCAGAAAGGATGTGCTACAAGAAGGGACTGCAGCCGTGGGGGTTGGGAGTGAAGGGTAAGAAGGTTTTCGGGAGTGAGGAGAGGCAAATCAAATCCTGAAAACTCACTGAGCGAATGTCCCCATAGTTGTTGCAATTGCTGTGCTCACCCTCGTTCTTGCACAGAGTCACAGGATTGTGATCAGGGACTGAAACTCTTTGGCATTTTCTCCTGCCGTCAGCTGCCTTATGGTCACCTACAGAGGTTGCCGACTTGCATATCGGAACTGGCGAAAAGCTATTCAGCCTTGTTCACCAGGACAGAGCGATGTCAAGTCCTCATCAAAGAGTTGCTCTGGCTGCAACATTACACTAATGTAATCCTGCATAGTCCTGCTTTTGTGAACAGGGCATAGCTGGGCAATTTTCCACATTGTTGGGTAGATGCCAGTTTTATAGCCATGCTGGAATAGCTTGCCTGGGGCCTGGCTAGTTCCAGAGCACAAGTCTTCAGGATTATTTCTGGGATGTTTTCAGGGTAAGAAGTTTAACAACACCAGGTTAAAATCCAACAGGTTTATTTGGTAGCAAAAGCCACAAGCTTTCGGAGCCTTAAGCTCCTTCTTCAGGTGAGTGGGAATTCTGTTCACAAACAGGGCATATAAAGACACAAACTCAATTTACAGAATAATGGTTGGAATGTGAATACTTACAGCTAATCAAGTCTTTAAGGTACAAACAATGTGAGTGGAGAGAGCATTAAGACAGGTTAAAGAGATGTGTATTGTCTCCAGACAGGACAGCCAGTGAGATTCTGTTAGGTCCAGGTAGGCTGTGGGGATTACAGACAGTACCACGTGAACCCAAGATCCTGGTTGAGGCCGTCCTCATGTGTGCGGAACTTGGCTATCAGTTTCTGCTCAGCGACTCTGCGCTGTCGTGTGTCGTGAAGGCCGCCTTGGAGAACGCTTACCCGAATATCAGAGGCCGAATGCCCGTGACCGCTGAAGTGCTCCCCAACAGGAAGAGAACAGTCTTGCCTGGTGATTGTCGAGCGGTGTTCATTCATCCATTGCCGCAGCGTCTACATGGTTTCCCCAATGTACCATGAGGATCTCCACATCATGTTTTCAGGGCCCAGGGCCTTTGCAGTACCCAGCACCTTGAGCTGTTCCTTGACATGATGTGGAGTGACCATACCATTTGCCTTCTTTACTGTCTGCTGTACCTGCGCACTTGCTTTCTTCAACTGATGCACGAGGCAGCTTATTCCAGACTCACCACCCTCTGTGTGAAAAAATTGCCCCTCTGGACCCTTTTGTATCTCTCCCCTCTCACCTTAAACCTATGGCCTCTAGTTTTCGACTCCCCTACCTTTGGGAAAAGCTGTTGACTATCTACCTTATCTATGCCCCTCATTATTTTGTAGACTTCTATAAGATCACCCCTAAGCCTCCTATGCTCCAGAGAAAGAAATCCCAGTCTATCCAGCCTCTCCTTACAACTGAAACCATCAAGTCCCGGTAGCATCCTAGTAAATCTTTTCTGCACTCTTTCTAGTTTAATAATACCCTTTCTATAATAGCGTGACCAGAACTGTACACAGTATTCCAAATGTCCCCTTCCAACAGATGAACATATTACCTTAGGCAACATGACAGTTTCAGGTGTGTTTAATTTTGCCCCGAGAGTGTTGTTACCTTGAGGCCCAGTTCTTAAACTGAATGAGCGATGTGGAGGCATCTGTATTTAATTTTATCTTGGACTGACCAATATCTGACACGTATGTGTGCTGGTGATGAAATTAAACACAAAAAGATTCACTGTCACTGAAACTGAACAGTAGTTCTTGTGGTGAACCATCGTTGGTTCCCACTGGATAGTACTGAGCCAGGGTCTGGCCAGTACTACAAGTGTGCTACTTGTTGCTGTTGGGGTTAGGGTGGGGTTGTTACACCTTTGTATTGTAGTGTTGTGGTACATCCCAGTTGGGCTCCGCCTCCTGGGAGAGGTATAAAGGTCCCTGCTCTGGCTGGGACCCCTCAGTCTGGGATCGTGTATATAATTGTTAACTGCTTTGTTACAGCAAATAAAAGCCTTTATTTCCTGAGCATCAAGCCTCGTGTATGATAACGCGCATCAATTTTATTTGCTGTAAATAAACTCTCGTCGAAGAGAAAAAAAAGAGAGTATGGAGCAGATACTGAGGCCGGAACGCCTTACACTAGATCCACGTGCGGTGGGCGCCTCTAACACCTTCGATCACTGGCTGAAGTGTTTCGAAGACTACCTGGCAGCCTCCGCAGCGGTCACCACAGATGATGACAGACTCCGGGTCCTCCATGCGAGGGTAAGCGACACTGTCTACCTCGCGATCCGTGCGACCACCGATTACACAAAGGCCCTCGAGCTTCTGAAGAAGCGTTATATCAAACCGCCCAACGAAATACACGCTCGTTACCTCTTAGCCACTCGACGACGGCAGTCTGGCGAAACAATGGAGGAATACGCGAACGAGCTCCTACAGCTCGCCAGGGGCTGTAACTGCAAAGCTGCGTCGGCTGAGCAGAGTATGAACGACCTCGCCCGAGATGCGTTTGTGGCGGGAGTCGGATCGTCGTACATTCGACTTAAACTACTGGAGAAAGGTAACCTTGACCTTACCCAGGCAATAGAGCTAGCGGAGATGCTGGAGACGGCCTCCAAAAGCCTAGTATTGTATCCTGAAGACCACGTGGAGACAACGTGGCAGGAGCAGTTGCCAATCCCTCCTTGTCCCTCGGGTTTGAAATGCTGCGTAATGGCGTGCTCACACTCGGGCCAGACGACGGCAGCAGCTCCGGGCGGCCCGCGGTGTTACTTCTGTGGGGGAGCGAAGCATACTCGGCAACGGTGTCCCGCTAAAGGTAACCTTGACCTTACCCAGGCAATAGAGCTAGCGGAGATGCTGGAGACGGCCTCCAAAAGCCTAGTATTGTATCCTGAAGACCACGTGGAGACAACGTGGCAGGAGCAGTTGCCAATCCCTCCTTGTCCCTCGGGTTTGAAATGCTGCATAATGGCGTGCTCAGACTCGGGCCAGACCACGGCAGCAGCTCCGGGCGGCCCGCGGTGTTACTTCTGTGGGGGAGCGAAGCATACTCGGCAACGGTGTCCCGCTAAAGCTGTGTTGTGCTCCGCCTGCGGTAAGAAGGGGCACTATTCGAAAGTGTGCCGATCTAAATCTAGGAACAGCAGTGCGGCCTGCGATTCCTCAGAGCCCGGTTCTTCGTTGTCGAAATCATCGAGGGTTTCGTCCACGTGTGAGGCCAGGACGACGCCATTACGGTCGACGGAGTCGGAGATGTGTGACCACCAGGGGTCGCTGAGTTTGGTGCCATCACCCACGTGCGACCTATGGGAGCGGCCATGTTGGTCGGCACCGACCGCGAATGACCAGCAGGGGTCATCCTCATCGATTTCAGCTGCCTGCAGTGGCGCTCATGAACCAACGGTGGCGTCGATCATCCTGGACCAGGCCAAGCCTCATAGACTTGACAAATCTATGATGAATATCCAGGTAAATGACCACTTGATTTATTGTCTGTTTGACAGCGGGAGCACTGAGAGCTTTATCCACCCAGACATTGTGAAGCGGTGTGGACTCCGGATTCAACCTGTCAAACAGACAATTTCTATGGCATCGAGGTCCCGGTCTGTCACCGTGCTAGGGAGTTGCGTGATAACTTTAACGGTGCAAGGCACAGTTTACGAGCGTTTCAAGCTCCTAGTGTTGCCGCACCTTTGCGCGCCAATACTTCTTGGACTTAACTTCATGGTCCACTTGAGGAGTGTAACCCTACAGTACGGTGGGCCACTCCCTTCACTTTCAGTGGGAGAACAGCAGCCTCCAAATTGCCCAACGCGCCCCGCCTGTAGCCTCTCGACGCTGAAGATCACCACACCCTCCCTGTTCCAGAATCTTGTGCCAGGTTGCAAGCCCATTGCGACTAAGAGTAGGCGTTACAGCGCTGAGGATCGGATCTTCATTCGATCTGAGGTTCAGCGGCTCCTCAAAGAAAGGATCATACAACCCAGCGCTAGTCCGTGGAGAGCGCAGGTCGTGGTGGTCAAGAGCGGGAACAAACCCCGGATGGTCATTGACTATAGTCAGACCATTAATCGATACACGCAGCTGGATGCGTATCCCCTCCCGCGCATGTCTGACATGGTCAGCAGATTGCGCAGTACCGGGTGTTCTCCACCATAGACCTCAAGTCTGCCTACCACCAACTCCCCATTTGCCCAGAGGACCGACAATACACGGCTTTTGAGGCGGATGGTCGCTTGTATCACTTTCTCAGGGTTCCCTTTGGTGTCACCAATGGGGTCTCGGTCTTCCAGCGTGCTATGGACCGAATGGTGGACCAGAACGGGCTGCAGGCTACCTTCCCGTACCTGGATAATGTCACCATCTGCGGCCATGACCAGCAGGACCACGACACGAATCTCCTGAATTTCCTACGCACTGCATCTCGCCTGAACCTGACCTACAACAGGGAGAAGTGTGTGTTTCGTACGCGCCGTTTAGCCATCCTAGGATACGTGGTGGAAAACGGGGTCATTGGCCCTGATCCAGACCGTATGCGCCCCCTTTCTGAACTTCCCTTGCCCACTAGTGCAAAAGCACTGAGAAGATGCTTAGGCTTCTTCTCTTATTATGCGCAGTGGGTTCCCAATTACGCGGACAAAGCCCGTCCGCTCATTAAGTCCACTACTTTTCCCCTAACGCCAGAGGCCCGATTGGCCTTCGATAAATTAAAAGCCGACATCGCGAAAGCTACGATGCACGCTGTTGATGAGTCCATCCCCTTTCAGGTGGAGAGCGATGCATCTGATTTCGCCCTGGCCGCCACACTTAACCAGGCGGGCAGGCCCGTCGCATTTTTTTCCCGCACCCTCCAAGGCCCCGAAATCCGGCATTCAGCGGTGGAAAAGGAGGCCCAGGCCATTGTGGAGGCCGTCAGGCACTGGCGCCATTACTTGGCGGGAAAACGGTTCACCCTGATCACGGACCAGCGATCCGTGGCGTTCATGTTTAATAACACGCAGAGGGGCAAGATCAAGAATGACAAGATCTTGCGGTGGAGAATTGAACTCTCCTCCTATAACTATGACATCATGTATCGTCCAGGGAAACTCAATGAGCCCTCGGAAGCCCTCTCGCGTGGAACATGCGCCAGTATACAGGAGGACCGTTTGCAGGCTCTCCATAATGACCTATGCCATCCTGGGGTCACTCGGCTCTACCACTTTATAAAAGCCCGCAATCTGCCCTACTCGGTGGAGGACGTCAGGTCCATAATAAGAAGCTGTCGGGTATGCGTGGAATGCAAACCGCACTTTTACTGACTTGACCGGGCACAATTAGTCAAGGCCACTCGTCCCTTCGAGAGACTGAGTGTCGATTTTAAGGGCCCGCTTCCCTCAACAGATCGGAATGTGTACTTCCTCAACATCATTGACGAGTACTCTAGATTCCCTTTTGTTGTTCCCTGCTCTGATACATCCGCTGCCACGGTTATCAAGGCATTCCGTGATCTTTTTACCCTGTTCGGGTACCCCGGCTACATTCACAGCAACAGGGGCTCGTCGTTCATGAGCGATGACTTGAGGCAATACCTGCTCTCATACGGGATTGCCTCCAGTAGGACCACGAGCTACAACCCTAGGGGTAACGGACAGGTGGAACGTGAGAATGCTACAGTCTGGAAGGCTGTCTTACTGGCGTTGAAGTCAAAAAGCCTTCCAGTCTCCCGTTGGCAAGAGGTGCTCCCTGATGCGCTCCATTCTATTCACTCCCTCCTGTGTACGGCAACCAACGCTACTCCCCATGAGAGAATGTTTTCATTCCCTCGGAAGTCTTCCTTGGGGACCTCATTACCGTCTTGGTTGACGTACTCAGGACCTGTCCTCCTGCGGCGACATGTAAGGGCCCGCAAGTCCGACCCGTTGGTCGAACAGGTCCATCTCCTCCACGCCAACCCTCAGTATGCCTATGTGGCATACCCTGACGGGCGAGAGGACACGGTCTCGATCCGAGACCTGGCGCCAGCAGGGGACGTAGCAACCCCTGTCGCTCCCATACCCCCTGTTACAAACCCCTTAACTCTTGTTTCCCCCCCGGACACGGCGCGGGCAGCATCGGGACCATTGCTTAACCCTTTTACTCCCGTGTACAGCTTGCCTGAGTCCAGAGGATGGTCACCACTTCAGGGCGTGTCGGGACTCCATGGATTACCGTCACCTCGGGGTCAACCGGCCTGTGAGTCTGAAGGAACAGCTGGACATCGCCTTGGGGAGAACGCCACCGCAAGTGCCTACTCCGGTGTCACCGCCGGTATTGAGGAGGTCACAACGACGGTGCGGTCCCCCTGACCGTCTGAACTTATAGACTGATGACAAATTATTCTGTTTTTGTACCCCCCGGCCTTTGTTTTCAAAGGAGGGGTGAATGTGGTGAACCATCGTTGGTTCCCACTGGATAGTACTGAGCCAGGGTCTGGCCAGTACTACAAGTGTGCTACTTGTTGCTGTTGGGGTTAGGGTGGGGTTGTTACACCTTTGTATTGTAGTGTTGTGGTACATCCCAGTCGGGCTCTGCCTCCTGGGAGAGGTATAAAGGTCCCTGCTCTGGCTGGGACCCCTCAGCCTGGGATCGTGTATATAATTGTTAGCTGCTTTGTTACAGCAAATAACAGCCTTTATTTCCTGAGCATCAAGCCTCGTGTATGATAACGCGCATCAGTTCTCAACATGTTTTAAGGTTGTATCAGATTTTACATGAAATGGATCAGGAAATCCCTTGAACTTACTCCTCCTCTGTTGACATTTTTCTCCTGGTAGGGTGCTGTAAACACCCATGTAAATGGAACCCATTGTAATTCAGAAGTAACACTGTAGGAGGAAGAGCAGCTTGGAGTAGTTCATGCCCTTGGAGTTTCCAGTTTTCTTTTGCCTCCCACATTTAGGAAGTGGGGATTATTTTCCTTACAATACAAGCAACTACAATAGTGTAATCTATGTTACTGCATTTTGAAAATTACCGCAAGCATTGATAAAACTAAGAGAAATGCTGGAGCAATGGGAATGTCACTGGATTACTAAGCAACTCGAAAGGCTCAGGCTGATTCTCCAGGGGCATGAGTTCAAATCCCACCACGGCAGCTGGTGGAAGTTAAATTAAATTAATCAAATCTGGAATTGATAGCTGGTCCCAGTGATGGTGACCATGAAACTATCAGTTATCATTGTCAAAGGTTCATTATGGAAGGTATTCTGCCATCCTTACCTGGGCTGGCCTCGACGTCACTCCAGACCCATATAATGTGGTTGACTCTTCACTGCCCTCTGAAATGGCTGAGCAAGCCACTCATGTTAAGGACAAGTAGGGATGGGCAACAAATGATGGCCTTGTCAGTGATGCCCACATCCCATTAAAGAATAAACTAAAAAAAAGCTGGGCTTGCCAATATTAGCTCTCTGCCCAATGTACTCCAGTGGTTTTCAATGTTCAAGGTTTGATCTCAGGTGGGAAATGTTGTAATTTCAGAATCCCAGGTTTATGGAGAATGGCAAAGTGACACCTGCTGCTTGCTGTCTGACATTTCCTGCCAAAACGTTCCACATTTAAACTTCTTTGTTATTTATTCACAAAATGTGGGTAGCACTGGCAAAGCCAGCATTTATTGCTCTTCCCTGATTGCTCTTGTGAAGGTGGTGGTGAGCTGATTTTTTGAACCACTGCAGTCCATTTCAATGGTTACAATTGACTGGCTTTCTAGACCATTTCACTGGACAGTCAAAAGTCAACCAACGTTGCGGTGGGTCTGATGTTCCATATAGGCCAGACCACTTATAGACAGCAGATGAGTGAAGCAGATGGTTTATTTTATGACACAAAGATAGTTTTATGGTAACCATAGGGGATTTTCACAGTAACTTCATTGCAGTGTGAATGTAAGCCTACTTGTGACTAATTAAAAAAAATCAATGACAAGAATTTTAATGAGATCACCTCTCATTCCCCTAAACTCCATGGTTTATTTTATCCATTCTACGCAAACAGTGTGCTATTTGATAACAGGAGCATAGGAGATGAACAGGCATCAAGCTGCCAATACCATAGTAGAATGCACCTTTGAATTCCTGATTGTTTGAGGGGACAGGGGTTTGATGATGCAGCACAGACAAGTCATGAGCAGTAAGATTCTGTTGCCTGCTGCATTGTCTTGAACGTTCTCCTGTAAAGGACTCTGTAATGGAGCCTTGTACTCAGCACCTACAGTTGGTCTTGGGCAGTGCGCTGCACCTGCTGTAGCTCCACCTGTCCTTTCCCCATCTCATTGTGCTCAATGCTTTCCCAAGTTGTTCTGTTTTGTTCTTTTAATGATCCGGGAGAATGTTAAATAAGAGACGGACTAATCTTTAAACTATTAGAATGGTTTATTACAAAAGAGGAAACAATATAAATGAAATATAAGCAATGAGTCTCACGCTCTTCTGCCCGTCGAGGACCCCAGTAACAGCGGCTGGTCTGGAGCTCGAGAGATCCTGGCACCGTTTGCGATCCCAGTCCAAGGTGAAGTCTAATGTACCCGGATTGAAGCTCCCCTTTTACATTGTGGCACAAACAACCCTACGTGAGACTTGGTATAAACACATACTTGGAAAATAAAATACAAAGATATCACTTGAAGGTCAGGTTGTTATTGTAGTGCTGCGCCATTTTTAGATTTTCACAGGATGAATCGTCAGTTGACTGACAAATTTCTCAACTTCTTCCATTCTATACACAAGTGCTTCCTCCCATATCTTACAAAGAACAAAGACAAGTACAGCACAGGAACAGATCCTTCTGCCCTCCAAGCCCGTGCCAATCATGATGCCCTAACTAAACTGAAAAGTAAAACCTTCTGCCCTTACTCTGTCCGTATCCCTCTATTCCCTCCCTATTCATGTGCCCATCCAGATGCCTCTTAAATGTTGCGAATGTGCCTGCTTCCACCACCTCCTCTGGCAGCACATTCTAGGCACCCACCACACTCTGTGTGAAAAACTTACCCCGCACATCGCCCTTAAACATTCCCCCTCTCACCTTGAACCTGTGCTCCCTTGTAATTGACACCTCCACCCTGGGAAAAAGCCTCCGACTATCCATTCCGTCTATGCCTCACTGACAGGGTTGCCACAGCTCTGTAGTGGTGCTTGTCACGGTAGGAAAGGTGGGGTATTGGATGATGTGAGATAATAGATTGAGATGGCAAAGGTGGCAGGTTTGACTCCTCCTCTATTGGCTGCTGGTGAGGCAGAAGAAGAGCACACCTTACTATGCCTGCAGTAATATGTCCCTTGAAGCAAAGCTGTGCATGGGGAAAGATGAGTTTCAGCCTAACTTCTGCCTGGCACTCTTTGATTTACCTCGGTTGGCTCAGTATGTTAGCTCTTGGCCAAATTGCTGAGTTTCAGTCGGAAGGAATAGAGAACACAGGATTTACTGAATTTTATTTTCTAATGTGCTGTTCTTTGACCTGACCTAGAGTTATATTCAAGGTTGCTCAAACTGTCTGGTCTTTCGATCTGTGGCGAGGTTTCCAACACAAGCAATTCGCGCGGTCGGGGAAAATGTGCACAGGAAAATTTCAGCCTTTTCAGATGTTTTATCCCTTGTCACCAAGCTTTAACGCAGTCATGATGAATCACAATGCAAGAAGGTCATATTTCTGGATCATATTGCATTAATTGAGGCAAGTCTGATGAAACAGCCAAGGAATTACAGAATGACCTAGATAACAACTTGCAAATAAGCAGAACCATGCCAGATGAAATTCAATTTGGCTAAGTGCAAAGTATGACACATGGAAAGAAGGAAGTTGGGAAGGGCATACAGAATAAATGTGCAGATATATCAACCAGAAAATCTGACCTACAGCTTCAGAAGAAAGGTTATTTATTAGTGTCACAAGTAAGCTTACATTAACACTCCAATGAAAATCCCTTAGTCGCCACACTCTGGCGCCTGTTCGGGTACACTGAGGGAGAATTTAGAGTGGCCAATCCACCTAACCAGCACGTCTTTTGGATTATGGGAGGAAACCGGAGCATCCAAAGGAAACCCATGCAAACAACTGGAGAATGTGCAAACTCTGTACACACAGTGACCGAAGCTGGGAATCGAACCCGGGTCCCTGGCGCTCTGAAGCAGCAATGCTAACCACTGTGCCACCATGCTGCCCCAAGAAGGATCTGAGAAAGATCCCCAAATGCAAATAACTCAAAAACCATCCTGAATTTGGACTTGTGACATGTGGATACAATGAAAATGCAACGGTGTATGAACTTCATATAACTTAAAACTCAAATATTCAATAAGAACAAAAGAAGTAGGAGCAGGAGCAGGAGTAGGTCAGACTCCTCGAACCTGCTCCATCATTCAATAAGATCGTGGCTGATCATCTACCTTAACTCCACATTCCCACTCTATCCTCATGACCGCTGATTCCCTAAGTGTCCAAACCTGTGGCTCCCGATCTTGAGTATGTTCAATCGCTGCACATCCACAACTCTCTGGGGTAGAGAATTCCAAAGATTCACAGGTCTCTGAGTGAAGAAATCTCTCTTTAACTCAGTCCTAAAAGGCTGACCCCATTATACTGAAACAACGGCACATTACTCTAGACTCTCCAGCCAAGGGAAAGAGACATTTGAGCATCTCAAGATTCTACCACGTATACAGCAGAAGACTGTGGAAAGTATTTGGAGGGATTCTTTTTCCCATTTCCTATGGAGTCATTAATTGTAGGCTTCTGTTGGACGCTGTTGTTACTGGAGCTGAAATTCCGCAAAGATTTCACTGGTCTCCCACCACAGCTCCACTGGAATCCTTGTGGAGTATCAGCTCTTCTCACTCCATGGCAGAATATAATGCCCTCCTGGTGGTGAATTCCAAGGCGGGTGGAACCATATGATTGGGCAGGAGGGCATGCGGTGGGACTGGCATTGGAGGCAGTCCAGAGAAGGTTGATTAGGGTGTTCCTGAATATGGAGGGATTTTCTTCAGAGGAGAGGTGAAGTAGTTTGGACCTGTACACATTGGAGTTTAGAAGAATGAGAGGCGACCTTGTTGAGACTTATAAGATTCTCAGGGAGTTTGGCAGGGTAGATGCTGAGAGGTTGTTTCCCCTTGTGGGAGAGTCTAAGACCCCAGAGGGCATAATCTCGGAATAAGTTTAAGACAGAGATGAGGAGGAATTTCTTCTCTCAGGGGCTAGTGAATCTCTGGAATTCATTACCACAGAGGGCTGTAAAGGCTGGATTGTGAAGTGTGTTCAAGGCTGATATGGACAGATTTTTAATCAGTAAGGGAATCAAGGGTTATGGGGATAAGGCGAGTAAATGGAGTTGAGGATCAGCCATAATCTCATTGAATAGTGGAGCAGACTCAATGGGCCGAATGGCCTATTCTGCTCCTAGATCTTATGGTCTTCCTCCCTGATTAAGTCCAGGCTAGGAAGATTTGCGGGCAGCCTTCATGCCTGGATGCCAAATGAGGCCCTTAAGTGGATAATTCATGTCCATTTAAAGGCCTCATTCCACCACCTCTGGTATTCAACCTGTGGCGGGTGGGGGTCTTGGCATGAGGGGAGACTGACAAGCAAACCCTGTTGAGCTGCTTGTGACTTTCTTGGGAGGAGGCGGGTGCTCCCTCGTTCAAAGGCACTTAGTGCCAGATTGAAGGAGCCGGTAATTGGAAGGAATTGGAAGGCCAGGGCTGTCGAGAGCCAACTCTCCCCCACCCCTCCCCACCACCCCCCGCCCTTCCTTTTGACACCCATGCCCTCCCCACTCACCTTTATCCAGTAATCTAACAATGATCCTTGATGAAGAGCCATATGTATTACAGGCAGCAGCTACTGTTCCTGATGGCATCGCTGGTAATTGTGAACTGCTGGGCTCTGATTGGCAACTCAAAGGTATGGGATTGCCGCCCGAACAGGTGGAAGCAAAGCATTTAAATGTCCCTTGTGGAGTAGGGAGCCCCAGAGACTGAGGGAATTAAGGTCGAATAGGGCCTTAATTGCCTCGGTGTTCCCAGAGATCGGTTTGGCAGGGATCTCGCCAGTTTTGGTCGTAGACGTCAGGATTCCCTGCATTCTCATATGTTCCACCCTCCGCAACTTAACCTGATTATCATAGAATCCCTGCAGTGCAGATGGAGGCCATTCAACCCATCGAGTCTGCACCAACTCTCTGACAGAGGATCCTGCCCAGGCCCTTTCCCGCAACCCCATGTCTTTTTCCCGCTAATTCTCCCTAACTTACAATATGAAGTCATTTACACAATTATCTCAACAGCAAGGAAACATTGGAGGCAAGTTTGCCATTGGATAGTTATGCAAATCAGATCAATCACCCATTATACCTCTCTCCCAATTCTGGCATGGGCAAGATTCTGTGCTAAAGAATTCTATGATTCCCAGATTTCCACTGAAGTCAATTGAGAGAGATGTACAATGGACAGCTGATCGGATATCACTGGTTTTATATTATCACTCCAAGTCAAAATTACTCCCCTCCCCTCCCCAATTCTTTCCTCACTAGAATGTTCTTGGGACAAGGTGGTTGTCCTGGCAGGAGAGATGGAATAGACTAGGCCTAAATTCCCAAGAATCTGGAAGAATCGGGGATGATCTAATGGAAACACATAAAATTCTTCTTGGATTTGACAGGCTAGATGCTGAGGAAATGTTTCTCTTGGATGGGACATCTAGAACACAGGGTCACAGCTCAGAATACAGGCCATTTGGGGCTGAGATGAAGAGGGTTCTTTTTTGCAAATCTCTTCACCAGAGCTATGGATGGTCAGCCACTAAGTGTACTCATGACAGAGGTTGATAGATTATTGGATAATAAGAGAATTGAGGAAGAAGGGGATAGTGCAAGAAGATGGAGTTTTGTAGAATGTTGGCCATGGAGAAGTGATGAGGAACATACAACTGGCAGAGAGAGAATACAGGAAGAGATTGGCCGTTGACATGAAGGGACACCCAAAAGAGGTTAGGGGTGGCACGTGGCACGGTGGTTAGCACTGCTGCCTCACAGTGCCAGGAACCCAGGTTCAGTTCCCGGCTTGGCTCACTGTCTGTGTGGAGTTTGCACGTTCTCCCCGTATCTGCGTGAGTTTCCTCCGGGTGCTCCGGTTTCCAATGCTGGTTAGGTGCATTGGCCATGCTAAATTCTCCCTCGGTGTTACCCGAACAGGCGCCGGAGTGTGGGGACTCGGGGATTTTCACAATAATTTCATTGCAGTGTTAAGGTAAGCCTACTTGCGACGCTAGTAAATAAACTTTAAACTTTAAAATGATCTGACTGAACAGTGGAGCAGGCTTGAAGCGCCACATGGCCTCCTCCATTTCATGTACCATGTGTTCTTCTGTCCAACCCACCTGTTTACAAAGGCACTCTCCACAGAGGGAATTACCCTATATAGTCAAAATGACACTGGGAGGCAGCAGGTTGGGATAAATGAAGCAGTCATGTGTGGAGAATAAGAGGTACTGCAGGGTTCAGTGCAGGGAGTGTGGAATTGGGATTGGCAAAGGGAAATATATTGAATTTTCAGATGAAACCAGGAGGTATAATTAATTGTGCACAGGACAAGAGGACATGGATGAAATTAATTGCTGGAACAATGACAGATGCAGTTAAAAAAAGAGATTTGCATTTATATAGCATTTTTCATGACCACTGGATTTCACAAAGCACTTTCAGCCGGTGGCCAGTACTTTCAATGAAGTACTTTTGAAGCGTAGTCACTGTGGTGATGTCGCAATTGCAGCAACCAAGCAGTGCACAGCAGGCTCCCAACAACAGCAATTTAACGATGACCAGACAATCTGTTTTAGTGATGTTGATTGAGGGATAAACATTACGGAGGACACTTCTGTTTGAAATGGTGCCATGGGATCTTTAACATCCACCCAAGGATTTTATGGGGTGCCATGTTCCGTGGCGGCTGCCCCCTCGGCTAGAAAGCCAGTTGAGAGCTTGCCCGTGAAAAAGCTGGCCATTCCGCAGTCGCTTTACACTTGCCGGGGTGTTAATTGGCACAGGGTGAGACTTGTGCCCCCAGCCTGGGGCAGGCCTATGGCCATGCCAGCCTGAAAAACAAAACGCCCACCTGGGGCGGATGGCTCTGCTATAGAGAGCCGCTGGCCAATCCGATTGGCTGCCAGTGCTGTCGTCCCAGCAGTGCCAGGTTCGAGCGGTGGCCACCACCGGGACTACAGGCGGAACCAGAAAAAGAGGAGGTTATGGAAGCTGGACTGAAGGTCAGTCTGGGGTATCGGAGGGACCTGGCTGGCAGGTTGCAGCGAAAGGGGTTAGGGAGGTGGGGGGCCAGGTTTGAGAGGCTATGGGTGGAGTGTTTAAGTATGACTTTGAAGGAGGGAGTGCCTCCAATGGACACAAGGGAATCCTCAAAGAAGATCCCTCTCACTTCTTACCCTATCCTGTCTTGTCCAGTAAAACACAGTAAACCTGCCAGGCTGCCCACTTGGCCAGGGCCTCCTCCTGCCATGGATAAAATTGTGATGGAGGCAGGAAGAGACATTTAAGTGGTCATTAATTGGTCACTTAAGGGCTTCAATAGATCAAGGGTGAGTGGGCTGCCCAACCCTTCTACCGATCCTCGCTGTAAAATGGAAGACAGATCGAGGTGGGTGGGAAGGTGGCATGGGTAGGCCATGTGCAGCATTTTAGGGAGGAAAACTGGGGATGTTGGCAGTGAGGAAGCATTGATGGGTTTTGACCTCTGTGGCTTGCAGAATTTGGGAACCATTGTATATCTCAACGTTGAAGGGCCTGAGGGTTAAAACCATGGTGACCTTCTCTGAATGATGTATGTGTTTTTAGGAATGCATCTCTGTGAAGTCATGTCAAATGATGGTAATTTTTGTCTGTTGAAAATTCAGGTGGAATTTCAGCAGCTGCACCCACCAGCCCCGATGGACCAACCATATCCTCGAAGGAGTAAGAGGTGGGACTCTCAGAGGGTTGAGTGTCACATCCCTGTTCCGCACCTAGTACCAGCGCAGATACACACACTTCAATGGGAATGTGAGAGTCGGCTTCAAGCGATCCACACACTGGTGTGAGCACATCACTGTGGCCTCCGGAGCCTTCAACATGTCATTGATGAAGACGAACATCTCGCCAAGGCCATCCCCACACCCCCACTTCTTGCCTTCAAACAACCACGCAACCTCAAACAGACCATTGTCCGCAGCAAACTACCCAGCCTTCAGGAGAACAGTGACCACGACACCACACAACCCTGCCACAGCAACCTCTGCAAGACGTGCCAGATCATCGACACGGATGCCATCATCTCACGTAAGAACACCATCCACCAGGTACACGGTACCTACTCTTGCAGCTCGGCCAACGTTGTCTACCTGATACGCGCAGGAAAGGATGTCACGAGGCATGGTACATTGGGGAGACCATGCAGATGCTACGACAATGGATGAATGAACACCGCTCGACAATCACCAGGCAAGAGTGTTCTCTTCCTGTTGGGGAACACTTCAGCTGTCATGGGCATTCGGCCTCTGATCTTCGGGTAAGCGTTCTCCAAGGCAGCCTTCACGACACACGACAGCGTAGAGTCGCTGAGCAGAGACTGATAGCCAAGTTCCGCACACATGAGGATGGCCTCAACTGGGATCTTGGGTTCATGTCACACTATCTGTAACCCCCACGACTTGCCTGGGCTTGCAAAATCTCACTAACTGTCCTGTCTGGAGACAATGCACATCTCTTTAACCTGTGTTTAACCCTCTCTCCACTCACATTGTCTGTACCTTTAAGACTTGATTACCTGTAAAGACTCGCATTCCAACCATTATTTTGTAAATTGAGTTTATGTCTTTATATGCCCTGTTTGTGAACAGAACTCCCACTCACCTGATGAAGGGGCAGCGCTCCGAAACCTAGTGGCTTTTGCTACCAAATAAACCTGTTGGACTTTAACCTGGTGTTGTGAGACTTCTTACTGGGCCAGACCAACTGTCAGAGATTGAGATAATTCAGTCCTCTGGCGATTGGAGGAGTATTGGAGACAACCTAGATGCTGAGTGAGCCCTGGGCTGATGATGAGCCTTTGGGGTCGTCTGTCAGGTGGCAGAGGGTGAATGTCCACTGCGGGGCCACGTGGAGATGCGGCAGACATTCCGGGGGGGGTTGCGTACACTGGCTCGTTCAGTGGAGGAATCCATCCAGACCATGAGCATCGTGATCACCCATTCTTCAGAGTGCATGGCTTCTTCTATTGAGAGACTGGTGACTGTCCCGGAGGGCTAAACCCAGAAACTCACTGATGGGGTACGGGATATGCGCTCTGATCTGTATTTTATCACATTGTCTCTGAGCTCCGTGACCCGGAGCCGAGGTGAGGAGGGGATAGTTGTAGTTTCTTGGATCCTCGGGAGAGCAGGGAAGGTCTAATGGACCTCATGGCGGTGGATGAGCAGTTGTTGATGTTTCTGATGGGGACAGTCTCTCCTGCACTCTGCCATTGGCACAAATGGCTCGCCGACAGAATGAGCCTTCTGCCACTGCAGGAGACCCCCACTGCACCAGGAGACTCATCGTCTCGGGCAGCCAGAGGATGCCTGCCAGGAAAAGCAGCACAAGGATCAGCAGCCTATCTCCGGCACAACTGGCAGGGAGGGGGAAGCACCATGTCTTGGCACCCGGAAAAGATTGAAGAAAATGCCGCACTAAGACTAATGTTAGTCAGGTGTTTACAAGGGTGATTGCTCGCTTTTGTAGAGTCTGAAAATTCTTGATTTATTTTGTCAATAAATAATTCCCAAATACCTAGTGGTGTTCCGCAGGGCTCTGTACTGGGGCCTCTGCTATTTGTGATATATATAAATGATTTGGAAGAAGGTGTAACTGGTGTAATCAGCAAGTTTGCGGATGACACGAAGATGGCTGGACTTGCGGATAGCGAAGAGCATTGTCGGGCAATACAGCAGGATATAAATAGGCTGGAAAATTGGGCGGAGAGGTGGCAGATGGAGTTTAATCCGGATAAATGCGAAGTGATGCATTTTGGAAGAAATAATGTAGGGAGGAGTTATACAATAAATGGCAGAGTCATCAGGAGTATAGAAACACAGAGGGACCTAGGTGTGCAAGTCCACAAATCCTTGAAGGTGGCAACACAGGTGGAGAAGGTGGTGAAGAAGGCATATGGTATGCTTGCCTTGATAGGACGGGGTATAGAGTATAAAAGCTGGAGTCTGATGATGCAGCTGTATAGAACGCTGGTTAGGCCACATTTGGAGTACTGCGTCCAGTTCTGGTCGCCGCACTACCAGAAGGACATGGAGGCGTTAGAGAGAGTGCAGAGAAGGTTTACCAGGATGTTGCCTGGTACGGAGGGTCTTAGCTATGAGGAGAGATTGGGTAGACAGGGGTTGTTCTCCTTGGAAAGATGGAGAATGAGGGGAGATCTAATGGAGGTATACAAGATTATGAAGGGTATAGATAGGGTGAACAGTGGGAAGCTTTTTCCCAGGTCGGAGGTGACGATCACGAGGGGTCACGGGCTCAAGCTGAGAGGGGCGAAGTATAACTCAGATATCAGAGGGACGTTTTTTACACAGAGGGTGGTGGGGGCCTGGAATGCGCTGCCAAGTAGGGTGGTGGAGGCAGGCACGCTGACATCGTTTAAGACTTACCTGGATAGTCACATGAGCAGCCTGTGAATGGAGGGATACAAACGATTGGTCTAGTTGGACCAAGGAGCGGCACAGGCTTGGAGGGCCGAAGGACCTGTTTCCTGTGCTGTACTGTTCTTTGTTCTTTCAAATGCCGCAATCAATTCTACATCTACGGCCTTCTGGAGCAGGGCACATCCTCACAACTGTGCAAAGAACTTTCTCTTGCATTCACTTGATAGCTTAGTTCAAGATTCTCTTCCTCAGACAGGAATATACATTTATATAACGTCATTCATGTGCTCAGGACATTCCAAAGTGCTTCCCAGTAAATGAATTACTTTTGAAGTGTAGTCACTCTGTTATGCAAGCAAACAGGGCAGCCAATTTGGCACAGAAGAGCCCCATAAACAATTATATGGTCTGATTCATAGCGTTGGTTGAAGGATTAATGTTGGCCAGGACAAGAGAACTCCCTGCTGTTTTGTGAAAAAATTGCACAAACAGACTAGGTCATCTGTTCAACATCTCACCCAAAAGTCAGCACCCTCAAAAGCGCAGGATCTCCTCAGTATTGGACTGAACTGCCAGTCTAGATTATATGCTGAACCCCTGTAGTAGGGTTTGAACCCCACTACCTCTGGAGGCAAGTTCAACTGCTTACCCAACCAATGGTGGAAGAGGGATGCCTCTGTTCTATGTTGTTGGTTCTCTTCATTCTTAAAAACTCTTCAATCGTACAGTTCCTTACACCTTAATTTTATCCAGTTTGGGAGCCTGGTGAACATAACCTGAACATTAGAACGAGGCTATTTTGGAGTGAATTCAGGAAGTATGTGTTCATACCAAGGTTAGCAGAAACTTGAAACTGGTTCCTCCAAAGACTGGGGATACTGGGCCCATTAACATTTTCTGGACCGAGATTGATAGGTTTGTTTTATTCAATTCAAGGGCTGTGGGCTTCGTTGGTTGGCTAGTATTTATTCCCCACCCCCAATTGCCCTTCAGTAGCTGGTATTGAGCTGCCTTTGTCATGTAAATACCCGGGAAATCCAAGAAATTGGAATATTTTCTGCTGGTTAATATTCGGGTATATATTTTAAACTTTGGGAATATGTAAGATAATTAAGGCAGAGACAGAGTGACTGCGTGAACGGAAATAGTGCATTTGATATGTTAATGAACTGAGCAACACGGCAAGCCGATGTTTACCTAAGGCAATTTAGTAACAACGGGGACAGTACATGAATAGATTGGAATAGGTTGTTAAGGGTTTTTTTTTAATTTGTGGGATATGGGTGTCGCTGGCTGGCCAGCATTTATTGCCCATCCCTAGTTGCTCTTGAGAAGGTGATGATGAGCTGCCTTCCTGAATCGCTGCAGTCCATGTGCCGCGGGTTGACTCACAATTCCATTACGGAGGGAATTCCAGGATTTTAACCCAGCAACTGTGAAGGAACGGTGATATACTTCCAAGTCAGGATGATGAGTGACTTGGAGGGGAACTTGCAGGTGGTGGTGTTCCCATGTATCTGCTGCCCTTGTCCTTCTAGATGGAAGTGGTCATGGGTTTGGAAGGTGCTGTCTAAGGATCTTTGGTGAATTGCTGCAGTGCATCTTGTAGATAGTACACACTGCTGCTACTGTGCGACGGTGGTTGAGAGATTGAATACTTGTGGATGTGGTGCCAATCAAGCGGCTGCTTTGTCCTGGATGGTGTCAAGCTTCTTGAGTGTTGTTAGAGCTGCACCCATCCAGGCAAGTGGGGAGTATTCCATCACACTCCTGATTTATGCCTTGTAGATGGTGGTCATGATGTGGAGATGCCGGCGTTGGACTGGGGTAAACACAGTAAGAGAAATCATAGAATCATAGAAATCATAGAAACCCTACAGTGCAGAAGGAGGCCATTCGGCCCATCGAGTCTGCACCGACCACAATGCCACCCAGGCCCTACCCCCACATATTTACCCGCTAATACCTCTATCCTACGCTTCTCAGGACTCTAAAGGGCAATTTTTAACCTGGCCAATCAACCTAACCCGCACATCTTTGGACCGTGGGAGGAAACCAGAGCACCCGGAGGAAACCCACGCAGACACGAGGAGAATGTGCAAACTCCACACAGACAGTGACCCAAGCCGGGAATCGAACCCAGGTCCCTGGAGCTGTGAAGCAGCAGTGCTAACCACTGTGCTACCGTGCCGCCCTAAAATTCATTCGTGGGACATGGGCATCGCTGGCTGGGCCAGCATTTATTGCCATCCATAGTCCCTCTTGAACTGAGTGTCTTGCTAGGCCATTTCAGAAGGCAGTTGAGAGTCAACCACATTGCTCTGGAGTCACACGTCGGACAGACCAGGTAAGGATGGCAGATTTCCTTCCCTAAAGGATATTAGTGAACCAGATGGGGTTTTCCGATGGTCGATAATGGCTTCATGGTCATCAGATTCTGAATTCTAGATTTTTTTTAATCGAATTCAAATTCCACCATCTGCCGTGGCGGGATTTGAACCCGGGTCCCCAGGACATTAGCTGAGCTTCTGGACTAATGGCTTAGCGATAATACCACTAGGCCATACTTCCCCATCAAGAGTTTTAACAACACCAGGTTAAAGTCCAACAGGTTTATTTGGTAGCAAATACCATTAGCTTTCGGAGCGCTGCTCCTTCATCAGATGGAGTGGAAATCTGCTTTCCATTCCATCTGACGAAGGAGCAGCGCTCTGAAAGCTAATGGTATTTGCTACCAAATAAACCTGTTGGACTTTAACCTGGTGTTGTTAAAACTCTTATTGTAGATGGTGGACAGGCTTTGGGGAGGCAGGAGATGAGTTATTTGCCTCGTGAGTTACTTCAAGAGAAGGTGTGAAGGAAAGGTGTCACAGGGAAAGTGCATAAAGTGAGTTTAATTGGCTTTTAAAAACTAAAATAGAAAGATGAAGATGATTAAGTCTGGGAAAGTGCAGTTCCAAAGAACTTAGGTCAGATATGGGAAAGATCAAAGGGAAAAGGCATATTTAAGAAGACATTGAAACCTCTGCAGGGGGCTGTTGTTTTTAGATCTTAGCCAATAGCAGGAATAGCTGCTTACCTCCCAGTAGTCATGGTGTGGAGATGCCGGCATTGGACTGAGGTAAACACAGTAAGAAGTCTCCACTTTTGGCTTTTGCTACCAAATAAACCTGTTGGACTTTAACCTGATGTTGTGAGACTTCTTACTGTGTTTACCTCCCAGTAAGCAGAGTGTGAGGGAAGGAAGCCTGATCTGAAAAGCAAGCTGTTGGTTTACCTCAGAAACAATGCTGAGAGACATAAAAGCCCTGTGAGGTAACAGTTACTGGATTTATATAGATCTTAAAATCTATAAAATTTTGTGGAACAGTTTGGGGAGATTAGCTCTTAAAGTAGATAAGATTGTTTGGAACTGTTTAAATTAGTGATACGATCTACAGCCACTGTCTTAATCAACTGTAATTGTCATTTACTTCACTGTTATCACTTCAATTTATTAATAATTGTCAAGGACAGTTAAACCTCAAACACTACTTCAGTGTTTCCTTCCCTACCTCTTCCTTTAACCAAAAAAATACACTATGAGGGTCATAAGCAAGGGAAAGGTGAGTTGAGATTATTTCATCCTTTTAACTGTAAAAGAGCAGAATGGCAGTTAGGGTAGTGGTATGCTCCTCCTGCCAGGTGTGGGAAATCAGGGAGCAACCTAGTCTCCCTGACAATTTTGTCTGCAAGAAGTGTGTCCAGCTGCAGCTCCTCACGGACCGCATTCTTCGGTTGGATCATCAGCTGGAATCACTGCCGAGCATACAGGGGGCAGAGTGGATGATAGGCACTAGTTACAGGGAGGTTGTCACACCACAGGTTCAGACAGGTAGATGGGTGACTACCAGGAGAGGCAGGCAGGTAGTGCAGGAATCTCCTGTGGCTATTCCCATTTCAAACAGGTATACCATTTTGGATACTGTTGAGGGGGATAGCCTGTCCGGGGAAGATACCAGCAGCAGCAAGGCCTATGGCACCACACCTGGTTCTGCTGTAGAGCAGAGTTGGGCAAAGAGCAAGTGAGCAGGAATAATAGGGGTCTCGCTAGTTAGAAATACAGACAGGCATCTCTGTGGCTGCAATCAAGACTCTAGGATGGTGTGTTGCCTTCTCCCCGCCCCCCGGTGCCAGGGTCAAGGACATCTCTGAGCAGTTGCAGGACATTCTTAAGGGGCATAATGTGGAGATGCTGGCGTTGGACTGGGGTGGGCACAGTAAGAAGTCTCACAACACCAGGTTCAAGTCCCACAGGTTTATTTGGAACCACGAGTTTTCGGAGCACCACTCCTTCATCAGCTGTGTGGAGAGGTAGGTTTCACAAACAAGGCATATATAGATGAGGAAACAATTGCAAGATAATGGTTGGAATGTGAGTCTTTTCAGGTAATCAAGTCTTTCTGGGTACAGACAGTGCGAATGGAGAGAGGGATAATTACAGGTTAAAGAGGTGTGAATTGACTCAAGCCAGGACAGTTAATAGAATTTTGCAAGCCCAGGCCAAATGGTGGGGGTTACATGCAGTGTGTCATGAACTCAAGATCCCGGTTGAGGCCATCCTCATGTGAACTTGGCTATCAGTTTCTGCTCGATGATTCTGCATTGTTGTGTGTCTTGAAGGCTGCCTTGGAGAACGCTTACCTGAAGATCAGAGGCTGAATGCCCTTGACTGCTGAAGTGTTCTCCGACTGGAAGGGAACACTTCTGCCTGGCGATTGTTGCACAGTGTCCGTTCATCCATTGCTGTAGTGTCTGCATGGTCTTACTGATGTGCCACGCCTCGGGACATCCTTCCCTGCAGTGTATGAGGTAGACAACATTGGCCAAGTCGCAAGAGTATGTATTGTGTACCTGGTGGATGATCATATCCACGTCGATGATCCGGCATGTTTTGCAGAGGTTGCTGTGGCAGGGTTGTGTGGTGTCGTGGTCCTGAAGGTTGGGTAGTTTGCTGCATGCAATGGTCTGTTTGAGGTTGCGCGGTTGTTTGAAGGCAAACAGTGGGGGTGTGGGGATGGTCTTGGCAAAATGTTCGTCTTCATCGATGACATGTTGAAGGCTCTGAAGAAGATGTTGTAGTTTCTCTGCTCTGGGGAAGTACGGGACGACGAAGGGTGGATATAGACAGCCATTTCTTAGGATTATTTGTATGTAATTTTCATAAAAGCAGAAATTAATTAAACATTTTAAGAAGAAAATAATAAATGGCAGAGAGGGAGAGAGAGAGAGCATGGCAGTGCAAGATAGGACCTGTATGGAGCTCCAGAGGGACAAAGCACTGAAGGTCTCCTTCTGAGCTGAATCTGTTAAAAGGGGCGATAATAGGCAGGAAGCTTCAAATAGGAGCGATCTTTCAATAGCCTGCCCTTCTCCTGTTTCTTAATTCAGAAAATGAGTGTCTAGACCTAACCATAGAAAACATATGTTTCGCAAAAATAAAGGTGCATGGAATTGGCATTAATATATGAGGATTGGCTAGAAAACAGAAAATTGGAATGAACAAACCAGGGTGTAACTCGTGAAGTGCTGCCAGGGTCAGTGCTTGGGCCTCAGCTATTGACAATTTATATTAATGATTTAGATGGGGAGGTGGGGGGAATACAGTCTAATGTATTCAAGTTTGCTGACGATACAAAGTTGCGTGGGAAGATAAACCCTGACCTGAGGAGGATGAAAAAGGCTGGAAATAGATACAGACCGCCTAAGTGATTGGGTGAGAAAGTGACAGATGGAGACTTAAGTGGGGAAGTGTAAAATGATATGCCTTGCTAGGAAGAGTGGAAAAGCAGAATATTCTTTCAAAGGTGTGGGATGAGTAAATGTTGGTGTGCAGAGAGATTTGGGTGTCCTTGAACATGAATCACAGAAAGTTAATATGCACACACAGCAAGTAACCAGGGAGGCAAATGGTAGATTAACCTTCATTGTTTGGGAGGTGGAACCTGCAAGTAAATAAGTCTTGCTGCAATTGTATACGGCTTTCGTGAGACTACACCTGGAATATTGTGTACACGATTAGTCTCATTACCTAGGGAGGGATATACTTGTCTTAGAGGGATATCACAATGGTTAACCAGAATGATCCCTGGGATGGGAAGGTCATCCTAATGAGTAAAATTGATATCTATTTTCTGGAGCTTAGATGAGTGAGAGGTGATCTCAATGAAATGTTGACAATTCCTAGAGGATTTGACAAAGGTTAACACTGACATTATTTCCCTCAGCTGGAGTCTAGAACTAGGGGTCGGAGTTTCAGGTTAAGGTCTCTGCCAGTTAGAACTGAGATGAAGATAAATAGAGAGTTGGGAATCTTTGGAATTCTTTACCCCAGAGAGCAGTGGAAGCTTCATTGATGATTGTTTTCAAGACTGATAATGATTTGAATTATTATTGTTGCATGTATTGAGATACAGAGAAAAGTGTTGTTTCTTGCGCGCTGTACAAAGCATACTGTTCATAGAGCATATAGGGGAAAGGAGAGGTTGCAGCACATAGTGTTACAGTCAAAGCTAGGGTGTAGAGAAAGATCAACTTAAACCAAATCTGTAAGAGGTTGGAATAGAGCATTGCTAAAGAGTTTATAAGAATTAGAGTACAGTTTTAAGAGCATAGAATGAGAGTAAAAGATAGAATTAGAGGGTAGGCTGGGGACAGCTTTCAAGAAGTCTCCACGCTCCGCTGCCATCTTGAATATCGAAGATATTGATGGACTTTTGGATATAAAGGGAATCAATAAATATGGGGTTAGCGCAGAAAGGTGAATTTGAGCAGGAGTTCAGCCACTTGAGTGGCGGAGCTATGCCATTCATGCTCTTGTCTCTTTCATTCTTATAATGGCGGTCACGATCAAAATGTTGCATTGGATCCTGGTCAGAGGTCAGAGAGAACCCTGAAATAATTAGTTGAAACACCCAGGAAGAATTTTCATGCTACACCAAGGAGAGGAAGTCCAATTCATCCTAAATAGAGAGTATAATACTAAATAGAGATGCGCATATGAAATATGGATGTGGATATTGTTGGTAACTTAGAATTTTTTCAGTCCAACACATTCCATTTTGCCGTTTCGCTGGATAGAAATCCTATGGATTTTTGAACTTTTTCCTATTGCCAGGATCAGAAATAAAAGGTTGCACTCCGCTGCCAAGTAGTTTATTTGTGTATTTCCACACTGGAGGTACTCGAATTTGACTCCGACAAAAAGAGTGAAGAGAAATTTCTAAGAATAATCTCCAGATGCCTGATGCATGGAAAATCCATCTATCCAATGACTGCTGGGTAAAAAAATACACTTCCACTGTGTGGAAATTTGAGTATCTACCATAATTATCCCCTCAAACTGGGCCAACAGCAGCGAGACTGTTCCTAATGAAAACAAAGCAAACTCCTGGACCTCGAAGGACTGAGTTTTGCCTTCAGCAGAATCTTACCACCTTCTGTCTCGGGCAATCCTTATTTGCCCACCACTGAAGATCAGCTCGAAAGCAACCGTGATTGAATAAACTGGACATGTTCCGTTGCGCTCTTCTGAAAATTAACAGTGTCCTATCCTTTTCCTAGATGAGCAGAGTGCTTCGAAGAAGTGGCCATTTCTGCGCGGCAGATGCTGATTAAGTAATGTCAGGCAGAAAGCCATCAAAATAATCAACATCCCCATCACTCATTCATATTGCCAGATCACTGTTCATTGACACTCCTTGATTCATTCTCCACCAGTGCCAGACTCTAAGCGGTGCCTGGAATGGCACCAGCAACTTCCTGATCCTGTGCAGACTAAATACAGCTGGCTTGGGGTTGTTTCCACGGTTACTGAGACAACTGCTTGCTTTTGTTTTGAGAGCCATTATAATGCTTTGCCTGATTGATTTTAAGGGAGAAGATTTCAGTTTATTTAATATAGATTAAAGTGGCTTTATGAGCAAAGTAATAAGTCTCACAGGTTAAAGTCCAACAGGTTTATTTGGTAGCAAATACCATAAGCTTTCGGAGCACTGCTCCTTCGTCAGATGGAGTGGAAATGTGCTCTCAAACAGTGCAAACAGACAAAATCAAGTTGCAGAATACATCATGACTACCACTTTATGAGCAAAGCCAGTGATCTGATATTTGGAGATCAGGGATCTTCACAGGTTCATAAGTGGGACTCTTGTCAAAACATCCCCATTGATGACCAGAAAGTTGTTGTGAATCAGAATGCTGTTTTGAGTTTTTTTAAATTCAGTCGTGGGACATGGGCGTCGCTGGCTGGCCAGCATTTATTGCCCATCCCTAGTTGCTCTTTTCAGAGACGAGTTCAGAATCTTCCACCTTCGTCTGTTGGGAAAAAGATACAAAACTCTGAGGGCACGTACCAACCGACTCAAGAACAGCATTCTTCCTGCTGCCGTCAGATTTTTGAATGGACCGACCTCGCATTAAATTGATCTTTCTCTGCACCCCAGCTATGACTGTAACACCACATTCTGCACTCTCTGCTTTCCTTCTCTATGAACGGTATGCTTTGTCTGTATAGCGCGCAAGAAACAATACTTTTCACTGTATGTTAATACATGTGACAATAATAAATCAAATCAAATCAGCCATAGTGCTGTGACTCTGGAGTCACATGTAGGCCAGACCAGGTAAGGACGGCAGATTTCCTTGCCTAAAGGACATTAGTGAACCAGATGGGTTTTTCCGACAATCGACAATGGTTTCATGGTCATCAGTAGATTCTTAATTCCAGATATTTTTTATTGAATTCAAATCCCATCATCTGCTGTGGCGGGAGTCAAACCTGGGCCTCTGGAACATTATCTGAGTTTCTGGGTTAATAGTCTCGCAATAATACCATGCAATAATATCAGCTCCCCTTGACTGCAAACTGGACAATTCTGTTTAGTATTGTACAATGTGTTAGTAAAGTAACCTGAGTTGTAGTTATAGTTATATTGGTGTCATAATGGCACATCACATTCATTGAATCCCTACAGTACAGAAGGAGGCCATTCGGCCCATCGAGCCCACTGAAAATAATCCCACCCATGCACTATCCCCATAACCCCACCTATTTACCATACTAATCCCCTGACACTAAGGGGCAATTTTAGCTTGGCCAATCCTTCTAACCTGCACATGTTTGGACTGTGGGAGGAAACTGGAGCACCCGGAGGAAACCCACGCAAACACAGGGAGAATGTGCAAACTTCGCAGAGTCACCCGAGGCTTGAATTGAACCCAGGACCCTGGTGCTGTGAGGCAACAGTGCTAACCACTATGCCATAGTCGACTGTACTACGCCATAGAAAATTAATATTTTATAGCTCAGGAATCCATTTGGCCCATTCTGTCTATGCTAACTCTTCTCTTTCCCATTTTCCCATTCCGTGGCCTAATCTTAGAATTATAACCCACCCTCTACCTATCCGCAAATTTTGAACCAACTGACAGATTGACATTTTCCGATTCATATCAGGGATTTTACTCAATGGGTAAGATGGTAAATTTGAGTCAGAACCATGGAACTCAACTCTTGGTCTCTTGAGGACCAGCTAATGCAATGGGTTAGCACATTTCTGGCATCTGCCTCCCAATCCAGCCTGGCCTGGTTGGATGAAAGTCTCTTCCCTCTGTCCAGCTGTAGGGATTCCATCCAGAAGGAGTCAAACCAGCTTAGGGCAGCACGGTAGCACAAAGGTTAGTACTGCTACCTCACAGCACCAAGGACCTGAGTTCAATTCTGGCTTTGGGTCACTGCCTGTGTGGAGTTTGCACTTTCTTCCTATGTCTGCGTGGTTTCCTCCCACAGTCCAAAGATGTGCAGGTTAGGTGGATTGGCCATGCTAAATTGCCTCTTAGTGTCAGGGGGATTATCAGGATAAATTTGTGGGGTTATGGGAATAAAGTTTATTTATTTATAAGTGTCACAAGTAGGCTTACATTAACACTGCAATAAAGTTACTGTGAAAATCCCCTGGTTGCCACACTCCAGCACCTATTCGGGTACACTGAGGGAGAATTTAGCATGGCCAATGCACCTAACCAGCACATCTTTCAGACTGTGGGAGGAAACCGGAGCACCCGGAGGAAACCCATGCAGACACGGGGAGAACTTGCAGACTCTGCATAGACAGTGACCCAAGCCGGGAATTGAACCCATGTCCCTGGTGCTGTGAGGCAGCATTGTTAACCGCTATGCTACCAAGCCACCTGGGTGGGATTGGACAAAGCCTGGGTGGCTTTGTTGTCAGTGCAGATTCGATGGGCTGAATGACTTCCTTCTGCACTGCAGAGATTCTATGATTCTTTGAAACTTGCTGGCCTAAATTATTTCTGCCTTGCTCCTGGGAATCATAACTTCCTTGTTGCATTCTGAATGAAAGATTCTTTCTCTTTCTATTTATTTCATCAGCTCTTGATGCATTTCCATCTATCATATTGATCTTATTTAGATTATGTTTGAAGCCGTTTCCAAAGACGGTGGCCACCTTTGAACATTAACAAAGTGCATGGGACAAAGGCAAGTGTCGATCATCAATATGTGGCTTTGTATTATTTCAACTACATTGCATGGTTAGAGCTGAGATATTCAGGAGGAGACATTGCTAAGGCCAGGTTAGAATGGGGAGTCTGAATCGTGACATTTGGTAAGTCAGGGCCATTGAGAGTGAATGGGAAGCAGCAATAGGTCAGGGAAAATGATGCCAGTAGCTTGGTGCTGGGGTGGCTAGGCCAAGAGTTGGCTTAGGATAGTAGAAATGTGTAAATGCCAAAACAGCGAAGAGGCTGGATCCAGCCAAGATCATATGCTTTTCAAGAAATAGATTACATTCAAGAAGTGGAAAGAAAGTCAGAAGTACCATTCTTGGGAGATATTGCAGGAGCAAACGGAAACTATTGAGTGTAGATATTATGGTCAACAGACATAAAGCAAATTTCAGGTTAGACACTGGAGCAGGAACTTCAATTCTATCAGACTCAGAAAAGTGGTTAAAACCAAAACCTTGATTTCATCTTCCTAATAAAGGTTCAGGACTTCTGTAAAGGTTATCAGCAGTACTCATGTGAGCTGTCAGCTGGCAAGAGGACCAGTTGAGGCCTTATAAAGGTGGAATGGGTTAACTCCTGGGGTGGCGTTGATATGCCCCATTGACATTGGGTAGGTATTGGTAAATCTGCTGCGATGCCAAACAGGAAATGGCTAGACAGAAGAAACAGGCAATAGTTTGGTGGAAATAGAGGTACCCAGGTTCTGTACATACGTCTGTCTCAAATAATGGCTCCAGATCAGTATTTCAGAACTGCTGATGTTAGGTATAACCTGCATGATGACCTTTGGCCTGAAAGCAGTAACAGTAAGGAATTTATAATTGTTTGTAAAAACATTTGAAAGAGACTTTTAAGACTTTGTATCACTTGAAAAAAAAAACAATTAAAATTTTTGGATCATCAGGTCTATGTGACTTGCAATTCTTGACTTAGAGGGCAGCATGGTGGCACAGTGGTTAGCACTGCTGCTTCACAGCACCAGGGACCCGGGTTTAATCCTGGCCTAGGGTCACTGTCTGTATGGAGTTTGCACGTTGTCCCCGTGTCTGCGTGGGATTCCTCCGGGTGCCTCGGTTTCCTCCCTGCGGGTTAGGTTGATTGGCCATGATAAATTGCCCCTTAGTGTCAGGGAGATTAGCAGGGTAAATACATGGGGTTATGGGGATGGTGCCTGGGTGTTATTGCTGTTGGTGCAGGCCCAATGGGATGAATGTCCTCTTTCTGCACTGTAGGGATTCTATGGAGGCAGCACCAACAGGAAGGTAATTAAATAATGGAGACAGAAAGACACAAAGAGCTGGAGAGAGAAGGTGGTCAGCAAGTTGAGTCAGAGAATTGGTTGGAAAAGTGGTTGTGGAAAAAGTGGTTTTCTGAGTGGTTGAAAAGCATGTTTAGAACTGCTGCCATTGTTTATATTAAGTTGATCTTTCTCTATACCCTAGCTATGACTTCTCTGCTCCCCTATGTACTCTATGAATGGTATGCTGAGTCTGTATAAGGCGCAAGAAACAATACTGTTCACTGTATCCCAAAACATGTGACAATAATGAATCAAATCAAATCAAAAACATGTGAAGCGAAAGGCAGTTCTGGTGTATCCACATTGCCATGACCTATGGGAACTGAAAGTTGGGAAAGTTATGGAAAGAACTGCACCATTGCATAGAAGATTCCTTGAGCGTAACCCTGTCTTGTGGAAGCTGCTAACAGCAGTGAATTGGTGAAGTCCTTGAAGGAAAGTGACTGGAAATTTGCCTGAGGAAAATCCAAATTTGGAAAAACATTATGACTGAAATTAGGGCCATACTGGACTGCTTAGAAAAATATAAGAGATTTATCTTTTGGTTTATTTGCTATTCCACTTGTAATTTATAGTTCGTACTGACAGCTTCTTCCCTGCTGCCATCAGACTTTTGAATGGACCTACTTTGCATCAAGTTGATCTTTCTCTACATCCTAGCTATGACTGTAACACTACATTCTGCACTCTCTCATTTCCTTCTCTATGAATGGCATGTTTTGTCTGTATAGCGCTCAAGAAACAATACTTTTCACTGTATGCTAATACATGTGACAATAATAAATCAAATCAAATCAAACTATGCTAACATATTTAATTTATGTTGATTTTCCTTCATGTAAAGTAAAAATCCAAAAAAGCGAATAAAAGCAAAATACTACAATGCTGGAAATCTGAAATAAAAACCGAAAATGCTGGATAAACTGGCAGCATCCCGGGAGGAGCGAGTTTGAACAGTTTAGGCCTATACTCTCTGGAATTTAGAAGAATGAGGGGAGATCAAATTGAGGTATACAAGATGATAAAAGATATGGATTAAGTAGACGTGGAGCAGATGCTTCCTCTTGTGGGGCATTCTAGGACGAGAGGTCATAGTCTTAGGATAAGGGGTAGCAAATTTAAAACAGAGTTGATGAGAAACTACTTCTCCCAAAGGAGTGTGAATCTGTGGAATTGTTACCCCAAAGTGTGGTGGATGCTGGGACAATGAGCAAATTTAAGGAGGAATTAGACAGATTTTTAATTGGTACTGGGTTGAAGGGTTATGGGGGGAAGGCGGGAAAATGGGGATGAGGAGCACATCAGCCATGATCGAATGACGGAGCAGACTCGATGGGCCGAATGGCCTAATTCTGTTCCTATGTTTTATGAGCTTATAAACTTATGAGAAACAGAATTAATGTTTTGAGTCCAGATGACTGTTCTTTCGAGCTCGTAAAGAGTGAAATCTTGTTTGGTAATTTCTTCATTCGGGTGTCATTTGGTAAATCTTTGGTTTACAATCTTGGCATAAGAATTCCCAGCCTCAGAGCAGTACACAAGTTCATCATTAACCATCTTAAGAAGAACATAACAAGTAAAAATCAGCTTTTCAGCTGTGCCACACTCATTGATTTTATGAGAACTGATCCTTAATTGATGGAAATTACGACTGAAATTACATTTTGATTAATGAGCAACATCGCCTAATGACATATTAAGCATTAACTTTCTACAAGTGAAGCAGCAGACCATTCCTTTTTTTCCAGGTGAATCATCTTGTGTTTTTTTCTGGTCTTACTAATTCATACAGCAAAAGCAGTGGAAAGGTGGGCTCTGTTGACGGACCTTGAGTAGAGAGGGTCGAGGATTTTTTTTATTTGCTGTGTTGAAGGTGATTAAATGAATTGGGAAAGTAGAGGGAGGGAAACTATTTCCTCTGGGGGGGGGGCCAGAACAAGGGGTCATAACATTAAAATTAGAGCGAGACCGTCCAAGGATGAAATCAGGAAGGACTTCTTCACAAAGAGAGTAGCAAAGATCTGGACCCTGACAGTGGCTCAGTGGGCAGAACACTTGACTCTGAATCAGAAGTTCCTGGTTCAAGTCCCACTTTAGGATATAAACATAAAACTCCATTGTAATACTGAGTGAGGTGCTGTCCATCAAATGTGACCTTAAACTGAGGCCCTTCTGCCCTCTCAGTTGGCTATAAAAGGTCCCAAGGTGGGGAGCGTGGGAGTTGTCCCTAGTGACCAGACCAATAATTATCCCACAATCAATTATCTGCACATTGCTATTTGTGGGAGCTACTGTGTTTCAAACATTACAACATAGAATTATAGAATCATGCAGTGCAGAAGAGGCCCATCGGGTCTGCACTGACACGTGTGAAACACCTGACCTTCCACCTAATCCCACTTACCAGCACTTGGGACCCATAGCCTTGAAGGTTGTGACATTCCAAGTGGTCATCTAGGTACTTTTTGAAGGTTGTGAGGCAACTTGCCTCCACCACCCACCCTAGGGGATTTTCACAGTAACTTCATTGCAGTGTTAATGGAAATTTAACTGTGACACTAATAAATAAAGTTTAAAACTTTAAACTTCCATTTAGTGCATTCCAGACTGTCACTACCCACTGGGTAAAAATGTTTTTTCTCACATCCCCCCGAACCTCCTGCCCCTCACCTTGAACCTATGCCCCTCATGACTGACCCTTCAACTACGGGAAACAGTTGCCCCCTATCCTCTCTGTCCATGGCCCTCATAATCTTGTACATCTCGATCAGGTCGCCCCTCAGTCTTCTCTGCTCCAATGAAAACAACCCAAGCCTATCCAACCTCTCTTCATAACTTAAATGTTCCATCCCTAGCAGCATCCTGGTGAATCTCCTCTGCACCCTCTCAAGTGCAATCACATCCTTCCCATAATGTGGCGATCAGAACTGCACACATTACTCTAGCTGTGGCCTCAAAAAGTTCTCTCCAACTCCAACATGACTTCCCTGCTTTTGTAATCTATGCCTCGACTGATAAAGGCAAGTGTCCCATATGCCTTTTTCACCACCCTACTAACATGCCCTTCTGCCTTCAGAGATCTGTGGACAAACACGCCAAGGTCCCTTTGTTCCACAGAACTTCCTAGTGTCTTACCATTCGTTGAATACTTCCTTGTCAAATTACTCCTTCCAAAGTGTAACTCACACTTTAAATTCCATCTGCCACTTATCTGCCCATTTGACCATTCCGTCTATATCTTCTTGTAGCCCAAGACACTCTACCTCACTGTTAAACACCCGGCCAATCTTTGTGTCTTCTGCAAACTTGCTAATCCTAGCCCCACATAGTCATCAATGTGATTTATATAAATGACGAATAGGGGGCCTAACACAGATTCCTGTGGTACACCACTGGGCACTGGCTTCCAGTCACTAAAGCAACCTTCTGTCATCACCCTCTGTCCCCTACAATTGAGCCCATTTTGAATCCACTTTATCAAAGTACTTTGTATTCCCTATGAATTTACCTGCTTTACAACTCTCCCATGTGGGACCTTGTCAAAGGTTTTGCTGAAATCTATATAAAGTGCATCAATTGCACTACCATAATCTACACATAGATAGAATCTACAGTGCAGAAGGAGGCCATTTGGCCCATCGAGCCTTCACTGACAACAATCCCATCCAGGTCCTGTCCTATCCCTGTAACCCCACTTATTTTCCCCCTAAACCCCCTGACATTAAGGGTAATTTCTCATGGCCAATCCACCTAACCTGCACATATTTGGACTGTGGGAGGAAACTGGAGCACCCGGAGGAAATCCACGTAGACACGGGGAGTAATAATCATAGAAACAATCGTAGAAACCCTACAGTGCAGAAAGAGGCCATTTGGCCCATCAAGTCTACACTGACCACAATCCCACCCAGGCCCTACCCCCACATATTTACCCGCTAGTCCCTCTAACCTTTGCATCTCAGGACTCTAAGGGCCAATCAACCTAACCCGCACATCTTTGGACTGTGGGAGGAAACCGGAGCACCCGGAGGAAACCCACGCAGACACGAGGAGAATGTGCAAACTCCACATAGACAGTGATCCAAGCCAGGAATCGAACCCAGGTCCCTGGAGCTGTGAAGCAGCAGTGCTAACCACTGTGCTACCGTGCCGCCCACGGAGAATGTGCAAACTCCACACAGACAGTCACCCGAGGCTGGAATTGAACCCGGGTCCCTACACACCCAGCCACCTCCTCAAAAAATTCGATCAACAGTGACTACATTTAAAAATAACTTTTAATGAGACTATAAGGGGTACGGACAGGTTGTGAAGGGAGCAGCTGTTCCCTTTGATTGACGGGTCAATCACAAGGGGGCATAGTTTTAGGGTAAGGGGCAGAAGATTCAGAGGGGATTTGAGAAACATCTTTTTCACTCAGAGGGTGGTTAGAATCTGGAATGCACAGCCTGGTTTCACAGTCAAGCCTGGAAACCTTACAACCTTTAAATTTCAGAATATTCAAGGATATGGGATGTGCAGGAAAATGGGAATAGTGGTAGTTACTGTCGGTGCAGACTCAATGGGCCAAAGGACCTTTCCTGTGCTGTACGACTCTGTTAAGACGGTACCACAGAATTCATGCAGAAGGCGTGCTGGTTAGGTGCATTGGCTATGCTGAATTCTCCCTCAGTGTACCTGAACAGGCACCGGAGTGTTGGCGACTAGGGGATTTTCACAGTAACTTCATTGCATTGTTAATGTAAGCCTACTTGTGACACTAAGAAATAAAGAAACAAACAAACTTTTTCTGCTCTATGACATAATTTTACTGATATCAGTTTCTAGGAAACCAATTCCAAATAATTCAGCTCTGACGAAGGGCCATCCAGACTCAAAACATTGGATTGGCAGTAACTTACATTTGCCCAAATAATTGTGCGTGGTTAGCTCCACCTTATTTATTTCTATTTATTAGTGTCACAATAGTCAAGTGGGCGGCACACTGGTTAGCACTGCTGTCTCACAGCACCAGGGACCCGGGTTCGATTCCCGGTTTGGGTCACTGTCTGTGCGGAGTCTGCACGTTCTCCCTGTGTCTGAGTGGGTTTCCTCCGGTTTCCTCCCACAGTCTGAAAGACGTGCTGGTTAGGTGCATTGGCCGTGCTGAATTCTCCCTCAGTGTACCCGAACAGGCGCCGGAGTGTGGCGACGAGGGGATTTTCACAGTAACTTCATTGCAGTGTTAATGTAAGCCACTTTTTTAAACGTTTATTATGTTAGTGTCATAAGTACGCTGACATTAACACTGCAATGAAGTTACTGTGAGAGTCCTCTGGGTGAATTGTCCCAGGTGCTGTCAGTGATTAACACGAGGGAGAGGGCAGGGGCGGGGAGGGGCAAAGAAGGGGCGGGGCGGCCATGTTGTTGGACCGCTGCCAAAGGCCCTCCATCCGGGTAAGCAGCGCCCTCAGGCGGCTCTGACCCCGGAAGTGCTCCTCCTCATGGTTACTGCGGAGACGCGGCGGTTGGCGGGCCGCACGCTTTGAAACACCTCGCCGGCAACAACAACCAGCACCGGGAAAAAACACTCCACCCGGCTGCTCCGCTCCGCTCCGCTCCCACCGACCTGACCAGCATGGCCGGCCATTTACCTCCTTGTGTCATTGACTGCGGGACCGGGTGAGTCTGCTGTCCTTTCCGGGGGCAGGAGCCGGCCGGCGGGCGGTGCAGCAACGTGAAGCAGCGCCCACCCACCTGCCGTCAATCACAGCCGTCGCCATGGTTACGCTCGCGGCCAGTTGGGGAGGGAGGGGGTGGGGCCTGGGGGGAGGGAGGGGGTGGGGCCTGGGGGGAGGGAGGGGGTGGGGCCTGGGGGGAGGGAGGGGGTGGGGCCTGGGGGGAGGGAGGGGGTGGGGCCTGGGGGGAGGGAGGGGGCGGGGCCTGGGGGGAGGGAGGGGGCGGGGCCTGGGGGGAGGGAGGGGGCGGGGCCTGGGGGGAGGGAGGGGGCGGGGCCTGGGGGGAGGGAGGGGGCGGGGCCTGGGGGGAGGGAGGGGGCGGGGCCTGGGGGGAGGGAGGGGGCGGGGCCTGGGGGGAGGGAGGGGGCCTGGGGGGAGGGAGGGGCCGGGGGAGAGGGGAGGGGCCTGGGGTGGGGTGGGGGGAGAGGGGAGGGGCTTGGGGGAGAGGGGAGGGGCCTGGGGTGGGGTGGGGTGGGGGGAGGGGCCTGGGGGAGAGGGGAGGGGTCTGGGGGAGGGGTAGAGGGTGGAGGAGTGGGGCGGGGGGGGCGGGGAGGGGTTGGGCCTGAGGGGGAGGGGGTGTAGGAGAGAAGAGAGGGGCCGGGGGGGGAGTGTGTGGGAGAGAAGGGATGGGTGGGGGTGTGGGAGAGAAGGGATGGGTGGGGGTGTGGGAGAGAAAGGAGGGGCCGGGGGGATTAGAGGGGGGGAGGGGCTGGGTGGGGGGGAGGGGCTGGGTGGGGGGGAGGGGCTGGGTGGGGGGGGAAGGGCTGGGTGGGGGGGGAGGGGCTGGGTGGGGGGAGGGGCTGGGTGGGGGGAGGGGCTGGGTGGGGGGAGAGGGGGGAGAGGGGGGAGGGGCTGGGTGGGGGGAGAGGGGGGAGGGGCTGGGTGGGGGGAGAGGGGGGAGGGGCTGGGTGGGGGGAGAGGGGGGAGGGGCTGGGTGGGGGGAGAGGGGGGAGGGGCTGGGTGGGGGGAGAGGGGGGAGGGGCTGGGTGGGGGGAGAGGGGGGAGGGGCTGGGTGGGGGAAGAGGGGGGAGGGGCTGGGTGGGGGGAGAGGGGGGAGGGGCTGGGTGGGGGGAGAGGGGGGAGGGGCTGGGTGGGGGGGGAGGGGCTGGGTGGGGGGAGAGGGGGGAGGGGCTGGGTGGGGGGGGAGGGGCTGGGTGGGGGGGGGAGGGGCTGGGTGGGGGGAGAGGGGGGAGGGGCTGGGTGGGGGGAGAGGGGGGAGGGGCTGGGTGGGGGGAGAGGGGGGAGGGGCTGGGTGGGGGGAGAGGGGGGAGGGGCTGGGTGGGGGGAGGGGCTGGGTGGGGGGAGAGGGGGGAGGGGCTGGGTGGGGGGAGAGGGGGGAGGGGCTGGGTGGGGGGAGAGGGGGGAGGGGCTGGGTGGGGGGAGAGGGGGGAGGGGCTGGGTGGGGGGAGAGGGGGGAGGGGCTGGGTGGGGGGAGAGGGGGGAGGGGCTGGGTGGGGGGAGAGGGGGGAGGGGCTGGGTGGGGGGAGAGGGGGGAGGGGCTGGGTGGGGGGAGAGGGGGGAGGGGCTGGGTGGGGGGAGAGGGGGGAGGGGCTGGGTGGGGCCGGGGGAGGGGGGAGGGGCCGGGTGGGGGGAGGGGGGCCGGGGGAGGGGGGAGGGGCCGGGTGGGGGGAGGGGGGCCGGGTGGGGGGAGGGGGGCCGGGTGGGGGGAGGGGGGCCGGGCCAGGTGGAGGAGAGGGGGGCCTGGCCGGGTGGGGGAGAGGGGGGCCTGGCCGGGTGGAGGGGGAGGGGGTGGGGCCGGGTTTGGGGGGGCCGGGGGGAGGGGGGAGGGGCCGTGGGGTGGGGAGAGGGTTGAGGGCTGGGGGGGGTGGGGAGAGGTGTGAGGGGCCGGGGAGGTGGGAGGGGCCGGGAGGGTGGGGGCTAGAGGTGGGAGGGGGTGGGGGGAGAGGAGGAGGAGGGGGGGGGGGGTGGGGTGGGGTGGAGAGGGAGGGAGGGGCCGAGGGGGGGTGGGGTGGAGAGGGAGGGAGGGGCCGGGGGGGGGTGGGGGGAGAGGAGGAGGGAGGATGGGGTGGAGAGGGAGGGAGGGAGGGGCTGGGGGGATGGGGGCGGAGGAGGGAGGGGCCGGGGAAGCGGTGGAGAGGGAGGGGGGGGGATGGGGGCGGAGGAGGGAGGGGCCGGGGAGGCGTTGGAGAGGAGGGATGGGTCGGGTTGTTGGGGGTGAGGGAGAAGGGAGGGGATGGGGAGGAGGGAGAAGGGAGGGGATGGGGAGGAGGGAGAAGGGAGGGGATGGGGAGGAGGGAGAAGGGAGGGGATGGGGAGGAGAGAGAAGGGAGGGAGGGGCCGGGGGGGGGTGGGGGGAGAGGAGGAGGGAGGATGGGGTGGAGAGGGAGGGAGGGAGGGGCTGGGGGGATGGGGGCGGAGGAGGGAGGGGCCGGGGGAGCGGTGGAGAGGGAGGGGGGGGGATGGGGGCGGAGGAGGGAGGGGCCGGGGAGGCGTTGGAGAGGAGGGATGGGTCGGGTTGTTGGGGGTGAGGGAGAAGGGAGGGGATGGGGAGGAGGGAGAAGGGAGGGGATGGGGAGGAGGGAGAAGGGAGGGGATGGGGAGGAGGGAGAAGGGAGGGGATGGGGAGGAGAGAGAAGGGAGGGGTCCCGGGGGGGGGAGAAGGGAGGGGATGGGGAGGAGAGAGAAGGGAGGGGTCCCGGGGGGGTGGGGGGGGCTGGGCGAGGGACGGGGGGGGCTGGGCGAGGGACGGGAGGGGCCCACCGGGTGGTTCAGAATGGAGCAGGAGTGTAGCCAGGCTGGGAAGGGAGGGCTGCTGGTGGGTGGGTAGGATGTGGGGGTGATGGGTGTGGCAGGAGGGTAGGGAAACTGTGCACTTGCCCCTCTGTCCAGCAGGAATAGTTTACTTGATTTATTATTATCCAAAGGCGTGCAGGTTAGGTCGATTGGTCATGCTAAATTGCCCCTTAGTGTCAGGGGGATTAGCAGGGTAAATATGTGGGGTCCCGGGGATAGGGCCTGGGTGGGATTGTTGTCAGTGCAGGCTCGATGGGTTGAATGGCCTCCTTCTGCACTGTAGGATTCTATGTATTGGAATACAATGAAAAGTATTGCTTCTTGTGCACGATACAGACAAAGCATAACGTACATAAGGGAGAAGGAAAGGAGAGGGTGCAGAGTATATGTTACAGTCATAGCTACGGTGTGGGGAAAGATCAGCTTAATATACGATAGTTCCATTTAACAGTCTGATGGTAGCAGGGAAGAAGCTGTTCTTGGGTTGGTTGGTATGTGACCTCAGACTTTTGTATCTTTTTCCTGACGGAAGAAGGTGGAAGAGAGTATGTCCTGGGTGCGTGGGGTCCTTGATTATGCTGGCTGCTTTCCCAAGGCGATGGGAAGTGTGGACTGAGTCAATGGATGGGCGGATGAATGGAGCTGCTGCTACATGTGTGTCCATGTGTTTGTCCTTGCAGTGTCAAAGCAGGATCTTCGGCCCATCCAAGTCCATGCAGGATCACTGTTGTGCATTCTTCTGTAGCCTGGCCAGTTTATTTCTCAAGTCCATCTGATTTCCTTTTGAAATAGTTCATGGTCTCCTCTTCCACACTCTGAGGCAGTCTATTCCAGCTCATCGTCAAACTGTGTTTAAATGAAAAGTCCTTCCTCGCATCCCACCCACCATTTCTCACTCAAAAGCTGAGATTCGTATCTCCTTAGCCCTTGCACCATCAACTAATGGAAACAACTTTTCTTTGTCTGCTTCAATCTGGCATGTAATCTTGTCCACCTCTATTAAAACTTTCCTCACCCAGCCTCTTTTGCTGAAAGGAAACAATGCTAGTTTCTTCAGCCGAGCTAAAATCCTTCATCCCCAGAACCATTCCGGTAAATCTCATCTCCACCCTCTCAAGGACCCTCAGATCCTTCCCGAAGTCTTGTGTCTAGAATTGGATGTGATCGTCAAGTTGTGGTTTCTACGCATAAAACTTAATAACTCCTCTGAAAGCTCGTGCTATCATATAAACCTGTATCATTTAACCTGGTGTTGTGAGACTTCTTACTGTGCCCACCCCAGTCCAACGCCGGCATCTCCACATCATAAAACCTAAGCAACTCAGCAGCTTGCATTTTCAGTATTCGCCATTGTGAAACTAATAACCTTATTTAGGATGTCTTTTATATCTTGTGTTGTTACTTTTTGGTCAGCCTTGTTTTAGAGGAAATTTATAACATTCAATACTTGTATTATATCCAGCATTATCCTGAAACACGCTCCCGAACAGCACAGAAAAATGTATTTATAATCACCTTGATTCTTGAGCATAAAAATCATGACTGACACTCTGAGGGAGTGCCGCACTGTCACAAGTGCCGCCTTTTGGCCAAGACGTTAAATTGAGGCCCTCTCTTTTCTCTCAGGTGGCCATAAAAAATCCCATGGCACTATTTTGAAGAAGAGCAGGGAAGCTGTCCCTTTGTCCTGGCCAATATTTATCCCTCAATCAACATTGGAAAAACAGATTATCTGGTCACTATCTCCTTGCTGTGCACAATTTGGTTACCGTGTTCCCTACATTACAGCAGTGATGTCACTTTGGAAATACTTCATTGACTGTAAAGCTTTTTTTGTCTTTTTCAGTGGTTGTGAAAAGTGCTGTGTAGATGCAAGTCTTTTTAATTTGACTTTATTTTTGGTCATCAAAATTTAGTACTTTGATGAACTTCATTGCATTTAATTGTGCATTACCCGGCCTTATTTGTATTTAACTTTTAATCAACATTATTAAAAGATTTTAACATTTATTTATATCAGACCTGCGTTTTTTGCCTCACGTTGTTATATTATTTTCCGTAAACCATCTTCAAAGTCCTCATTAACTTGTTTTGACATTTTTAGCAGTTAGACTTTGGAACGGAGTGGTATTTGTCACCTCTATGTACAAATTGACTGCTGTGGTCTCCTCCTGTTAGATCAATGTCATTTGCTGGCATGTTTTAATTACCTGGTATTTCAATTTGTGTGACTTCTTAACTTGGTAAAATAAGCTCTATAATTTTTAAATGAGATCTGACAATGACAAATGTATATGTTACTTGAAGAAAGATAAATAATTTACTGTTCAATTTTTCTTTATGGCTTTTAAAAAAAAAAGAAAAAGTCTAAATATTTAAACTGTTCTTGGTTTAGTTGTGTACAAATTTGTCACCTCATCTGAAACAACAGCTGTTTATTTTCTGTCTTTAAAGAAGTGTTGTGGACATACAATTACAAGTGAATCTGTTGTATTTAAAGCTGCAATCCCCTGTAGCTGCTAAGTTATACTTACCATTTTCAAAGCAAGAAGTAAATGAGCCCGTCTTTCAAATATATTTCCATATATTTGCTACTAGCTGAGACCTGCAGAAACATTTGTGGTGAAGTAAGTACCTTTGCTGCAACAATACTTTAATTACAGGATTTCTAGTTATTCTTTATCAAATAATTGACCCTGTCACTTTGCCACAATTAACTACTTACATCAACTAATTCCCCTCCTACCCATGCCATTCCATCCCATTCCTTTCATCTCCCGCTGCCACCATGCCACACCTGTTTGATTCCCAGCTTGGGTCACTGCCTGTGCGGAGTTTGCACGTTCTTCCTGTGTTGTGTGGGTTTCCTCCGGGTGCTCCGGTATCCTCCTGCAGTCCGAAAGACGTGCTGGTTAGGTGCATTGGCCATGCTAAATTCTCCCTCAGCTTACCCGGACAGGCGCCGGAGTGTGGCGACTAGGGGATTTTCACAGTAACTTCATTGCAATGTTAATGTAAGCCTATTCGTGACACTAATAAATAAATTTTCTTCCTAAGGTGTCCCCTTCTAATCCTTCACATGCCAGCTCACCTGACTGTACCTTGGGGAGAGGGAATAGGTACCTCACCTGACAGCACCCGGAGAGAGTGCTGGCACCCAGAGAGAGTTGGCACCTTGCTTGACTGGGAAACTTATCTTCCACTTTTTTCTCTTCCTTCCCATCCCCAAACCGGCCGCTGCCATCAACTGTTGGCAGACAAGCAGAGCAAGGTTCACTCATCTCAAAATTGAAAAAACCATGAATGGAATTGGGTTTTTAAAGAAAAGAAATTACAGTTAGCACCTTGAAACACTATTTTACAAATTTATCATCAACCTCATCCCACTTCAAAAAGACTTAATCTCCACTACGTGCTTCGATCCCCGTCTAAAATGACACCCAAAACTAAATGTGCCCCCTGTACCTCCACTTACACATGGCACCGCCCAACAAATAAATCCACCAATTGATGCAGAGTGCAAAGTGACTAATTGGAACAGTCCAGACAAACAAAACCTATTATTACAGATTTGTTTAGAAAGTTGTTCATTCTGGAGTGATCTTCTCCTGCAAGGAGCAGTATTTTGTGTGTATTTTTGTTCTGGGAGTAAATTTGTTTTAGTTTGCTCTCTGCACCACGCATTGACTGAAACTTTAAAGGCACGTGGGTGAACTGCATGATCCAAGTCCGAGCTGGCAAAAGATCTTTGCCCTCCAGCATTTATGCTATGTCTCTCTCTCTCCATAAGATGCTAGATCTTAGCCCGCTGAGTGTCTTCAGCATGTTGTGTTTCCCAGCTTTTTGCTGGGATGATCTGTGCCCTGGCCTCCACGAGGCTTATCTGAGATGATCCAGACGTTTTGAGTGGCCTGGGAGACATCTTCTTCCTTTTGAACTATCTGTGCTTTGTAATGGGAGAGTAGTGTGATGAAATCAAGAACTCAGAATGCAATGATGGCACCTTATGATGATGCTTATTCACCGTGCTGCCTCCTAGTTCTTGGGCAGAAGGCCCAAGAATCTATTCTGAGAGCAAGAAGCAGCATTATAAGTACAAAAAAAATGAAAATATGCATCTTTGTTGAAATAAATTAATATTATATTAGCTACGTAATATATAATTTCCTGTATGTTTAGCTTGGGTATTGCAGCTTTTATCGGATAGTTGGATGAATATTTTAAGTCAAGAAAAATTTAGGGCCGTGGGGAGAGATTAGTCCTTTAGAGTTTAAAAGGAATGAGAAGGGCTCTTATGAAAAGGTGGCACAGTGGTTAGTACTGCTGCCTCATGCCCCCAGGGACCTGGGTTCGCTTCCAGCCTTGGGTGGGGGTTGGGCCTGGTTGAAATGCTCTTTTGGAGAGTCAGTGCAGATTTGATGGAGCGAATGGCTTCCTTCTGCACTCTAGGCGTTCTATAGAAAACATGCTTGAGGGAACTTGACATTGTGGATGCCGGGAGAATGTCTCCCCCTAATGGGGGAGTCTAGAACTTCTGCGGGGCTGGGGGGGTGGGGGGGCGGTGGGGGGGGGGAGCGGGGGGTGGGGGGGCCGTGGGGGGGGAGCGGGGAGGGGGACGCAGCTTTAAATATTCTGAGTCTCTTATTCAAAATGGCAGTGGGGAATTTTCTTTTCCTCAGAGGGTCATTAGTTGGTGGAATTCTCTTTCTCAGAGAACAATAGAGGCTGGGTCATTAAGTATGTTCAAGATTGAACTAGGTTTCTGATTGACAAGGGAGTCGAGGGTTATGCTGTGCAGTCAGCGAGGTGGAATTGAGTCCACAATCAGATCAGCCATGAGCTCAGTGAAAGATGGAGCAGGCTCCTCTTAATTCTTGCGTTCTTCTGATTGGGGCTGTACTATAAATATTGGGTTGCCAAAGCAATGTGCTGGCCAAGAAGGTGGACTGAATCACATTCCTCTGTGCAATAATTATCTGTTGCTGGTGAGAATCAGTATATTTGATGTGGGAAAAGTATTCACAGCATACAAAGTGCTATTCAAAGTAGATGCGGCAGCTCACAATTGCAGTCTATAGGCGCTGTGGGCCATCAGAGTGGTGGAATTGTATTCCCTCACGATCTGTATACTCATGGTCTGGCATGTACCACGCTTCACCACCACGATGAAGGCGGATCCTTGGTTCAAAGAAAGTTGTGAAAGAGTGTGCCAGGAGTGGCATCAGGCATATCAAAAAATGAGGTGCCAACCAATGAAGGTGTAATGCAGGAGTACATGCATGCTGAACTGTAACAGCTGGAGGCTACAGACTGAGCTGAACATCTCCCAACCAATGGCTAAAACGCTGTCATCCTGCTAAACCCAGTCATGGTGGGTAATGAGGCAGCTAATGGTGGCAAGTCTTCATGAACATCCCCTCTTCAACAGTGGGAGAGCTCAGCAAAAGGCAAGGGTGAGATATTTGAAACCATCTTCAGCTAAAAATGCCAGTAATAATCTCTGCTTATCTCCTGACTTCCAAAGCCCCTTCACCACCTACCTCTAGGTATAAATTAGGAGTGTGATGGAATGCTTTTCACTTGCTTGGATGGTAGCTACAACAATACCTGTCGGACGATAACATCTGAGACAAAGTAGACCAGTGTGATGTTCACCCCATCTATCAGTTTAAATTTCCATTCATTCTACCATCTTTTGAATGCACTGCAGCAAATCATCAGACTTCCCAAGCACATGCCTCCACCACCTAAAGGACGAGGGCAGTAGGTGCATGGTAATCCCATCACCTCCGAGTCTCTCACTATTCAAACTTGGACATATTTCATTGTTTCTGTATTGTCACTAGGTCGAAATCCTGGAATTTCCTAACTGAAAACATTTGGGAATAAATTCACACAGAAATATAGAAAATAGGTGCAGGAGTAGGCCACTCGGCCCTTCGAACCTGCACCACCATTCAATATGATCGTGGCTGATCATGCACTTTCAGTATCCCACTCCCACTTTCTCTCCGTACCCCTTAATCCCTTTAGCCACAAGGGCCATGTCCAGCTCCCTCTTGAACATATCTAATGAACTGGCCCCAAAGCTTTCTGTGGTAGAGAATTCCACAGGTTCACAACTCTCTCAGTGAAGAAGTTCTTCCTCATCTCAGTCCTGAATGGCTTACCCCTTATTCTTCGACTGTGACCATTAGTTCTGGACTTCCCCAACATTGGGAACATTCTTCCTGCATCTAGCCTCTCAAGTCCCATTAGGATTTTATATGTTTCTATGAAATTCCATCTCATTCTTCTAAATTCCAGTGAGTACAAGCCCAGTCGATCCAATCTCTCTTCATGTGTTAGTCCTGCCATTCCAGGAATCAGTCTAGTGAACTTCCGCTGGACTCTCTCAATAGCAAGAACGTCCTTCCTCAGAAAAGGAGAACAAAACTGCACACAATACTCAAGGTGTGGCCTCACCAAGACCCTATATAATTGCAGCAGGACATCTTTACTCCTATACTCAAATCCTCTTGCTATGAAGGCCAGCATGCCATTAGCTTTCCTCACCGGTCCACATGGACTGCAATGGCTCAAGAATTTTGTGGAGCTGAGTCCACGAGAAGATCAGCCATGAACTTATTGAATGGCGGAGCAGACTTGAGGGGCCAGATGGCCTACTCCTGCTCCTAGTTCTTATGTTTAAGAAGGCCCATCCTACACTTTCTCGGGAGTAATAAGTATCTGTGATACTCCTATCCCAAAGAAAGAAGACTTATCTTTTAAATTATCCAAAGGAATACTTTGTGCTGTTGACAAAATTTGAGGTAAGCAGTAATTTAGGTTCAACTGGATTTCCCACCCTGCATAAACAAACTGCATAATGAACTTCAATGATAGCTGAATGTGGACTCAATATCTTTGTAACACTGCTCGTCCTTGTGCTCCTATGTATGCATATCGTGTCACCTATTTTTATTACTATGCAAGCAATGAACAATAAGAAGTTCCCCTTCAGGCACTGAATAATTTAATACCCTGATGTATTTAACTAGGTGTTCTGAGTTTTTGTGTAATTATGATTTCAATAAAGATTTGTTCAAATCAAATTGTTTATGATACAATTCCGAGTCAGTGAAGTGAAGATTGGTGAATTATTGTTTCTACAAGACTGCACAGCATCTTAAATCAGGATGCCAAGTAGATATTTCCATGTTGATCCTTGTGCCTTTGCGTGCTCCCCACCAGCTAAGTATTCTAATTCAATTACACTAAATGGAATTTGCAGCACAGAAAGAGGTCATTCAACCCAAAAGGTCGGTGCTGGTGTTTAAGCTCCATGAGTCACCTCCAATCTCTACAAATCCTTCTATTTCTTCTTCGTGTACTTGTCTAACTGCCCCTTAAATGCATCTATTTACCTCAACCACTCCATATTGGAACACGGTCCATATTGTTATCACTGGGTAAGGAAGTAAATCCTGAGTTCTTTCTTAAATGGTTTAGTAACTATCCTATATTTCTGACCCTGAGTTTTAGTTGCCCACCTCTCTCAAGTGGCAGCATCTTCTCTACCCGACCCAACCTAGTTTGCTCCATTTCTATTCTGAAATGAACACTAAATCAGTTTTGCACTTTCTCCATTGAACAAAGAACAGTACAGGAACAGGCCTTTCGGCCCACCAAGCCTGCACCAACCCATGACGCCTTCCTAAACTGAAGCCCTTTTGCCTCCGCACAGTCTGTGTCCCTCTGTTCCCTGCCTATTCATGTATCTGTCAAGATGCCTCTTAAACGTTGCTATTGTATCTTGTATTGCTTCTGTAGCCATTTTGTTTGGTAATATGGAGAACAGGAAATGCATTAAACTCCACTGCAATTCATTTGTCATCCACATGCCCATTGTACAAGCTTGTTAATATCATCTTATGTTTTGTTGCAGTCTTCCTCCGTATTAAATATACCAGCAAATTTCAAATTGTCCACCAATGGTTAAGTACTACTGATTCCTGAGCCTCAATCAAGTTTAAAAAAAAATTATGTCTTTGAGTAAAGGTTTCAACATCTTTCCTACCACAAAGGATAAGCTAAATGTCCTATAGTACCACCAATTTAATTTACATCACCTTTTGAATATAGGATTTTCTTTGCTCTTTCTACATACTATTTAATATGTTTATTTTAAGTGTTTACATCAAATTACTACTTAAATGTTCTGATTGACTTGGTTTTAATTCACAGTTGTATAATGTATGCCAAATTCTAATGACTTTTAATGCAGGGGATGTGATTTGATTTATTATTGTCACGTATTAACATACAGTGAAAAGTATTGTTTCTTGCGCGCTGTACAGACAAAACATACCATTCATAGAGAAGGAAACAAGAGAGTGCAGAATGTGGTGTTACAGTCATAGCTAGGGTGTAGAGAAAGATCAACTTTGATGCAAGGTAAGTCCATTCAAAAGGCTGATCGCAGCACGGAAGAAGCTGTTCTTGAGTTGGTTGGTACGTGACCTCAGACTTTTGTATCTTTTTCCTGAAGGAAGAAGGCTGTCATCCAATCCGCTTCTCGGCCTTTTGGCTAAGATCAAGTGTAGTATGGAGAGGATGCTGCACTTGGTTGAGGTCATTAGGTTACATTGAAGCTTCATATGTTTCATATGAAGCAATTTTTAAAAGCGGCATCTCAGCCTTTTGGCTAAGATGCAAGTCTTGGAGGAGGAACCTCCCCCTTCTCCAATCAGCTTGACTCATGTAGATCGGGCCCAGGACAGGGTGGTTTGGTCGCTTGCCCTGTTGTCAGTCTGGATCGGAAATGTCTCAACTTTTTGAGACTCTGAATTGGATTTGATTTGATTGAATTGGAAAAGTATATAAAAAAAAAAGGTGGCCTTTTGGCTAAGATCGAGTGTAGTATGGTCGGCAGCCCATGGTCGGCTGCACTTGGTCAAGGTCATTAGGTTACACTGAAGCTTCATATGTTTCATATGAAGCAATTTTTTAAAGCGGCATCTCGGCTTTTTGGCTAAGATGCAAATGAGCTCAAGTCTTGGAGGAGGAACCTCCCCCTCCTCCAATCAGCTTGGCTCATGTAGATCAGGCCCAAGACAGGGTGGTTTGGTTGCTCGCCCTGTCTAGTCAGTCTGGATCTGAAATGTCTCAACTTGTTGAGACTCTGAATTGGATTTGATTTGATTGAATTGGAAAAGTATTTTTAAAAAAAAGAAGGTGGAAGAGAGAATGTCCGGGGTGCGTGGGGTCCTTAATTATGCTGGCTGCTTTGCCGAGGAAGTGGGAAGAAATTACCTTTCAAACCTCCCCTTTTTAATGCATCTGTTTACCCCCTCTTGTTGCCCATAGTATTGTCCTACCAGTGTAAAATTTTCAGGATCATTTTTCAGTTATAGAAACCTAGCAACAGAAGTCAAGGCCATTCAGCCCCAATCACCTGTTCCATCATTAATGGAAAAGTGCATCCTTCACTCGTTTAAAAACCTAGTTCTAATTTTGAACGCTCATACTAAGACAAAATATAGTAGAATTTGGGTCAATTATCTTTTGTCATTTGGATCTGATGAGGTACCATTGACCTCAAACATTAATTGCCGAAAACCTCTGACCTTATCTGCTGCAGGGATTCTCCAGTGCTGCTGCAGTGAATGGGGTTTTGGCTGAGCGCCAAATTCTTCGCTCTCACTGGCAGCGGGATGGGAATGGATGAGATCGGAGAATCCTGTCCACTCTCTCTCCTCATGGATGCTGCCTGATCTGCTGAGTATTTCCAGCACTTGGTTTTTATTTCAGAGTTCTCGATTATGCTCTCATTCTGAATTTCTCCATCAGAGGAATTCGTTTCTCTTATGATTCTATTGAATACTTTTATAATTTTAAAGACCATTATTAGATCACCCCAAGATCTCCTAAATTGGGCTTGTCCAATGTGTGGACTGCAGGCCAGATGTGGCCCTCAGAGCCCCCCCTCCAGTGCCGTCCCTGGAGGTAGTTTTCAAAATGCCGGATTCTGAAAGAAACTCCTGCTCCAATAGCAGACTGTCTCACTCCTGCATTTTGCAGCTTATAGGCTCACTCGTGGCTGTTGGGCCTCATAGGAGAGGGAGAGTCTCGCGGCAGCTCAGTGGTTAGCGCTGCTGCCTCACAGCACCAGGGACCCGGGTTCAATTCCGTCCTCGGGTCACTTTGTGTAGAGTTTTCATATTCTCCCTGTGTCTGCGTGGGTTTCCTCAGGGTGCTCCAGTTTCCTCCCACACTCCAAAGATATGTGGGTTAGGTTGATTGGCCATGCTAAATTGCCCCTAGTGTCAGGGGGATCAGCAGGGTAAAAATGTGGAGTTGCAGGGATAGGGCCTGGGTGGGATTGTGGTTGGTGCAGACTCTGGACTGAATGGCCTCCTTCTGCACTGTAGGGATTCTATACCTATAAAGACTCATTCTGTGCCGGTGGGGGAGGGAGAGACCAGGTGCTGACCTGGGAGAGACTAGATGTAATGGTGCGGGCAGGTTGGGGTGGGGTAGTGTGGCAGTGCATGGTGCAAATGAAGCTACTCACTGCCCAGGGGTGTGGGGAAGAATGTGAGTGAGATGTGGGAAGGGTGTGTATGGCTCACTCACAGTCTCAGTATCTCACTCGCCCCCACCCCCACAACAATGCGCAATCACACCCACTCAAGAGATTGGGAGTGAGCCAGATTTTTAAAACCTCTCCCAATCTAACGCTGATCTTTATTCATTAATTAACTTATTGCTTTATTTTTGCTCAGCAAGTTGCTTGTTTTTGTCACACTGCAACGTTATCCTCAAATTCATATTTAATGTTCAAATTTGCTCATTGGCTCTTCGAATGAGATGAAAATGGAAATGTGGCCCCCAAGTGAAAAGGTTGGGCACGCCTGTTATGAATTTTCCCTGGCACAGACTGGAAAGTGCTTAGAGCTGGGGGACCGGACGGGGAGGAATTTGTAAAATGCGTACTGGAAGGTTCTTTGGAACAGTATGTAGATAGCCCGACTAGAGAGGGGGCTATTCAGGACCTAGTTCTGGGAAATGAGCCTGGTCAGATCGTCAAAGTTTCAGTAGGGGAACATGTGGCAAATAGTGACCACAACTCTGTTAACTTTAGGATAGTAATGGACAAGGATGAGTGCTGTCCTACGGGCAGGGTGCTAAATTGGGGGAAGGCTGACTATAGCCGGATTAGGCAGGAATTGGTGGATGTTGATTGGGAGAGGATGTTCGAGGGTAAGTCCGCGTCTGGCATGTGGGAGTCTTTTAAGGAACTATTGATAAGGCTGCAGGATAGGCATGTGCCTGTAAAAAGGAAAGATAGGAAAGGTAGGATTCGAGAGCCGTGGATAACCAGGGAAATTGAGGATCTGATTAAAATGAAAAGGGAGGCGTACGTTAAGTCCAGGCAACTAAAAACAGATGGAGCTCTGGAGGAATACAGAGAGAGTAGGAAAGATCTCAAACGGGGAGTTAGAAGGGCAAAAAGAGGTCACGAGATGTTCTTGGCAGGCAGGATTAAGGAGAATCCTAAGGCATTCTATTCATACGTTAGGAACAAAAGAGTTGTTAGGGAGAAAATCGGACCTCTCAGGGACAAAGGAGGGGAATTATGCTTAGAACCCAAGGGAATAGGGGAGATCCTAAATGAATACTTTGCATCGGTATTCACGAAGGAGAGGGGCGTGTTAACCGGGAGTGTCTCGGAGGGAGGTGTTGACCCGTTAGAGAAAATCTCCATTACAAGAGAGGAAGAGTTAGGTTTTTTAGGGAACATTAAAACTGACAAAGCCCCAGGGCCTGATGGCATCTATCCTCGACTGCTCAGGGAGACGAGAGGTGAAATTGCTGGGCCTCTGACGGAAATCTTTGTCGCTTCTTTGGACACGGGTGAGGTCCCTGAGGATTGGAGGATAGCGAATGTGGTTTAAGAAGGGTAGCAGGGATAACCCAGGAAATTATAGGCCGGTGAGCTTGACGTCCGTGGTAGGGAAGTTGTTGGAGAGGATTCTTAGAGACAGGATGTATGTGCATTTAGAACGGAACAATCTCATTAGTGACAGACAGCATGGTTTTGTAAGAGGGAGGTCGTGCCTTACAAATTTGGTGGAGTTTTTTGAGGAAGTGACAAAAATGGTTGATGAAGGAAGGGCCGTGGATGTCGTCTATATGGATTTCAGTAAGGCATTTGACAAAGTCCCACATGGCAGGTTGGTTAAGAAGGTTAAGGCTCATGGGATACAGGGAGAAGTGGCTAGATGGGTGGAGAACTGGCTTGGCCATAGGAGACAGAGGGTAGTGGTCGAAGGGTCTTTTTCCGGCTGGAGGTCTGTGACCAGTGGTGTTCCGCAGGGCTCTGTACTGGGACCTCTGCTATTTGTGATATATACAAATGATTTGGAAGAAGGTGTAACTGGTGCAATCAGCAAGTTTGCGGATGACACGAAGATGGCTGGAATTGCGGATAGCGAAGAGCATTGTCGGGCAATACAGCAGGATATAGATAGGCTGGAAAATTGGGCGGAGAGGTGGCAGATGGAATTTAATCCGGATAAATGCGAAGTGATGCATTTTGTAAGAAATAATGTCGGGAGGAGTTATACAATAAATGGCAGAGTCATCAGGAGTATAGAAACACAGAGGGACCTAGGTGTGCAAGTCCACAAATCCTTGAAGGTGGCAACACAGGTGGAGAAGGTGGTGAAGAAGGCATATGGTATGCTTGCCTTTATAGGACGGGGTATAGAGTATAAAAGCTGGAGTCTGATGATGCAGCTGTATAGAACGCTGGTTAGGCCACATTTGGAGTACTGCGTCCAGTTCTGGTCGCCGCACTACCAGAAGGACGTGGAGGCATTGGAGAGAGTGCAGAGAAGGTTTACCAGGATGTTGCCTGGTATGGAGGGTCTTAGCTATGAGGAGAGATTGGGTAGACTGGGGTTGTTCTCCTTGGAAAGATGGAGAATGAGGGGAGATCTAATAGAGGTATACAAGATTATGAAGGGTATAGATAGGGTGAACAGTGGGAAGCTTTTTCCCAGGTCGGAGGTGACGATCACGAGGGGTCACGGGCTCAAGCTGAGAGGGGCGAAGTATAACTCAGACATCAGAGGGACGTTTTTTACACAGAGGGTGGTGGGGGCCTGGAATGCGCTGCCAAGTAGGGTGGTGGAGGCAGGCACGCTGACATTGTTTAAGACTTACCTGGATAGTCACATGAGCAGCCTGGGAATGGAGGGATACAAACGATTGGTCTAGTTGGACCAAGGAACGGCACAGGCTTGGAGGGCCGAAGGGCCTGTTTCCTGTGCTGTACTGTTCTTTTTTCTTTGTTCTTAAGGGAATGCAAGCCAACCTATTCTCATAATTCAACAATATCAGGACTGATTTGTGCCTCAACTCTATTTACTGATCAATTGAAGCTTTCAAAATGGTCTTGAAGCATTTTCCGAAAAGGAAATGTAAAAACGGACAGCGTGCGTTTCTACAGATATTTAAACAGGAAAGGAGTCAGTAAAATGAGTGTTGGTCCTCTGAGTGAGAATGGGGAGCTAATGGGAGACGATAAGGAAATGGCAGATGGAATTAACAGATATTTGCTTTCATATTTACTGTAGAGGATACAAGAAATATTCCAGTAACAGCTGTAAGGTGGAGGGGAGAGAGGAACTTGGTGAAATTACAATCGCTACGGAAACAATACTGAGCGAACTGATGGTGCTGTGGGCTGACAAGTCTCTGGGTTCTGATAGACTTCACCCTCGGGTCAAAAGAGGTGCCTAATGAGGTAGCAGATGCGTTGGTGTTAATTTTCCAAAATTGCCTTGATTATGGAAAGGTTGCATCACACTGGAAAGTGACATATATATAACCCCTCTATTCAAAGAGAGAGGGAGGGAGCAAACAGGAAATTATAGGCCAGTTAGCTTGACATCTGTCATGGGCAAGCTGTTAGAATCAATCATTAAAGAGGTTGTACCTGGGCATGTAGACAAGCTCAAGGTAATTGGGAAGAGTCAGCATGGTTTTATGAAAGGGGAGTCCTGTTTGACCAATTTACTAGAAGTAACATGCTGTGGATAGAGGGGAGCCTGGAGACTCTACTGGGATTTCCAGAAAGTGTTTGATAAGGTGCCAAACCAAAGATTATTGCAAAAAATAGAAGCTCATGGTGTAGGGGGTAACGTTTTAGCCATGGCTGAAGATTATCTGGTTGCCAGAAAACGGATGTAACAATGAAATTTCTGGCGGCCAAACAGTTGGTGAAGTGACGACTATTTACAGGAAGAAAAGACTATTTGCAAGAATTATTTACAGCAAAACAACAGCCCTAACATAACAATCGCAACCTGCTTGTCCAGGCCGCAACTGTGGGTTTTAAAGCCCGCTCTCCATCTCCAAATCATGTGTGCTGTCGTCCTATTGGCCAGGGAGCCACCGAGTCCTTGGGATTTGCCAAAACCTTGGACAAAGAGGTCACATGGTCTCGAGGTCACCGTGATATTCTTCCCCCTTCAGGTCCCCTATAACCTAAAGACCTTGACGTTAATACCTTTGACCTCAGCCTATCGGGGGACTTCTGTCTCTGTCGAGAGCGACAGAGTATCACTGGTTGGAATTTCTCTTCAGGAATGGTCTTGCTCCGGCCAGCATCTCCATCGGCTTCTGTCGGTACAAGGATGCCGTCTGTGGCAACAGATTCTGGGATCACAGTGGCCTGGTTGGTGCTCTCAGTATTTTGGTCAATACTAACTGTGGGCACATTTGGGGTTGGCGACACCGCCAGCTTTAATGGGGGCTCTTTTCTCAAAGTCTAAATGTTTTCTCAGGATCTTGTCCTGGGGTCTCACCTCTTATGAACCTGGTTCAGTCTTTATGACAGCAGTTCCTCCGATCCAGCTCCCAATGGGTGCCACAAAACTTGACTGTTCACCTGAAACGATCTCTCCGCCTTTTTGAAGAGTCGTGATTCCTTTTACGGATATCTTGTCTGCCAAATTTGGAAATGTGAGGCTTAGTCTTGTTTTAGTTTATTTATTAGTGTCACAAGTAGGATTACATTAACACTGCAATGAAGTTATGTGAAAACCCCCTAGTAGCCACACTCCGGCGCCTGTTCAAATACACTGGGGGGGAATTTAGCATGGCCAATACATCTAACCAGCACGTCTTTCAGACTGTCGGAGGAAACCGGAGCACCCGGAGGAAACCCACGCAGACACGGGGAGAACGTGCAGACTCCACACACACTGATCCAAGCTGGGAATCGAACCTCTGTCCTTGGTGCTGTGAGGCAGCCGTGCTAACCACTGTGCCACCTTTCTTGTCCAAGGTTTCTTGTTTGATCCCCACCAGTATTTCTGCCGGGGCTATTCCTGTTGTTCAGTGTAATTTTGTTCTACAGGCTAATAAAAATTGTGCAATCTTGGTACGTATGGACGCTGGAGACTACTTTTTGATTCCGGATTTGATAGCTTGATCCTCCAAACCGTTTGGCGATGGGTGGTGTGGCGCTGTTTTGATGTGCTTAATACCACAGAAAAGCATGAATTTCTGAAACTCCATGCTGTTGAAAGCAGCACTATTATCTAAAACCAGGACCTCTGGTATTCCGTGAATGCAAAGACACTGACATAATGTTCCAGTTGCTGGGTAAGAAGTAGTGGACTTCATTTGGTATGCGTCCATCTGAGGAGCGTTTTGGGAGAAGTTGCTGCAGTTGCCCTGACTGTATAGTGGGTGAAGGAAGAACCCCTCCAGAGACTAACAGGAGAAGAACATCCAACAAAGGAAGACATGAATATTGTACCAGAAATACTGAGAGGAACATGTTTTAGTGAGGAGTTGAAGAAAATCAGCATTAGTAGAGAAATGATTTTGGGGAAATTGATGGGATTGAAGGTGGATAAATTTCTGGGTCCTGATATTCTTCATCCCAGAGTACTTTAAGAAGTGGCCCTGGAAATAGTACATCCATTGGTGATTATTTTCCAAAATTCTTTGAGCTCTGGAATAGTTCCCACAGTTTGGAGGGTAGCTAATGTAAGCCCACTATTCAAAAACGGAGGGAGAGAGAAAACAGGGAACTATAGACCAGTGAGCCTAATGTCGGTACTGGGGAAGTTGCGAGAGTCCGTTATCAAGGATTTCATAACTCGGCATTTGGAAGGCAGTGGCATATTCAGATGAAGTCAGCATGGATTTACAAAAGGGAAATCATGCTTGACGAATCTATTGGAATTCTTTTGAGGATGTAACTAGTAGAGTTGACTGAGGCGAACCAGTGGATGTGGTTTATTTAGACTTTCAGAAGGCTTTCGACAAGGTCTCACATAACGGACTACTGTGTAAAGTTTGCAAAATCCTACTAATTGTCCTGGCTTGAGATAATTCATACCTCTTTAGCCAGTGTTTATCCCTCTCTCCATTCTCACTGTTTGTACCTGTAAAGACTCAACATTCCAACCATTTTTCACATTCCAATCTGTAATCATCTTGCAACTGTGTCTTTGTCTATATATGCCATGTTTGCGAGCCTACCTCCACTCACCTGATGAAGGAGCAGCATTCTGCAAGCTCCTGGTTGCAAATAAACGTGGTTTATTAAACCTGGTGTTGTGAGACTTCTTAAGTTAAAGCACGTGGGATTGCAGGTAATGTCTTGAGATGGATAGAAAGCTGGTTAGCAGATAGGAAGCAGAGTTGGCATAAATTGGTCTTTTTCTGATTGGCAGTCAGTGACTGGTGGGATTCTGCAGGGATCTGTGCTAGGACCCCAACTGTTCACATTATATATTAATGATTTGAAAGAGGAAACTGAATGTATTATCTCCAAATTTGCAGATGATACAAAGTTGGGTGGGAGGGTGAGCTGTGAGGAGGATGCAGAGATGTTTCAGTGTGATTTGGACAGGCTGTGTGTGTGGGCATGTGCATGGCAGATGCAGTATAATGTGGATAAATGTGAAGTTATCCACTTTGGTAGCAATAATAGGAAAAGATTATTACTTGAATGGGTGTAAATTGAGAGAGGTGGATACTCATTGAGAGCTTGGAGTCCTCGTGCATCAGTCGCTGAAAGTAATTGTGCAGGTGCAGCAGGCAGTAAAGAAGGCAAATGGTATGTTGGCCTTCATAGCGAGAGGATTTGAGTATAGTGACAGAGAGGTTCTGCTGCAATTGTATAGGGCATTGGTGAGGTCACACCAGCAGGTATTGTGTGCAGTTTTGGTGTCCTTATCTGAGGAAGGATGTCTTTGCTACAGAGGGAGTACTGTGAAGGTTTACCAGCCTGATTCCTGGGATGGCAGGTCTGTCATATGAGACTAAGTCGGTTAGGATTATATTCATTCAGAAAGAATGTTCCCAATGGTGTGGGAGTCCAGAATTAGGGTCATTGTTTGAAGATAAAGGGTAAACCTTTTAGAACTGAGGTGAGGAGAGTGGTGAATGTGTTGAATTCACTACCACAGAAAGTAAATGAGGCCAAAACGTTGTCTGATTTCAAGAAGAAATTAGATATAGCTCTTGGGGCTAAAGGGATCAAGGGATATGGGGGGGAAGGGGGATCAGGATATTGAATTTGGTGATCAGCCATGATCAAAATGAATGGTGGAGCAGGTTCAAAGGGCCGAATGGTCTACTCCTGCTTCTAGTTTCTATGTTACGTGTCCCCAGACTTTTGTATGTTTTTCCCGATGGAAGAAGGTGGAAGAGAGTATGTCCGGGGTGTGTGGGGTCCTTGATTATGCTGGCTGCTTTTCCGAGGCAGCGGAAAGTGTAGACAGTGTCAATAGATGGGAGGCTGGTTTTCGTGATGGACTGGGGCATCGTTCACAACCCTTTGTAGTTTCTTGCCGTCAGAGCAGGAGCCATACCACGCTGTGAACTAATAAGATGTGCTGGTAAGGTATATTGACCCGAACAGGCACTGGATTAGGAATTTTACAGTAACTTCATTGCATTGTTATGACTAATAAATGAACTTTAAAATTTGAAAGAGTGCTTTCTATGATGCATCTGTAAAAGTTGGTGAAAGTAGTAGTGGATATGCCAAATTTCCTTAGCCGCCAGAGAAAGTAGAGGCTTTGGTGGGCTTTCTTAACTATAGCGTGGAAGGACCAGGACAGTTTGCTGGTGATCTGGACACCTAGAAAGCTGAAGCTTTTGACCATTTCCACTTTGTCCCCGTTGATGTCGACAGGGCCATGTCATCCACTATGCTTCCTGAAATCGATGACTATCTCCTTAGTTTTGTTGACATTGAGGGAGAGATTATTGTCGTTGCACCAGTTCAACAGATTCTCTATCTTATTCCTGTACTCTGTCTCATCGTTGTTTGAGACCTGGCCCACCACAGTGGTGTTATCAGCAAACTTGAAAATGGAGTCGGAGGAGTATTTGGTCACGCAGTCATCAGTGTACAAGGATTATAATAAGGGGCTGAGGACACTTAAGCCTACTTGTGGTACTAATCAATAAACTGATTAGTACAACTGCAGTTCCTGATGCCATGGAAACATTGATCTGGGGACCCAGGCAATTCCAGGATTTTGCTAGGGCCTAGATGGCGGGTCCCAGCCCAGTGGGGCAGGGGACTGGATTTGGAGGGTGAGGGAGTATCGTGGAATGCCATAGAGCGTGTGGACTCTCGGCCACAGGATGAACCCGTCGCAGCTCCCATCGCAGATAAAATGCCAATAAAGATGAGAGGGAGGGCAAAAGCCACTGAGAGGCCTCAACTGGCCAAAGGATGCACAGTATCAGCCGAGGTGGGTGTGTGACAGGCATGGCACTCCTGCCATGGCATTCGATTTCAGGCCTTCTCCACCTGCCAGCTGCTTCTGTAAGGAGCTGTAAAATTCCATCTTTTGTTTTTCTGTCTTTTGGTTTACCAGTGTTACATGTTGTCATGAGGAAATGGCTGTTGTTTTGGAAACTCTGAAATGATTTATCATTCTCTTGTTTGAAACCGTTTACTCCAACATACTATATCAAACTAAGGCAAATTTACCTGATCAATTTGCTGAAGTGAGTGTTCTGTTTTTTTTCCTCCCATCTTTTTAATCTACTTTTTGACTGAAGCTTTGTCTGCTGGCACTGTGATTCTCTTTAAACACATTAAAGTGAAATATTTCTTCGACTATTTTTGACATTAACATTTTAAAGAAAAATCTTAAGTACTTCTTTCTGCTGTCTCTGCAGGTACACAAAGCTTGGCTACGCAGGTAACACAGAACCGCAATTTATCATTCCTTCATGTAAGTACAATAAACGTCCTTTTTAACTATCTCAAATGTTACCTTTTAAGAGTATTTTGAGCAAGTTTTATTCTACTATAATGAGGTGGTACCGGAATATAATTTTAATGAGGGGCAAATTCATTGGGGAAGTGCTGAATTTTACCTGAAACAATAAAGTTTATTAGTCACACGTAGGCTTACATTAACACTGCAATGAAGTTACTGTGAAAATCTCCTAGTTGCCACACTCCGGCGCCCGTTCGGGTACACTGAGGGGGAATTTAGCCTGGCCAATCCACCTAACCAGCACGTCTTTCGGACTGTGGGAGGAAACCGGAGCACCCGGAGGAAACCCACGCAGACATGGGGAGAATGCGCAGACTCCACACAGACAGTGACCCAAGCCGGGAATCGAACCCAGGTCCCTGGCACTGTGAGGCAGCAGTGCTAACAACTGTGCCACCGTAATGCCCACCTGCCGTGTTTTATGTCAGAGGGGCAGAGGTATTGTAGTATAGAGTATAATGTGGGGAAATGTGAAATTCTCCATTTTGGCAGGAATAATTAAAAAACAGCATATTAGAACATAGAACATTACAGCGCAGTACAGGCCCTTCGGCCCTCGATGTTGCGCCGACCAGTGAAACCAATCTAAAGCCCATCTAAGCTACACTATTCCAATATCATCCATATGTTTATCCAATAACCATTTGAATGCTCTTAATGTTGAGAGATATTATCTAAATGTTGAGGGATCGTTGCGCTCTGAAATGCAGCGGGCTTTGGGTGTCTTAGTGCATAAATAACAAAGAGCCAGTATGTAGGTATAGCAAGTAATTAGGAATGCTAATAGAAGGTTATCATTTATTATGAGGGAAATTGAATACAAAGGTAGAGAGGTTTTGTTTCAGTTGTACAGGGCACTGGTGAGACCAAATCTGGAATACTGTGTATTACCTTGGGCAGGATTTTCTGGCCATTCCTGCCGGTGGGAATTTCCAATCCCACCGAGGGTGACTCACTGCAGCAGAGCAGCCGATGAGCAATGAAAATGGCTGTTAACGTCGGTGGGACTGGAATGGTGAGTTGTCTCCACCATGGGAAAGCATGCGACAGTTCACCAGCCCTTATTTCAGGAAGCATAGGAACATAGGATTTAGGAACAAAATAGGCAATTCAGCCGTTTGAGCCTGCTCCGCCATTCAATCAGATCATGGCTGATCTCTCCCTGGTCTCAAATCCACTTGTTCCCCATATCTCCTTATCCCTTTTTATTAGAAATATATCTATCTCCCTCTTGAAACCATCCATGATTCAGACTTCACAGCGCTATCATAGAAAGAAATCATAGAAACCCTACAGTGCAGAAGGAGGCCATTCGGCCCATCGAGTCTGCACCGACCACAATCCCACCCAGGCCCTACCCCCACATATTTTACCCGCTAATCCCTCTAACCTACACATCCCAGGACTCTAAGGGGCAATTTTTTAACCTGGCCAATCAACCTAACCCGCACATCTTTGGACTGTGGGAGGAAACCGGAGCACCCGGAGGAAACCCACGCAGACACGAGGAGAATGTGCAAACTCCTTTTTTAAAAAAGGGGCAGCGAGTTCCACAAATTCACCACCCTCATCTTAGTGTTAAATCTACCGCCTCGCAACCTATACCTGTGACCTCTTGTTCTAGATTGCCCCATAAGAGGAAACATTTGGCCTGCATTTACTTTATCAATCCCTTTTAAAATTTTGCACACCTTGCTGTGGCACCCTGCTAGTCACATTTCGCCAGCTAGAGAAGGACCCGTTTATCCCAATCCTCAGGGTAAGGTACTCTGTCAGAGAGTCGGTGCAGACTCGATGGGCCGAATGGCCTCTTCTGCACTGTTGGGATTCTATATTCAAAAGTTGTGACTGTTGGTGAAAAGAAGATTAAGAAGAGGTTTCATAGAGGTGTTGAAAATCATGAAGGATCTCGACAAAGTGGATAGGAAGAAACTGTTCCAATTGATGGAAGGATCACGAGTCAGAGGGCACTGATTTTAACCCAAAGAGAGAAAATGCTGGAAAATCTCAGCAGGTCTGGCAGCATCTGTGAGGAGAGAAAAGAGCTGACTTTTCGAATCCAGATGATCCTTTGTCAAAGCTAAAAGACAGAGAAAGTGGGAGATATTTATACTGCAGGGTGAGGGAATGAAAGATGAGTCACAGCAACAAAAACAAGGGGAAAGGCTGCTAATGGCAGTCCATAAAGAGAATGGAAGGTGTGAATGGCCAAACGGCTGAGAAGCTGTAAGCTGTGACAGATGAAGATGTGGAAGGCTGGGGGGGGGGGGCGGTAAATGGAGAAAAAGGGGGAGAAAAGCTAAGAATAGGGGGAAGAGTGGGAGGGGGAAAGAAAAATAAAGAAAGACATTGAAGAAATAAAAGGTAGAGAACAGTTGAAAATTAAATACTGGTTTTAAGATGATTGGAAAAAGAAGCAGCAACGACATGAGGAAAAAGCTTTTTATGCAGCGGGTGGTGAGGCTACAATACTGTGCCTGAGTGTTGTCAAGGCAGCTTCTTGTGGCTTTTAAAACGAATTGGAAAATTATCTGAAGAAAATCATTACAGAGCTATGGAGAAAAGGTAGGGAGTGGGACTAGAGGAGATGCTCTAGCAGTGAGCCGGCATGGATACAACGGATACATCTTCTGCACTGTAACCATTCTGATTCTGTAATCAAATGATGAATGTCTTTGATACAGTAAATAGGAAACTCTTCCACTCGACAGCGAGGTTGGTATCCGGCGGTACAGAGGGCACAGATCTGGGTTGGAAGGCAAAAGAACCAGAATCCTTTTTACAAACATTGTTGTGATTTGGAATGTGGGAGGAAGCGGGTGGTTAGAAACAGATGCGACGGACTCTTTCAAAAGGGTATTGAGTAAATATCGAGGGAAACACTTTATAGGGTGATGGGGAAACTGAGCAGAGGGATGAATTGGAAAAACTCCTTCAAAGAGCATGCAGAAGAACCATGTGCTGAATGTCCTCCACTGATGCACAATTTTAATCTTCTAGGATTTTGGGTTTGATGATTTTGTTCAATTTGTCGGGGCTTTCGCAGGAAAAGTTTAAATTTATTCTGATTTTGCTCATGAAAGACTGAGAAATTTTAATTTTGCTTAAGAGGTCAGTCTCTTGAATACTTGTTTTAAGTTTAAAGTTTATTTATTATTGTCACAAGTAGGTTTACTTTAAAAATGCAATGAAGTTACTGTGAAAGTTCCCTAGTCGCCACACCCCGTCGCCTGTTCGGGCACACTGAGGGAGAATTTAGCATGGCCAATGAACCTAACCAGCAAGTCTTTCAGACTGTGGGAGGAAACCGGAGAATAGGAGGAAACACGGGGAGACTCCGCACAGACAGTGACCCAAGCTGGGCATTGAAACTGGCTGCTTGGTGCTGTGAGGCAGCATTGCTAACCACTGTGCCACCCTGAAGGGCTGAATGTCCTCCTGTGATGTATGATTTTAATCTTCCAGGATTTCGGTTTGATGATTCTGTGCAATTAGTCTGGGTTTTTAGAGGAAAATTTTAAATTTATCCTGATTTTTCTCATGAAAGCTGTTAGCTTCGGTGGTGGCACAGTGCTTAGCACTGCTGCCTCACAGCGTCAGGGACCCAGGTTCGATTCCAGCCTTGGGTTACCGTCTGTGTGGAGTTTGCACTTTCTCCCCATGTGTCTGCTTGGGTTTGCTCCGGTTTCCTCCCACAGTCTAACGAAGTGCGGATTAGATTGATTGGCCATGCTAAATTGTCCCTTAGTGTCAGGGTAAATGAGGGTTACGGGAATAGGACCTGGGTGAGATTGTGGTCAGTACTGACTCGATGGGCCAAATGGCCTCCTTCTGTGCTGTAGAGATTCTATGAAAGATTGAGAAACTTTGCTTAAAAGAGGTCCATCTCCTGAATAATTGTTTGCACACACATCACTGTGACAGGTCATTTTGATGCACGTTATGTTGTTACAAATGTGCAGTCACTTGGTTTTTCTTCCCCAGCCACATCTGGTTGAAAACCTTGCCCCTTTAACAAAATCGAAGTTTGTAGTTCCTAAACTGAACAAATAAGAGATCAAGTAGTTGCTACTGGCTTCCAGCATCCATGTACGTTAGTTGCCATGGTTACTTGGAGCCATTAGCTTTTTAAGAGGTTGCCAAATTGCAATAACGGTAATGCATTAACAGTATTTAAGTGGGTGTAATTGATTGATTGAATGCAGCTTTTGATTGCCCTCCTGAATTTCGTATCTCGCCAGGTATTGCTATTAAAGAATCAGCCAAGGTAGGTGACCACGCACAGCGGAGATTGGTGAGGGGAGTCGATGACCTCGACTTTTACATAGGCGACGAAGCTATAGATAAACCCACGTATGCCACAAAGGTAATTCTAAAACATTACTTTTCCTTGCTGTCATTACATGATCTGAGAAAAATTAAATTCCCTGTTTTTGTTAAGATCCAAGACAAAACGCTACCCAAGACCAGTACAAATCTAGTACAGTGTCAGAACACCCTTAGTGCACTAATTTCTTTTCCTGCAGTTTATAATCCATTATTCCCCATGATTACGGCTGGGCTGTGAGGTTGGTATGGCCAGCAATGATGAGCTGGTTTCTTCAGAGGAAAAATAGTATCTGTAGGGCTGATCACCGAAGCCTTTTTCTTTTGTATCACAAGGCTGATTACAGGCAGTCGTTTTCTAGATATCATTTTTTTAAAGTTTGTTTAGCGTCACAAGTAAGCTTGCATTAACACTGCATTGAAGTTGCTGTGAAAATCCCCTATGGATGTGGACACATCACTGCTGCCACAATGTTTGACAAGGTAATATAGTGTGAAGAAACTAGTGCGAGGAGGCTAATACTACGATGAGTGCTGGTAAGTGAATATTTGTTTGGTAATACAAAACTTGAGTATTGCTGAAGAAAAGAGACATGTCATCAAAGCTTTTCGAAGTGCACTCATCAGGACAGAGCCGCAAGAATACCTATATAATTGGCATTCTTGTGAACCTGTCCTGATGAGTGCAAAATGAAAAGCTTTGACAACATGCTTTTTTTCAGCAATGCATAAGTGAGTATATTTTAATGAAACAAAATGTACTTTGGCGGCATCAGTTCTTCTATGTAATAGTCGCAACCTACTGAAACTCCTAATGTTTTCACCTTGCTGACTTACCGTTCCCACAGGAGCCTAGCTGATGAGTGACAGAGGTATATAATGTCAGGAGAAAAATTCTTTTTGAAGCATTACGTAGAATCTACAGCACAGAAACAGTTCTTACTAGTATTTATTCACCACGCAAATATCCCATTCTATATAACCTTATCAACATACTCCTGTTCCTTTCTTCCTGTTCTTTATCTAGATTCCCCTGAAAGGCATCTCTGCTATTTGCCATAATTGCCCCATGTGATTGCGATTTCCACTTTCCTGGCAAAGCAGTTTCAACTAAATTCTCTCCATATTGGATTTATTATATTTAGGGACCTAGCTTTGGACTCTCTCACAATTGGAAACAAGCACCTCCAATTTTAGAACATAGAACATAGAACAGTACAGCACAGAACAGGCCCTTCGGCCCACGATGTTGTGCCGAGCTTTATCTGAAACCAAGATCAAGCTATCCCACTCCCTATCATCCTGGTGTGCTCCATGTGCCTATCCAATAACCGCTTAAATGTTTCTAAAGTGTCTGACTCCACTATCACTGCAGGCAGTCCATTCCACACCCCAACCACTCTCTGCGTAAAGAACCTACCTCTGATATCCGTCCTGTATCTCCCACCACGAACCCTATAGTTATGCCCCCTTGTAATAGCTCCATCCACCCGAGGAAATAGTCTTTGAACGTTCACTCTATCTATCCCCTTCATCATTTTATACACCTCTATTAAGTCTCCCCTCAGCCTCCTCCGCTCCAGAGAGAATAGCCCTAGCTCCCTCAACCTTTCCTCATATGACCTACCCTCCAAACCAGGCAGCATCCTGGTAAATCTCCTCTGCACTCCTTCCAGCGCTTCCACATCCTTCCTATAGTGAGGTGACCAGAACTGCACACAATATTCCAAATGTGGTCTCACCAAGGTCCTGTACAGTTACAGCATAACCCCACGGCTCTTAAACTCCAACCCCCTGTTAATAAAAGCTAACACACTACAGGCCTTCTTCACAGCTCTATCCACTTGAGTGGCAACCTTTAGAGATCTGTGGATATGGACCCCAAGATCTCTCTGTTCCTCCACAGTCTTCAGAACCCTACCTTTGACCCTGTAATCCACATTTAAATTTGTCCTACCAAAATGAATCACCTCACATTTATCAGGGTTAAACTCCATTTGCCATTTTTCAGCCCAGCTTTGCATCCTATCTATGTCTCTTTGCAGCCTACAACAGCCCTCCACCTCATCCACTACTCCACCAATCTTGGTGTCATCAGCAAATTTACTGATCCACCCTTCAGCCCCCTCCTCTAAGTCATTAATAAAAATCACAAAGAGCAGAGGACCAAGCACTGATCCCTGCGGCACTCCGCTAGCAACCTGCCTCCAATCCGAAAATTTTCCATCGACCACTACCCTCTGTCTTCGGTCAGACAGCCAGTTACCTATCCAATCGGCCAACTTTCCCTCTCTCCCACACCTCCTCACTTTCATCATAAGCCGACCATGGGGGACCTTATCAAACGCCTTACTAAAATCCATGTATATGACATCAACTGCCCTACCTTCATCAACACACTTAGTTACCTCCTCAAAAAATTCTATCAAATTTGTGAGGCACGACTTGCCCTTCACGAATCCGTGCTGACTATCTCGGATTAATCCGCATCTTTCTAAATGGTCGTAAATCCCATCCCTAAGGACCCTTTCCATCAATTTACCAACCACCGAAGTAAGACTAACCGGTCTATAATTACCAGGGTCATTTCTATTCCCTTTCTTAAACAGAGGAACAACATTCGCCATTCTCCAGTCCTCTGGCACCATCCCCGTGGACAGCGAGGACCCAAAGATCAACGCCAAAGGCTCTGCAATCTCATCCCTTGCCTCCCAAAGAATCCTAGGATACATTTCATCAGGCCCAGGGGACTTATCGACCTTCAGTTTATTCAAAACTGCCAAGACATCCTCCCTCCGAACATCTATTTCCTCCAGCCTATTAGCCTGTAACACCTTCTCTTCCTCAAAAACATGGCCCCTCTCCTTGGTGAACACTGAAGAAAAGTATTCATTCATCACCTCGCCTATCTCTACTGACTCCATACACAAGTTCCCACTACTGTCCTTGACCGGCCCTAACCTCACCCTGGTCATTCTTTTATTCCTCACATAAGAGTAAAAAGCCTTGGGGTTTTCCTTGATCCGACCCGCCAAGGACTTCTCATGTCCCCTCCTAGCTCTCCTAAGCCCCTTTTTCAGCTCATTCCTTGCTAACTTGTAACCCTCAATCGAGCCATCTGAACCTTGTTTCCTCATCCCGACATAAGCTTCCCTCTTCCTTTTCACAAGACATTCCACCTCTTTTGTGAACCATGGTTCCCTCACTCGGCCATTTCCTCCCTGCCTGACAGGAACATACCTATCAAGGACATCCAGTATTTGTTCCTTGAAAAAATTCCACTTTTCATTAGTTCCTTTCTCTGACAGTTTCTGTTCCCAACTTATGCCCCCTAATTCTTGCCTAATCGCATCATAATTACCCCTCCCCCAATTGTAAACCTTGCCCTGCCGTACGGCCCTATCCCTCTCCATTGCAATAACAAAAGACACCGAATTGTGGTCACTATCTCCAAATTGCTCTCCCACAACCAAATCTAACACTTGGCCCGGTTCATTTCCCAGTACCAAATCCAATGTGGCCTCACCTCTAGTCGGCCCATCCACATATTGTGTCAGGAAACCCTCCCGCACACACTGCACAAAAACTGCCCCATCCAAACTATTTGACCTACAAAGGTTCCAATCAATATTTGGAAAGTTAAAGTCCCCCATGACAACTACCCTGTGACCCCCACACATATCCATAATCTGCTTAGCAATTTCTTCCTCCACATCTCTATTACTATTTGGGGGCCTATAGTAAACTCCTAGCAACGTGACCGCTCCTTTCCTATTTCTAACTTCAGCCCATATTACCTCAGTGTGCAGATCCCCCACGAAGTGCCTTTCCGCAGCCGTTAAACTATCCTTGATTAACAATGCCACTCCTCCACCTCTTTTACCAGCTTCCCTACACTTAGTGAAACATCTATACCCCGGAACGTCCAACAACCATTCCTGTCCTTGTTCTACCCACGTCTCCGTAATGGCCACAACATCGTAGTCCCAAGTACCAATCCACGCCCCAAGTTCATCTACCTTGTTCCGGATGCTCCTTGCATTGAAGTAGACACACTTCAACCCACCTTCCTGTCTACCAGTACCCACCCTTGACCCTGATACCTTCCCCAATACCTCACCACCCTCACTGACTTCTGGACTACAACTCCCTTTCCCACTCCCCTGACAAATTAGTTTAAACCCCCCTGAAGAGCCGTAACAAATTTCCCTCCGAGGATATTGGTGCCCCTCTGGTTCAGGTGCACCCCGTCCTGTTTGTACAGGTCCCACCTTCCCCAGAACGTGTTCCAATTATCCACGTATCTGAAACCCTCCCTCCTACACCATCCCTGCAACCACATATTTAATTGCACTCTCTCCCTGTTCCTCAACTCGCTATCACGTGGTACCGGCAACGTACCAGAGATGACCACATGTCATGTTTTGAGGCAGCAATGGTGGCACAGTGGTTAGCAGTGCTGCCTCACAGCGCCAGGGACCCAGGTTCAATTCCGGCCTCAGGTGACTGTGTAGAATTTGCATCTTCTTCCTGTGTCTGCGTGGGTTTACTCTGGGTGCTCTGGTTTCCTCCCACAGTCCAAAGATTAGGTTGATTTAGGGTTAGGTTGACTTGGCCATGCTAAATTGCCCCTTCGTGTCAGGTGGATTAACAGGGTAAATATGTGGAGTTACTGGGATAGGGTCTGGGTGGGATTGTGCAGGCTTGATGAGCTGGATGGCCTCCTTCTGCACTGTGGGGATTCTATGATTCTAACACAAAAATAAAATATTGCAGATGATGGAAATCTGGGATAAAAAATGCTGGAAATACCAGAGGGTTGCAGACTCTCTTGAGGCTGAGGATAGACCGATTTTTAGTCTCGGTGAACCAAGGGGTGTGGGGAGCATGTGGGAAAGTGGAGTTGAAGCCACGATCAGCCATGAGCGTATTGAAGAGAAAGCAGGCTCGACAGGCCGTATGGTCCACTCCTGCTCCTATCCCTTGTGCTGTGTTCTCAGCAGGTCAGGCTGCCTCTGAGGAGACTAACAGGGTTAACGTTTCAGGTTGATGACCTGATGAAGGATCCTTGATCTGAAATGTTAACTTTTTTTTTGTTTTCTCTCCACTTGCTGACTTTTTCAAGCATTTTCTATTTGCAGTCAATTTTAAAACTCTTTCTTGGTTCATCCTCCTCTTCTCTGGTGAGAAGGACCACAGTCTGTTCAGTCCTTTCCTCCAATGGCTTTCCTCCAATCTGGTATCATTCGAGTAAATCTTGTACCTTTTTGACCGTCTATCTGCATTTTACAAAAAGCATGTTGGGGCCAGAACTCTGCACAGTATTTTGTGTCATCTCACCCAGGTTCTGTACAAATTTAGCACTTTATTTTTTCTAATTTTATTCCCCGAACAGGGATTGACAGTTGTTTTGTGCTTTGTTCAGTGATGCCCACACCCCATGAACAAATCCAAAAGTAATTCAATCCTTGTGCTTTGTTCACATTTTTATGGTCTTATTAACTTCCATTTGCTACTTAATAATCTGATCTCTTTGCTCCTGTATTCTCTATACCATTTAGACTACTTTCCAAGGAGTGTGAGTTTTTAATAAGGATATTTTAAAAAGGAGAGTAGTTAAAGTAAACGCTGGTCCCTGAGTGACTGAATCAGGAGAAATTATGGAGCATGAGGAAATGGCAGAACTGGTGGCCAAATATTTTGTTCATTTTCGCAGATTTATTACGAGAAATAGAAAGTAACCAAAGGGCTAATAAGATGGAGAAACTTATTTAATATCAGTAAGGAAAGAATATTAGAGAAACTGAAGGACTAAACAACATCATAGTGGGTCGGATCTCAAACAATGACGAGACAGAGTACAGGAATGAGATAGAGAATCTGGTGAACTGGTGCGGCAACAATAATCTCTCTCACAATGTCAACAAAATGAATGACATTGTCATCGACTTCAGGAAGCGTAGAGGAGAACATGCTCCTGTCTTCTTCAATGGGGATGAAGTAGAAAGAGTCGAAAGCTTCATGTTTTTAGGTGTCCGGATCACCACCAACCTGTCCTGGTCCCCCCTCATGCCGACACTATAGTTAAGAAAGCCCACCAACACCGCTACTTTCTCAGAAGACTAAGGAAATTTGGCATGTCAGCTACTACTCTCACCAACCTTTACAGATGCACCATAGAAAACATTCTTTCTGGTTGTATCACTGCTTGGTATGGCTCCTGCTCTGCCCAAGACCGCAAGGAACTACAAAAGTTTGTGAATGTAGCCCAATCCGTCACGCAAACCAGCCCCCCATCCATTGACTCTGTCTACACTTCCCGCTGCCTCGGCAAAGCAGCCAGCATAATTAAGGACCCCACGCACCCCGGACATTCTCTCTTCCATCTTCTTCCATCGAGAAAAAGATACAAAAGTCTGAGGTCACATATCAACCGACTCAAGAACAGCTTTTTCCCTGCTGCTGTCATCAGACTTTTGAATGGACCTACCCTGCATTAAGTTGATCTTTCTCTACACCCTAGCTATGACTGTAACACTACATTCTGCACTCTCTCGTTTCCTTCTCTATGAACGGTATGCTTTGTATAGCGCGCAAGAAACAATACTTTTCACTATGTTAATACAAGTAACTAAATCAAATCATATTTCCTGGATATATCAATCAGCGTTCTAATACATTATAAATTTGTTGTTTCCCCTGACAGTGTTCTTGTGAACTGTACAGATGAGAACAAAGCAAAGTGTTTCCACAAAAAAGTATTTTTCAGCAATACTCAATTTATGTTTCTGTTGGGCCGTAAGATCTAGAAATGACGTGGTAAAAGTCGCTGAAGGAAAGAACTACATAAATATAAAAGGCAACATGTCCATTTCTGACATTGGAGTTTTGTTTCTCTTTCTAGTGGCCCATTCGACATGGAATAGTTGAAGACTGGGATCTAATGGAGAGGTTTATGGAACACGTGATATTCAAATATCTACGAGCAGAACCTGAAGATCATCACTTCTTAATGGTAATGGCAATGTTAAAGTATTAATGGCCAATCATAATGATTCTGTTCATTTGAAGTTGCTAATGCATACTCTACATAATTTTTATCAAAAGTGTTCATGATAGTACCTAAATACTAGCAAATCATTATGCCAGGTCAAATCTATGTTGATGCAATCTAAATTGCAGTAGACAAGAGGCAAACAAAATGTCAGATAGTGCTATTGTATTAATAATCTTAAATTGGTGCAAACATTGTTTTTGCCATATTTTGTATGCATTTTATTTTCCAATATGCAAACCAGAGCTCAGTATTTATAATGAAAACTACTTGAATAAACTATAATTACTGCTCCGAAGGTGGAAAGAGTGTTTCAGATGATCTTGCTCCTTGGTCTGAGAAACTGCTGTGCTCCAAACTGCTCTTTCCGGGAAGATGAGAACAAGAATAGCCCATTCACCACTTTGCCTGTTCTGCCATTCAATCAATATCTGTATCTCAACCACACTTACTGGCTTAATACCATTCCTATTTAACCCTGTTCAGCATATCTTGCTGCTGATTGGATTGACCGGAGTTCAGAAGAATAAGGGGGGGAACCTCATAGAAACCGATTAAAATTCTAACTGGACTAGACAGGGTAGATGCAGGAAGGATGTTCCCGATGGTGGGGTTGTCGTGAACCAGGGATCACAGTCTGAGGATACAGGGTAAATTGTTTAGGACAGAGATGAGGAGAAATTTCTTCACCCAGAGAGTGGTCAGTCTGTGGAATTGATACCACAGAAAGTAGCTGAGGTCAAAATATTGATTGTTTTCAAGAAGCAGTTAGATAGAGCACTTGAGGCAAAGGGGATCAAAGAATATTGTGGGGAGAAGGCAGGATGAAGCTATTGAGTTGGATGAGCATAGTGAATGGTGCAGCAGGCTCGAAGGGCCAAAAGGCCTTTTTCTGCTTCTACTTTCTGTGTTAGGGAGAAGATTCGAAGGCATGTCTTTTCGAAGGTGTGATGGAAACGCTCATATGATAATCATCTGCGGGTCCCCCCTTGAGGAGAAATCCACAGACGTTTGTTTGGGTGGCATCTGCCACTTGGTTTCAGAATGCAGCGTGTCTGACCCCAGTTAGCCTGCTTATTGGTAGTCCTGTCACTCTGTTCATCCTCAATTTCTAAAACAAAAAGCAATAGAAGAGAATAGAATCCCGACAGTGTAGAAGGAGGTGGCCCATCGAGCCTGCGCCTCCAACAATCCCACCCAGGCCCTATCCCTGTAACCCCCTGTGTTTATCCTGCTAATCCCGCTGACACTAAGGGGGATTAGCATGGCCAATCAACCTAACCTGCACATCTTTGGAGTGTGGGAGGAAACCCACACAGACAAGGGGAGAATGTGCAAACTCCACACAGACAGTCACCTGAGGCTGGAATTGAACCCTGACCCTGGCGCTGTGAGGCAGCAGTGCTAGCCACTGTGCCACCGTGCAGCCCCATATTCATTTTCTTTAAAAAAAAGTCGAAGTTGCAGTCTTTTAAACCAGGGTTCCAGTCTGGCACCTTCCCATCCAGTAGTAACACCAGCTGGGATGGTAATATTGCTAAACTTTGACTAAGTTTTGAATACAGTAAAATAAGCCTTTTAATTAACCTTGATTTGTGAAAGTGTTGGTAGAAATCTGTTGAACGTCAGGTCCCGTTTCGGTGCTTTTATTTCAGTATGAGATGTAACCCTCCCATTAAGTAGCATAATTGGTGTGAAATGCCTTGTCAGTTTTGAAATTGGTTTTGGGACAAATGAATAGAGGACAAAGATGATGTGAACTGGTAATTATAGTCAATTGTTATTTCCTGTTTCTCTGTATTGTGGGAGTTGCCTGTGTGTGGGATGGAGAAGGTAGAAAGGTGGGAGGGCAGGGAACTGGTTTATTGGTGTAGCATGGGAGAAATGAACATAAAGAAAAATATAAGGTGATAATTACATGGGGTGGCAGTGAAAAATGTATCTGATGATATTTGATGGCAAAACATGTATTGCCATTGGTGGTAATTTAACTGTAGCTGTTGTGTTTATGATATGTAGTCATCTTTGTGCCAGATGTTAATCATGGACTGACTTTGTTGCTTATAAGTTGTGTTTTGGCATGAATGAGGATTTATAAATCCAATTTATACGTCAGAATGTAAAACGGGAAAAAAAATGTGCCCCAGAAAATATCTCTGGACCTTCGGTTTGGGAAAGAAAAGGGTATATAATTGGTACACCTTGTATTTCTGATAGTTTGGTGATAAGGCTACTTAAATCCTTTTTTGTAATTGTGACTATTGCTGTTGTTGAAATTTAATGATCAGAAAGCAACCATCTTATTCCATGATAAACACAAAAAAACTACGGATGCTGGAATCTGAAACAAAAACAGAAAAATGCTGAAAAATCTCAGCAGGTCTGACAGCATCTGTGGAGAGAGAATAGAGCCAACGTTTCAGGTCTAGATGCTCGTCAGAGCTCTGATGAAGGGTCACCTCGACTCGAAACGTTGGCTCTATTCTCACTCCACAGATGCTGTCAGACCTGCTGAGATTTTCCAGCATTTTTTATATCTTATTCTATCCCTGCCTATGTATTTGTCATCTGTGCAGAGAGAACAGAAAATGCTTCACTTAAAAGATGTTTCGAGGGAAAGCCCTCTTTATTTCCTGTGCCAAATAGTCTTCGCCTGTCAAATTGCACTCAACTCTTCTAAGTGTGGGAGCTCATATCACCATGCACTTAGAGAAATAAAGTTCAAGAGTTTTCCATGTCCTCTGCTTGACCCAAGTACTGACAGATTTGGAACAATAAGAAATGTCTTAAAAAGAAATGTAAAAAGAAACCTGAACCACTCGGGCTATAATGTATGTTGAAACTTGTCCTTTAAAATAATTAGTCATCAAGTAAGAAATGGAGAAAAATAAAACCCAAGGGTGCTATAAGTCTAAAATAAAGCTGCTTGGCTTATACAGCAGGTCAGTGCATATCGTCAGAGGAAAGGTGGTTTACTGTGTACAGTCCTGCTCTCCCTATTATAGAAAGGATATTATTAGACTAGAAAGAGTGCAGAAACGATTTACTAGGATGCTACCGGGACTTGATGGTTTGAGTTATAAGGAGAGGCTGGATAGACTGGGACTTTTTTCTCTGGAGCGTAGCAGGCTGAGGGGTGACCTTATAGAGGTCTATAAAATAATGAGGGGCATAGAAAAGGCAGCTAGTCAACATCTTTTCTCAAAGGTAGGGGAGTCTAAAACTACAGGGCATAGGTTTAAGGTGAGAGGGGAGAGATACAAAAGGATCCAGAGGGGCAATTTTTTCACACACAGGGTGGTAAGTGTCCAGAATGAGTTGCCAGAGGTAGTAGTAGAGGCGGGTACAATTTTGCCTTTTAAAAAGCATTTAAATAGTTACATGGATAAGATGGATTTAGAGGGATATGGGCCAAACGCAGGCAATTGGGACGAGCTTAGTGGTTAAAAACTGGGCGGCATGGACAAGTTGGGCTGAAGGACCTGTTTCTATGCTATATAAAACTCTATGGCTGTATGGACGGATGAGTGGAACCTGAGAAACTACACTGAACTTTGTCTTCACAGATCTGTTTTATGTTTTCAACATTTTCTGTTTTAGAACAAATGATGACAAATGTATGATTCTTTTTAAATTATAAAATCAAAGAGGAAGGCCGAGGTCTATTCAGAGGTCAAAAAGGAAATATCAGATAAATGTGGAATGAGTGATTTCATTTGCAGCTAACTTACAATCCCACAACCATCCTTGATCTTTACACTCCACCAAATTTCGCTTCTCGCGTATCCCTGATTTTTCCCCTTGGCAGACCTCCTTCATTGGTCTTGAGTTCTCTTGCTAAAGCTCTCTGCCTCTTAATTAAATACCTTTGAAAGTCCCTGTTACACCACAACAACTGTGTTATCTTCATAAACCCTCTGTCACCTCACCACCAAAAAAACTCAACCAAATTAGCTAAACACCATTTGCCCTTAAATCCATGTGGGCATTCTGTACATGGCAGCACGGTAGCACAGTGGTTAGCACTGCTGCCTCACAGCTCCAGGGACCTGGGTTCAATTCCCGGCTTGGGTCTCTGTCTGTGTGGAGTTTACACGTTCTCCCCGTGTCTGCATGGGTTTCCTCCAGGTGCTCCGGTTTCCTCCCACAAGTCTGAAAGATGTGCTGGTTAGGTACATTGGTCATGCTGAATTCTCCTCCCACATTCCAAAAATGTGCGGGTTGGGTGGATTGGCCATGCTAAATTTCCCCTTTAGTGACAGGGTGACTAGCCAGGATAAATGCATGGGATTATGGGGATAGGGCCTGGGTGGGATTGTGGTCGGTGCAGACATAATGGGCCGAATGGCCTCCTTCGGCACTGTAGCATTCTATGATCTTTTGGCACCGGAGGAAACCCATGCAGACACGGAGAACGTGCAGACTCTGCACAGACAGTGACTCAAGCCGGGAATCGAGCCCGGGTCCCTGGCGCTGTGAGGCAGTAGACTGTGCCACCATGCTGCCCAAATGTTTCAATCTAGGAGCAACTTAGGATCTATAGAAATCAATTATTAAAAAATATTTGGCACAAGTAAGAAAGAGGCTTTTGAAAGCAACTTTAGCAGTGAAAAAAATGGGTGTACTTTTGGTTCAAGGATTAAATGTGGTGTCATCAAAAGAGGAAGAAGTAGCTCCTACAGTTTGGAGAAGCAATGTATCTCATCTTTAAGGCGATGAAAGCAACAAAACTTTGTTTCGTTGAATGTATTTAGTCTCGTACATACATTAGTGCACTCTTGTATTGCAGACAGAACCGCCTCTCAACACGCCAGAAAATCGAGAGTACCTTGCCGAAATCATGTTCGAGTCCTTTAATGTTCCAGGTCTTTACATTGCAGTGCAGGTAAGGAGATTGTAAATAGCAGGGAGTTTCTTGCCATTAGAGAGAGATGCAGTGGCAGAGATGTGTTACTGTAACAGTATGGGCTCCAGCCTAGACTTCCCCTTCCCCACTCAGCCAACATTGACAACGCCACTGGCAGGGGAGAGAATTGGAAGTTAACCCTTGTTCCAGTTTCACGTGTTTCTCGAAGTTTGGAAACTGTGCAGCATTGGCACGCTGGCAGCTTTCTTGCCAGTCACGTAGATGTGTGTATGTGTTTTTTAACTTGACAGTGTCTTGTCAACATTTTTTGGTTTGTTTTGCCTAAGCAATCAAGTAATGAAACAAAGTAAAATCGAGAGGTACATTGTATTCGAATATGTCCTTGCACTACTCAGTCAAATCTCGTGTGACAGATGGGGTGACAGTTTATTTCTCTCCAGTGCTTGTTACAGGTCAGAAGTTAAGGTTAATACATTTTTGGCAGGCTAAATTGAATTTTTGGAGTGCACAATCTCACAACATCAAGCCAGTCTTCTTCAAATTTAGGGTTGTGACACTCGTTCATCAGTGTCACTGAAGCAAGCTTACAAAATTTCATCGTGAGATGTCGCAGTGAAAAAACTGCTGTTTAGTAAGTGGCAGACGACAAATTAATATTATTGTTATGAGCCAGATTTATTTCAGACCAACTGAGGGGACTGTTTTCATGGACTTCTACAATTTGTGAGCACTCTGCTGAAGTGGGTGTATTGGGCAAAGTAAAGAAGAAACCACTTGTGATTGTAGTTGAAAAATCCCATTTCATCACCCACCTCCCTTCTCTCTCGTGCAGGAATTGCCTCACTTCTGACACTGGGATATTCTATTTTGAAAGGTGATAACTACGAAACACCACGCCGACTAAAATAGAAGTAAATTCGAAGTGGAAGTTTGAAGTTTTTACTTACTATTGTCACAAGTAGGCTTGCGTTAACACTGCGATGAAGTTACTGTGAAAATCCCTTAGTCTCCACACTCCGGCGCCTGTTTGGGTACAGAATCACAAAACACCACAGCACAGAAGAGGCCCATCGAGTCTGCACCGACGCATGAAAGGCCCTGATCTGCCCACCTAATCCCACTTGCCGGCACTTGGCCCATAGCCTTGAATGTTATGGCGTGCCAAGTACTCATTCAGATACTTTTAAAGGATGTGGAGGTATCCCACCTCCACCACCCTCCCAGGCAATGCATTCCAGACCATCAACGCCCTCTGAGTAAAAAAAAAACTTTTCCTCACATCCCCCCCCCCCCCCCCCCCCCCAAACCTCCCACCACTCACTTTTAACTTGTGTCCCCACATAACTGACCATTCAACTAAGGGGAACAGCTGCTCCCTGTCCATGTCCCTCATAATCTTGAACACCTCAATCAAGTCGCCCCTCAGTCTTTTTTGCTCCAGAGAAAACAGCCCAAGCCTTAACCTGCCTTTCCGTCTTCAGAGATCTGTGGACAAACACTCCAAGCTCCCTTTGTTCTTCGAAACTTTCCAGTGTCAGACCTTTCATCGTATATTTCCTTGTCAAATTACTCCTTCCAAAGTGTATCCAGGGTGAGGTATCTAAATGGATACAAAATTGGCTTCTTGACAGAAGCCAGAGGGTGGTTGGAGAGAGTTGTTTTTCAAACTGGAGGCCTGTGACCAGCGGTGTGCCTCAGGGATCAGTGCTGGGCCCACTGTTATTTGTCATTTATATTAATGATTTGGATGAGAATATAGGGGACATGGTTAGCAAGTTTGCAGATGACACCAAGATTGGTTGCATGGTGGACAGTGAGAAAGGTTATCTCCAATTGCAGCAGGATCTTGATCAATTGAGCCAGTGGGCTGACGAATGGCAGATGGAGTTTAATTTAGACAAATGCGAGGTGATGCATTTTGGTAGATTGAACCAGAGCAGGGCTTACTCAGTTAATGGTAGGGTGCTGGGGAGAGTTACAGAACAAAGAGATCTAGGGGTACATGTTCATAGCTCCTTGAAAGTGGAGTCACAGGCGGACAGAGTGGGTGAAGAAGGCACTTAGCATGCTTGGTTTCATTGGTCAGAACATTGAATAAAGGAGTTGGGACTTCTTGTTAACGTTGTACAAGACATTGATAAGGCCACACTTGGAATATTGTGTACAGTTCTGGTCACCCTATTATAGAAAGGATATTATTAAACTAGAAAGAGTGCAGAAAAGATTTACTAGGATGCTACTGGGACTTGATGGATTGAGTTATAAGAAGAGGCTGAATAGACTGGGACTTTTTTCTCTGGAGCGTAGGAGGCTGAGGGGTGACCTTATAGAGGTCTATAAAATAATGAGGGTCACAGACAAGGTAAATAGTCAATATCTTTTCCCCAAAGGTAGGGGAGTCTAAAACTAGAGGGCATAGGTTTAAGGTGAGAGGGGAGAGATACAAAAGGGTCCAGAGGGGCACTTTTTTCACACAGAGGGTGGTGAGTGTCAGGAACAAGCTGCCAGAGGTAGTAGTAGAGGCGGGTACAATTTTATCTTTAAAAAAGCATTTAGATAGTTACATGGGTACGATGGGTATAGAGGGATATGGGCCAAATGCGGGCAATTGGGATTAATTTAGGGGTTTAAAAAAAAAAAGGGCGGCATGGACAAGTTGGGCCGAAGGGCCTGTTTCCATGCTGTAAACCTCTATGACTCTATGTATCACCTTACAATGAGGGAGAATTTAGCATAGTCAATGCACCTAACCAGACTGTAGGAGGAAACCCACGCAGAAATAGGGAGAATGTGCAGACTCTGCACAGAGAGTGACCCAAACCCAGTTCCCTGGCGCTGTGACACAGCAGTCTATGACACAGCATAGATATCATATGGAAAATTTTTAATTTCTTTGTTTAAAATAGAGACTTGAGTCAGGAACATGGAAACTGGATTGGTTCAACTTGAGCTCAGCAGAATTCTTGCTCAAGATTGTGCACCAAAGATGAAGCTTGTGCCTCGGTTAGTTTGAATTTCGAAGTAGGGATATTCATGATCTAGCTGCTGTTAAGTTCGTTGGGTGAGTGATTTGCATCTCTCGTAGAGATGTCTAATTTTTAAATGCTCCATCTGAGCGTTTGGAATGAGGAGAGCAGATTGCGGAAATGTCCCTTTACCCAATTTAGTGATTCCATCTGTAGCCATGGAAACGGAAATGCAGCACTTTGGAGCAGTGACACATAAAATGTACTCCCACATCTTTCTAATTTGGTAGCTTTTCCTTGCAGCATCTCTGTTACAGAATACTTTTACCATTGTTTTTTAATTTAAATTTTGAGATCTTTGAATTGGCATTTGCCAACATCTTAGAGTTAACAAGGTTTTAAAAAAATCAGTCTTGTGCTTACCCAGACAGTGCCACATGACCTACAATCATGGAATCCTACAGTGCAGAAGGCCATTCGGCCCATTGAGTCTGCACCAACCACAATCCCACCCAGGCCCTATCCTTATAACCACATGCATTTACCCTGCTAGTCCTCCTGACACTAAGGGGCAATTTAGCATGGCCAATCCACCTAACCCGCACATCTTTTAACTGTGGGAGGAAACCGGAGCACCCGGAGGAAGCCCACGTAGACACAGACAATGACCCAAGCTGGGAATTGAACCTGGGTCCCTGGCGCTGTGAGGCAGCATTGCTAACCACTGCGCTACCCCTTATTTGAGGTAAATAGCTTGGATACACTTAAGAGGAAGCAAGATAAGCAGGTGGGGGATGGTGGAAAGGGCAGGAAGGAATAGAATGGAATGGAATAAAACAATATGCTGATGGGGTTAGATGAAGAGGAGAGAGAAGATGCATGTTTGGAGTGTTACAATCCACGTGGGAATCAATACAGAAGGATGGTGATCCCCAAATAATGGCAACAAAAGATCAATGAAGAAGATTGCACCATATTTTGTATTTTAATTTAACAATCTAATCCGATTCAATATGAATTATACATTGCACAGTTACCACTGTTTGTCGGTGCAGGCTCGATGGGCCGAAGGGCCTTTTCTGCACTGTATGATTCGATGATCACTGGAGGGATAGCCTGCAGGTAGCAGCTGTCCCTGAGGATTCACTACTGAAGAGTTGTGGAAAATGTTCTTTCCGACATTAATGAATGCCATTGTCATCCTTAAGAAGAAAAATGCCATCCTGGGACTGAAGAAAATTTTGTCATCTGACCTTCAGCAAATGGACAAGCCTTGCATGTCATGATGGTCAGCATATTGTTGGATCTCTCGGGCTTTATCTTTCTACCACATGCCCCCTTCATTTGCAGGGGAAATCCTGACAGGCATTCTCCTGAATCGCTTGCTTTCTATGGCTGAGGAAATCCTTCCAATGATTAGGTGTGGCTTTAGACCTTTCCTGAGGAACCTCTGACATGGTCTTTGACACCGCGGAAATCCAAGACAAATATTGAGAACAACACCAATACTCCATTGTACTCATCAACCTGACTGAAGTGTTTGATTCAGTAAATCGTGAGGCTCTGTGGATTGTACTCAAAGATTTGAATGCCCAGGAAACTTCATCCCAATCTTGCAGCTGCTTCATGATGATATGACTGCAACTTTCTTGTCACCACGCTCCTGTACTGCAGTGAGACCTGGGCTGTGTGTCGGTGGCATTAGTGAAATTCCATCAGCAGTGCCTCCGCTGCATCCTCCAGATTCAATGGAAAGACCGTCGAACAAACACTCGTAACTTCTTCCTTTAAGCCAGTTCCAGGAGCATTCAGGCAAAACTTCCGCAAAATCAACTGTGATGGGTGCACACTACGGTCGGGATTTTCCAGCCTTGCTCTCCCCGAAACCGGAAACTCCCGCCCGAGATCGACAGACCTTCCCATGGTCCGCCCCTCGCCCGCTCCGATTCCCGTGGTGGGCGGGATGGTAAAATTCGCCCCTATGTCTGGATGGCTGAAAAGTGTCTCCCTTGTTAGGCCCTGTTTTCTCAACTCTCAAATGGACAACACTCCAGGGGAGGTCAAAGAATGACACTGTGAAACTGTCCCAGAAGTGAGGCAGCATTGACATGAATGGCTGGAAGGAGCTCGTGACCAGCCGTTCAAAATGGCGATAACTTGTCTCAAGCTGCATCATGTTTTGAGTCAATGTCTTAATGATGAAGTAGACCACGACGGAGAAGGAAAGAAAAGGAAGCAAAACCTGCATTCTGGATCCCACTACCCCGTGGGGCATCCTGCCCTGTGTGCCCAATGGTCTATGAGTTGAGAATCTGTCACATGAAGACCCAAGGGGCAGCATGGTGGCTCAGTGATTAGTACTGCTGCCTCACAGTGCCAGGGACCCGGGTTTGATTCCAGCCTTGGGTGACACTGTGGAGTTTGCACATTCTCACTGTCTGTGTGGGCTTCCTTCGGGTGCTCTGGTTTCCTCCCACACTCCAAGGATGTGCAGGTTAGGTGGATTAGCCATGGGAAATGTGTGGGGTCTTGAATTGAGGGACAGGTTAAAATGATAGATTTAGAATTCATAGAGTCATAGAGGTTTACAGCATGGAAACAGGCCCTTCGGTCCAACTTGTCCATGCTGCCCTTTTTTTTTAAACCCCTAAGCTCGTCCCAGATTGCCCGCATTTGGCCCATATCCCTCTATCCCCATCTTACCCATGTAACAGTCTAAATGCTTTTTAAAAGTCAAAATTGTACCTGCCTCTACTACTACCTCTGACAGCTTGTTCCAGACACTCGCCACCCTCTGTGTGAAAAAATTGCCCCTCTGGACCCATTTGTATCTCTCCCCTCTCACCTTAAACCTATGCCCTTGAGTTTTAGACTCCCCGACCTTTGGGAAAAGATATTGACTATCTAGCTGATCTGTGCCCTCATTATTTTATAGACCTCCACAAGATCACCCTTCAGCCTTCTACGCTCCAGAGAAAAATGTCCCAGTCTATTCAGCCTCTCCTTATAACTCAAACCATCAAGTCCTGGTAGCATCCTAGTAAATCTCTTCTGTACTCTTTCTAGTTTAATAATATCCTTTCCATAATAGGGTGACCAGAACTGCACACAGTATTCCAAGTGTGGCCTCACCAATGTCTTGTACAACTTCAACAAGACATCCCAACTCTGTATTCAATGTTATGACCAATGAAACCAAGCATGCTGATTGTCTTCTTCACCACTTTGTCCACCTGTGACTCCACTTTCAAGGAACTATGAACATGTACCCCTAGATCTCTTTGTTCTGTAACTCTCCCCAATACCCTACCATTAACTGAGTAAGTCTTGGCCTGGTTCAATCTACCAAAATGCATCACCTCGCATTTATCGAAATTAAACTCCATCTGCCATTCGTCAGCCCACTGACCCAATTAAGAACATAAGAACGTAAGAACTAGGAGCAGGAGTAGGCCATCTGGCCCCTCGAGCCTGCTCCGCCATTCAATAAGATCATGGCTGATCTTTTTGTGGACTCAGCTCCACTTACCCGCCCGCTCACCATAACCCTTAATTCCTTTACTGTTCAAAAATTTATCTATCCTTGCCTTAAAAACATTCAATGAGGTAGACTCAACCGTTTCACTGGGCAGGGAATTCCACAGATTCACAACCCTTTGTGTGAAGAAATTCCTCCTCAACTCAGTCCTAAATCTGCTCTCCCTTATTTTGAGGCCATGTCCCCTAAGGCATTCTATTCATATGTTAGGAACAAAAGAGTTGTCAGGGAGAAAATCGGACCTCTCAGGGACAAAGGAGGGGAATTATGCTTAGAACCCAAGGGAATAGGGGAGATCCTAAATGAATACTTTGCATCGGTATTCACGAAGGAGAGGGGCGTGTTAACCGGGAGTGTCTCGGAGGGAGGTGTTGACCCGTTAGAGAAAATCTCCATTACAAGAGAGGAAGTGTTAGGTTTTTTTTAGGGAACATTAAAACTGACAAAGCCCCAGGGCCTGATGGCATCTATCCTCGACTGCTCAGGGAGACGAGAGGTGAAATTGCTGGGCCTCTGACGGAAATCTTTGTCACTTCTTTGGACACGGGTGAGGTCCCTGAGGATTGGAGGATAGCGAATGTGGTCCCGTTGTTTAAGAAGGGTAGCAGGGACAACCCAGGAAATTATAGGCCGGTGAGCTTGACGTCCGTGGTAGGGAAGTTGTTGGAGAGGATTCTTAGAGACAGGATGTATGTGCATTTAGAACGGAACAATCTCATTAGTGACAGACAGCATGGTTTTGTAAGAGGGAGGTCGTGCCTTACAAATTTGGTGGAGTTTTTTGAGGAAGTGACAAAAACGGTTGATGAAGGAAGGGCTGTGGATGTCGTCTATATGGATTTCAGTAAGGCATTTGGCAAAGTCCCACATGGCAGGTTGGTTAAGAAGGTTAAGGCTCATGGGATACAAGGAGAAGTGGCTCGATGGGGGGAGAACTGGCTTGGCCATAGGAGACAGAGGGTAGTGGTCGAAGGGTCTTTTTCCGGCTGGAGGTCTGTGACCAGTGGTGTTCCGCAGGGCTCTGTACTAGGACCTCTGCTATTTGTGATATATATAAATGATTTGGAAGAAGGTGTAACTGGTGTAATCAGCAAGTTTGCGGATGACACGAAGATGGCTGGAATTGCGGATAGCGAAGAGCATTGTCGGGCAATACAGCAGGATATAGATAGGCTGGAAAATTGGGCGGAGAGGTGGCAGATGGAGTTTAATCCAGATAAATGCGAAGTGATGCATTTTGGAAGAAATAATGTAGGGAGGAGTTATACAATAAATGGCAGAGTCATCAGGAGTATAGAAACACAGAGGGACCTAGGTGTGCAAGTCCACAAATCCTTGAAGGTGGCAACACAGGTGGAGAAGGTGGTGAAGAAGGCATATGGTATGCTTGCCTTTATAGGACGGGGTATAGAGTATAAAAGCTGGAGTCTGATGATGCAGCTGTATAGAACGCTGGTTAGGCCACATTTGGAGTACTGCGTCCAGTTCTGGTCGCCGCACTACCAGAAGGACGTGGAGGCATTGGAGAGAGTGCAGAGAAGGTTTACCAGGATGTTGCCTGGTATGGAGGGTCTTGGCTATGAGGAGAGATTGGGTAGACTGGGGTTGTTCTCCTTGGAAAGACGGAGAATGAGGGGAGATCTAATAGAGGTGTACAAGATTATGAAGGGTATAGATAGGGTGAACAGTGGGAAGCTTTTTCCCAGGTCGGAGGTGACGATCACGAGGGGTCACGGGCTCAAGCTGAGAGGGGCGAAGTATAACTCAGACATCAGAGGGACTTTTTTACACAGGGTGGTGGGGGCCTGGAATGCGCTGCCAAGTAGGGTGGTGGAGGCAGGCACGCTGACATTGTTTAAGACTTACCTGGATAGTCACATGAGCAGCCTGGGAATGGAGGGATACAAACGATTGGTCTAGTTGGACCAAGGAGCGGCACAGGCTTGGAGGGCCGAAGGGCCTGTTTCCTGTGCTGTACTGTTCTTTGTTCTTTGTTCTAGTTTCACCCACCAGTGGAAGCAACTTCCCTGCTTCTATCTTATCTGTTCCCTTCATAATCTTATATGTTTCTATAAGATCTCCCCTCATTCTTCTGAATTCCATGAATATAGCCCCAGTCTACTCAGTCTCTCCCCTCATAAGCCAACCCTCTCAACTCTGGGATCAACCTAGTGAATCTCCTCTGCACCCCCTCCAGTGCCAGTATATCCTTTCTCAAGTAAGGAGACCAAAACTGCACACAGTACTCCAGGTGTGGCTTCACCAGCACCCTATACAGCTGCAACATAACCTCGCTGTTTTTAAACTCCATCCCTCTAGCAATGAAGGACAAAATTCCATTTGTCTTCTTAGTTACCTGCCGCACCTGCAAACCAACTCCTTGTGATTCTTGCATAAGGACACCCAGGTCCCTTTGCACAGCAGCATGCTGCAATTTTTTACCATTTAAATAATAGTCCATTTTGCTGTTATTCCTACCAAAAATGGATGACCTCACATTTACCAACATTGTACTCCATTTGCCAGACCCTCGCCCACTCACTTAGACTATCTATATCCCTCTTGCAGACTTTCAGCATCCTCTGCACACTTTGCTCTGCCACTCATCTTAGTGTCATCTGCGAATTTTGACACACTATACTTGGTCCCCAACTCCAAATCATCTATGTAAATCGTAAACAATTGCGGTCCCAACACCGATCCCTGAGGCACATCACTAGTCACTGATTGCCGACCAGAAAAACACCCATTTACCCCCACTCTTTGCTTTCTGTTAGTTAACCAATCCTCTATCCATGCTAATAGATTACCCGTAACACTGTGCACCTTTATCTTATGCAGCAGTTTTTGGTGCGGCACCTTGTCAAATGCCTTCAGAAAATCCAGATACACCACATCCACAGGTTCCCCATTGTCCACTGCGCAAAGAATTCCACCAAATTAGTCAAACATGACCTGGCATTCATGAACCCATGCTGCGTTTTACCAATGGGACAATTTATATCCGGATGTCTCGCTATTTCTTCCTTGATGATAGATTCAAGCATTTTCCCTACCACAGAAGTTAAGCTAACCGGCCTATAGTTACCCGCCTTTTGTCTACCTTCTTTTTCAAACAGTGACATCACATTTGCTGTTTTCCAATTTGCGGGAATCACCCCAGAGTCCAGTGAATTTTGGTAAATTACCACTAGTGCATTTGCTATTTCCCCCGCCATCTCTTTTAGTACCCTGGGATGCATTCCATCAGGGCCAGGAGACTTGTCTACCTTTAGCCCCATTAGCTTGCCCAACACCATATCTTTCGTGATAGTTTTTGGGTCCTCACTTGCCATAGCCTTCCTGTCACCAATTTTTGGCATGTTATTTGTGTCTTCCACTGAAGACTGACACAAAATACCTGTTCAATGCCTCAGCCATTTTAAAATTTCCAGTTATTACATCCCCCTGCTCGTCCTCTAAAGGACCAATGTTTACTTTAGCTACTCTTTTTCATTTTATATACTTGTAGAAACTTTTGCTTTCTGTTTTTATATTCTGATATATGCTCAGGGAGACGAGAGGTGAAATTGCTGGGCCTCTGACGGAAATCTTTGTCGCTTCTTTGGACACGGGTGAGGTCCCTGAGGATTGGAGGATAGCGAATGTGGTCCCGTTGTTTAAGAAGGGTAGCAGGGATAACCCAGGAAATTATAGGCCGGTGAGCTTGACGTCCGTGGTAGGGAAGTTGTTGGAGAGGATTCTTAGAGACAGGATGTATGTGCATTTAGAACGGAACAATCTCATTAGTGACAGACAGCATGGTTTTGTAAGAGGGAGGTCGTGCCTTACAAATTTGGTGGAGTTTTTTGAGGAAGTGACAAAAACGGTTGATGAAGGAAGGGCCGTGGATGTCGTCTATATGGATTTCAGTAAGGCATTTGACAAAGTCCCACATGGCAGGTTGGTTAAGAAGGTTAAGGCTCATGGGATACAAGGAGAAGTGGCTAGATGGGTGGAGAACTGGCTTGGCCATAGGAGACAGAGGGTAGTGGTCGAAGGGTCTTTTTCCAGCTGGAGGTCTGTGACCAGTGGTGTTCCGCAGGGCTCTGTACTGGGACCTCTGCTATTTGTGATATATACAAATGATTTGGAAGAAGGTGTAACTGGTGTAATCAGCAAGTTTGCGGTTGACACGAAGATGGCTGGACTTGCGGATAGCGAAGAGCATTGTCGGGCAATACAGCAGGATATAGATAGGCTGGAAAATTGGGCGGAGAGGTGGCAGATGGAGTTTAATCCAGATAAATGCGAAGTGATGCATTTTGGAAGAAATAATGTAGGGAGGAGTTATACAATAAATGGCAGAGTCATCAGGAGTATAGAAACACAGAGGGACCTAGGTGTGCAAGTCCACAAATCCTTGAAGGTGGCAACACAGGTGGAGAAGGTGGTGAAGAAGGCATATGGTATGCTTGCCTTTATAGGACGGGGTATAGAGTATAAAAGCTGGAGTCTGATGATGCAGCTGTATAGAACGCTGGTTAGGCCACATTTGGAGTACTGCGTCCAGTTCTGGTCGCCGCACTACCAGAAGGACGTTAAGGCGTTAGAGAGAGTGCAGAGAAGGTTTACCAGGATGTTGCCTGGTATGGAGGGTCTTAGCTATGAGGAGAGATTGGGTAGACAGGGGTTGTTCTCCTTGGAAAGACGGAGAATGAGGGGAGATCTAACAGAGGTGTACAGGATTATGAAGGGTATAGATAGGGTGAACAGTGGGAGGCTTTTTCCCAGGTCGGAGGTGACGATCACGAGAGGTCACGGGCTCAAGGTGAGAGGGGCGAAGTATAACTCAGATATCAGAGGGACGTTTTTTACACAGAGGGTGGTGGGGGCCTGGAATGCGCTGCCAAGTAGGGTGGTGGAGGCAGACACGCTGACATCGTTTAAGACTTACCTGCATAGTCACATGAGCAGCCTGGGAATGGAGGGATACAAACGATTGGTCTAGTTGGACCAAGGAGCAGCACAGGCTTGGAGGGCCGAAGGGCCTGTTTCCTGTGCTGTACTGTTCTTTGTTCTTCTTTGTACATTCCAATGACTACGGCTTTTCTTTAAATATTCTGATCAAGATCCCGTTGCAATCCGAGATAACCTTCTTCACTGTCCACTATGCCACCAATCTTGGTGTCATCTGCAAACTTACTAACCACACCTCTGATATTCTCATCCAAATCATTAATGTAAATGACAAATAACAGTGGACACAGGACTGATCCCTGAGGCACACCGCTGGTCACAGGTCTCCAGTTTGAAAAACAATCCTCTACAACCACCCTCTGGCATCTGTCATCAAGCCAATTTTGTATCCATTTGGCTACCTCACCCTGAATCCCGTGAGATTTAAGCTTATGCAACAACCTACCAAGCAGCAGTTGGATTTTGTCTTTTTCCCAGGCTGCCTGTAGAAATCGGTGGGAATGGCCCATATGTTGTCTGTGTTCTCACAGGTAGGCTATCCAATATGTCCCAAGAACAGCGAGATAAAACTCTTTCTGTCCAAAATTCCAGAGGCACAAACTATTGAATGCCGTCACAACACGTCCAAAGGACATCCTGGTTAGAATATGTAGAATAGAATACATAAAGTGCCTACAGTGCAGAAGGAGGCTATTCAGCCCATCGAGTCTTCACTGACCACAATCTCGCCCAGGCACTATTCCCATAACCCCACATATTTACTCTGCTAATCCCCTCAATACTAGGGTCAATTTAGAATGGCCAATCAACCTAACCTGCACATCTTTGGACTGTGGGAGGAAACCGGAGCACCTGGAGGAAACCCACGCAGACACGGGGAGAACGTGCAGACTCCATGCAGACAGTGACCCGAGGCCTGAATTGAACCCGGGTCCCTGGTGCTGTGAGGCAGCAGTGCTAACCACTGTGCCACCTAGGTACTTTGGCCATGCTCAATTCTCCCTCCGTGTACTCAAACAGGCACCAGAGTGTGGCGGCTAGGGGATTTTCACAGTAACTTCATTGCAGTATTAATGTAAGCCTGTGTCACTAATAAATAAACTTAAATTTAAAATCATTCCACAGGCAAATCTCCTCCAAAGAAATGGCGCTCGGTTTCAACCGAAACCATGTTTCCCAATCCAGCAATATTAACAGAAGAATATCAATATCCACACCTGAAAGATGGTACCCCAAACAAGCTGACATATATTCCAATGACCACGGCTTTTCTTTAAATATAACCGTAGCCTCCACCACGGCCTCTGAGTGCTATAAGGATACTAACTGAACTGAGGCCGATCACCTTTTCATCTGCCTTTAATACTGCAATAAATGTTAGAATTTAAAAAAAATTCTGGAGTTTCCAGCTGTCACCGTTTTTCATCCATCCGACACAAGGCAACAAGGGGAAGGTAGAATGACCTCTATTTGCTTGACATTTCTCCTCTAATCTCTTGTTACACCTTTATTGAATCTGTATTCTCAGTGTGTACATTCAGCGGCAGCATGGTGGCACAGGGCCTCACAGCGCTCGGGACCCGGATTCAATTCCCGCCTTGGATGACTCTTTCTATGGAGTTTGTCCATTCTCCCAGTGTCTACGTGGGTTTCCTCCGGGTGCTCCGGTTTTCTTCCACAGTCCAGAGATGTGCAGGTTAGAGTCATAGAATCCCTACAGTGCAGAAGGAGGCCATTCGGCCCATCAGGTCTGCACCGACAACAATCCCAGGCCCTATCCTTATAACCCCCTGACAATAAAGGGAAATCCCACCCAGATCTGTTCCCCGTAACCTGAAGTATTTACCCCACTAATCCCCCTAACCTACACATCTTGGGACACTAAGGGGCAATTTAGCATGGCCAATCCACCTAACCTGCACATCTTTGGAGTGTGGGAGGAAACCAGAGTGCCTGGCGGAAACCCATGCAGTCACTGGGAGAACGTGCAAACTCCACACAGTCACCTGAGGCCGGAATTGAACCCGGGTCCCTGGCGCTGTGAGGCAGCAGTGCTCACCACTGTGCTGCCCCAAAGGTTAGGTGGATTGGCCATGCTAAATTGTCCCTTCGTGGTCCAAGGCCTGTGGGTTAGGGGGAATTAAATGGGTGGGGCTACAGGGATGGGTGGGCCTGGGTAAGATGCTCTGTCGGAGAGTCAGTGCAGACTTGATGGGCCAAATAGCCGCCTTCTGTATTGTAGGGATTCTATGATTCTGTGTTTCACTTGGCATTGATTACATAGCTCTGTAGTATACTAAAAATGTGAACTTTTGTCAAAGGAGCATAGACACCACATAGTTCATCCAGTTGGCCTGAATGGCCCTTTCTGTGCTGTAATCTCTACATGTGCCATAATTACTGAATTTAATATCTAATAGTGAACATTGCTGTAAATGGAAAGTCCGTACTAAAAGTCAGGATACTTTATTGCGCTGCTGCTGCTTTGTCAATGTCCCATCTTGCGCATCGCTCCCAAATTATTTAATGTCAATCACTGAAATCATGAAATGTTTTAGCTGAAAATGGGTCCGTTATGAATTGATAAAAGATGCTGAAGAAAAAATAATTACTGTCATCTGTGGATGACTAAAGACTTCAAGGAATGCGTTGTTAATAGATACTTAAATGGAAAGTTTTGAGATAGCCCAGTCACATTTCCTAGCTTAAAGCTGCAGCATCCATTACTTAAACTAGAGAGATTAGCTCCAACTACGTGGAAGAAATTAATTACCAAATTCTGTCAGAATATCTATAATAAATGATATACAATCTCCTGCAAAATAGAAATATTTTCTTTGGTCTAGGGTTGCAATGATTCCAGAGAGGAATCTGCATCGCTTCTCAGACAGATTTATGCACTTCAGTTCATTTCATGGAGTCATTACGGTGAAGTATGTTCTACTGAGTTGTCCCATAATCCTAATTATAATGAGGATTGACGGAGGGCTGTTTGGTACTTCTGTTTCACGCTTCACCGCTGCTTATACATTCAGCTAGCAGGCAGTCGTTTTGCGTATAAATTTTCCTTCTCTGACAAGCAGAGAAAATCTATTGATCATCCTGGTGAAGGTGTAGTGGGCAAAACTTTGTGCTGTCATGGAAGGAAATGTTATATTCAAAGTGTCCCTTCCCAGGTTGCCGACAGGGTAGAAGGGTATAGATATGTCCCTGTTTTACCTGTCCTTTTTGATGAGTTGTGAAACTAAGGTCCAGTCTGTCTGTCCAGGTGATTACAAAAGACCCTGGGCAGAATTTTCTCCAAAAAATTCGAAGTGTAAAACAGGAGGTTTTCTCGCCCTTTCTTTTAGCAAGGTAGAATCATAGAATCCTTAATTCAAGGCCATTCGGTCCATTGAGCCTGTACCGACAACAATGCCACCCTGGTCCTATCCTCTTAACTCCGCATATTTACCTTTCTAATCCCCTGACACAATGGGGTAATTTATCATGGCCAATCAACCTAACCCGCATACCTTTGGTAAGTCATGGTAATTTATGGCACTGAACGGGGGCAGCACGGTGGCACAGTGTTTAGCACTGCTGCCTCTCAGTGCCAGGGACCCGGGTTCCATTCCTGGCTTGGGTCACTGTCTGTGTGAAGTCTGCACATTCTCCCAGTGTCTGCGTGGGTTTCTTCCGGGTGCTCCGGTTTCCTCCCACAGTCTGAAAAACGTGCTGGTTAGGTGCATTGACCCGAACAGACACTGGAGTGTGGCGACTAGGGGAATTTCACATCAATCTCATTGCAGTGTTAATGTAAACCTTACTTGTGACTAATAAATAAATGTAACTTTACGGCCTCTGCATTGCAAAAGTAAAGTAATGTGAATTGCCGGTAGAGGGGAGGGATGGAGTTTCAGCTCACCTGTTTGGCCAGCAGCTAAGCTCTAGGAGAACCAGTGTGCAGGTGCCCCGTTCTCCTAGTATACAGTGTATACTGGGCGCAAGGTTGATCTCGCCGGCAGAACAGGCCCGGCAAGATCATGAGAGGTGGGAAATTGGGCACAAACCAGACTTTCCGCCTCTCGCCCTATCTTGCCAGCTTGAAATGGCGAGCCGATACAATCTTGTCCCCGATGACATTTTATGAAAGATCAGCAAGAAATTGTTATTTTGTCCTGGACAACGTTCCTCCCTTAAACACACTACCGCCATAAAACATCCAGTGACTGGCCATTCACTTCATTGCTGTTGGATTTGCCTGTTGTGTTTGCCTATTAAACAATGGCTGTATTTCAAAAGCCAGCTTGTTCATTGTGAGGCACCTTTGGCCTTGTCGAGGAAGCAAAAGGAACAATATAAATGCTAATCGTTCTTTGCAGTATTGTTGGACAATTCGGTGCAAGGTACATCCTTTTTAATGCAGCACTTTTAGAATTAGGAAATGGACCGCGGCAGAATTATATTTTCTGGAATGATAAAGTGGAGCGTGGCAGAATTACATCTCGTAAAGCTTCTAAATTGCTACTCGGAGAAATGCAGGAGAAATGGCATTGCATATGTTACAACTGTGTAAATGATTGGGATATGTTTCCAATTGCAGGCTGTTCTAGCCTTAGCTGCTTCCTGGACCTCTCGGCAGGTGGGAGAACGCACACTAACCGGCATAGTGATAGACAGCGGAGATGGAGTCACCCATTGTATCCCAGTGGTGAGTATTAAGCTTAAACAGGAATAATGATTCTATTTACTCTAAAGGGAAAAGGAATCTGGTTCAGTTTGAGATTGTGACACGTGTTACAATTGGTGATTAAAATGCTGAACGACTAAAGGTCAGAATTAAAATCCAATAGCAACGCAACCAATTTTAAGTTTTTTAAGTTTGTTTATTAGTGTCACAAATAGACTTATATTAACACTGCAATGAAGTTACTGTGAAAATCCCCTAGCCGCCACACTCTGGCGCCTGTCCGGGTACACTGAGGGAGAATTTAGCATGGCCAATGCACCTAACCAGCACGTCTTTCAGACTGTGGGAGGAAACCAGAGCACCCGGAGGAAACCCACACAGACACGGGGAGAACGTGCAGACTCCGCACAGCAGTGACCCAAGCTGGGAATCGAACCCGGGTCCCTGGCGCTGTGAGGCAACCATGCTAACCACTGTGCAATTTTAGATGATTCCAAGTTTGTGATGAAGGTGTTTGAAATGCCGGTTATTTGCTGACATTAATCGGGGGCAAATTGCTTCCACTGGACAAAATGCCTGATACTAGGGAGCTTTTCGCTGCAACGATCAGAAAAAAAATATATTTCCAGAAAATAAGTGGTTGGACATGGAATTGGATGTGATTGGAATGTGTAAGCCCATTCTCTGAGAAAGTGGTGTGCTGCCTGAAATAACTCCCCCGAGGCCGCTGTCCTTCACCAAATCCATATTTCTTTACAACAGCTAGTAATACTCAGACATGTACTTCCCAGGACAGAGTATACACCCCTGCATGCCGGTAACCCTGACACTCCACATTACATACCTCTGCAGGGCTCTCGGATTGGAGAACATTAACTGCCTCGATCAGGGAGCTCAGACTCAGGTCCGCCTCGTGGACCTCGTTAAAGTCATTACACTGTCTTCTTGAGTTGCTGAAATCCGAATGTTTTTTACTTTTTCTTTCTGTCCCACGTCTCTCTCAATTCCATCTTTTGCTCTTTCTCATATGCTTTGGCGTTGAATTTAATATTATAACTTCCGCTTCCTGGTTTAGACTCTGTGGGTGGTATTTTATCATTTTATTGTCAAAGTATTGGGTGGACTTGAAACTGGGAGAGTTTCAGATCCTTCTCTTGGGCGTGTTTTTAGGTCCTCCCAAACGCACTCTGCCTGCAAAATTCTGAGCGAGCCTGTTGCTCGCTGCAGAAGCCTCTGGGCGGGGCTTAAAGCACCCGAAAGCCAGCAGAGGGAGGCCGTGCGCAGGTGCAGGCCTCTAATGCTACACATGCGCATTAGCAGTAGCAGGGGTCTGACAGAAAATGAGAGAGCTGTCAGGCTCCTGCTACTGCAGGCAGCCTGAAGCAGCAAGCCCCTGCCCCTGCAATCGCGGGGGCCTGCGGCCCGAGTTACAGCCTTCACCAACTCGCCCTCCCTCTCCCCACTGCCAACTAGACCGATCGCGGACCCCTTCCCCACCCCACCGATCGTGGCCCTACTGCCCTCCACACACCGATCGCTGCAGAGTGACAGCAGGCACTGGCCCCTCCCCCATTAGCCCTGACCCTAGCACTGCCCGGTGGGCATTGCCCAGGTGCCATATTGGCATTGCCCAGTTGCCAGAGTGGCACTGCCAGCTTGGCAGTACCCAAAGAACAGTCCCCCCGGGGGGGGTCTCAATGGCCTCTGGTTCCGCTGTCGGGACCAAGTTGACTGCTCCCCGTTCATGGGTCGTGTGTCTATTCCTCGCCGGTGAAAACCTTTCCCCAGCAAGGTCATAAAGAGGGGGCAGGCCCAGATGATTGAGTGCCAGGCTCGGTAAACAGATGTTAAACAGCATTTTAATAAATTCCAATACATTAACCTGCCTCTTGCCCATTCCTGGCGAGAGGCTGACCGCGCTGGAAATCCGGCGCTTGAAAATTGTGCTAATCGCTTTACGCCCCACTTTACGACCACGTCGTGCCCAAAAATGGGTGCAACATGATGGTAAAATTGCCTCCCGTGTGTCTCAGCAAGTGGTGTTCAATCTGGTTGAAGAGACATACTGTTGCTTGTCCTCACACAAGTCCCCTATGGAGCGCACTGTGCTGAAATAGCGCCACAAATTACAGCACAAAAGGCCATTCAAGAAATCTGTGCACGAGTGTAATAAATCATTGTTTGTTAGCTACTGATCACAAAATGAGGACCACTGCATCCACAGTGCACTGTAGATGGAGATGATAAAAACTGGGTCCTGAATAAATAAATTTGTCCATCTTAGATTGTGTGAAGCTTTTTAACTGTGTCTGTAGCCTTCCAGATGAGTAAGTGTTCTTTTGAGCTGTGCAAATGGTGGATGGACTGGAGGAGGCTTTACGAGGTGCTTATAAAATTTGGATTCAATAAATGGTTATCGGGAGGGAAATATCTTTGGTTGTGGCTCAAGCTGAGAGGGGCGAAGTATAACTCAGACATCAGAGGGACGTTTTTTACACAGAGGGTGGTGGGGGCCTGGAATGCGCTGCCAAGTAGGGTGGTGGAGGCAGGCACGCTGACATCGTTTAAGACTTACCTGGATAGTCACATGAGCAGCCTGGGAATGGAGGGATACAAACGATTGGTCTAGTTGGACCAAGGAGCGGCACAGGCTTGGAGGGCCGAAGGGCCTGTTTCCTGTGCTGTACTGTTCTTTGTTCTTTGTGAGTGAAGGGAATATCATTCTTTTTTTCATTTAAGTTTATGACTTAAGATTGCTCATTTATTGGTTACGGCAATGTAGGAGCATGCTAGGAAATAATGTGAACCAAAGCAGCTTTCTGGGGAAAGATTCCAAGGCGATGTGTGGCGATTCGAAAGCCCCGAGTTCCAGTGAGACCAGTTGTCCCACGGAGTGACAAACATCTGGAAGAGCTGATGAGAAATCTGTGGAAGTTATTGTGGGTGGAATTTGCCATTTGGTTTCAGGGTGTGGATATTGGGAATAAGATACAATTTGTTTTCTGACTGCCTATTGATTTGCATGGACTGTGTAATTACTATGCGTGTTGCAGTATAAGCTTTTTCTAACTTGAATTATCCGTGCAAATCAGTATAGAATCATAGAATCCCTACAGCGCAGAAGGAGGCCATTCGGCCCATTGAGTCTGCACCGACCACAATTCCACTCAGGCCCTATCCCTATAACCTCATGCATTTACCCTAGCAAGCCCACGTGACACTAAAGGGCAATTTAGCATGGTCAATCCATCTAACCTGCACATCTTTCAGAATGTGGGAGGAAACCGGAGCACCCGGAGGAAGCCCACGCAGACACAGGGAGAACGTGCAAACTCCACACAGACCATGACCTGAGCTGGGAATCAAACCCGGCCCCTGGCCACCCTATGTGCATACACAACTGTAAACCTATAGTGGGGTGAAGGAGTCGTGTGTTATAGTTATGTTTTCTTGGTTAATGAATGTTTTCTTGTTTTGTTTAAATTCATCAACTGACCCCTGTGACTCTGTTCAGTAGCCGCCTTTCTGGTGCCTAAACAAAAAAATAATAGTTAGGATCTGTCAAGCCAGGTTCCACTCTGGGACCGGACTTGTCCTGTAGTAACATCAGTTGTGATCATAACACTGCACCCTTAGCCAAGCTGTTGCAGTAAGACTACAACACTAGCATCTACCTGACAATGTGGAAAATTGCCTAGGAATGCGCTGTCCATAAAAAGCAGGATAACTCCACCCCGATCAATCAATGCCCCATCAGTCGACTCTCAATCATCAGCAAAGTGATGGGGAGCGTCATTAACAGTGCTATCAAGTATCAGTGAGCTAACCTGCTTATTGACACTCGGTTTCTCCCTGGGTCACTCAGCTCCTGATCTAATTCCTGCCTTGTTCCAAGCATGAGCAAAAGAGTTGAAGTTGAGAGATCATTGCCCTGGATATCAAGGCAGTATTTGACCGAGTGTGGCATTAAGGAGCCCTAGCAATTCAGTGAGAAGTGGGAAAACTTTCCACTGGTTGGAGTTGTACCCAATACAAAAGAAGATGGTTGTGGTTGTTGGCAGCCAATCACCTCCATTCCGGGACACCACTGCAGGAGTTCCTCGGTAGTGTCCTCAGCCCAACCATCTTCAGCTGCTTCATCACTGACCTTCCTCCTTCATAAGGTCAGAAGTGGGGATTTCACTGATGTTCAGCACCGTTTGAGTCTTCAGATACTGAAGCAGCCCATGTGCATGTGCAGCAAGATCCGGACAATATCCAGGCTTGGACTTATAAGTGGCAAGTAACATTTCTGCCGAGTAAGTGCCAGACAATGACCATCTCCACTTGATATTCAATGGCATTAACATTGCTGAGTCCCTCACTAACAACATGCTGGGGATTACCATTGATCAGAACCTGAACTGGACTAGCCATATCAATACTGTAGCTGCAAGAGCACAGGGCTGGGAATTCTATTGTGAGTAACTCGCCTCCTGCCAAAAGCCTGTTGACCATCTACAAAGCAGATGTCAGGAGCGTGATGGAATACTGTCCATTTGTATGAGTGCAGCTCCAACAACACTCATTCAGGAAAATGTCGCCCACTTGATTGGCACCCCATCCACCCCCTTCAACATCCAGTCCCTCCACCACTGATGCACAGTGACAGTATTGTGTACCATCTACAAATGCACTGCGACAAATCACCAAGACTCCTTTGATAGCATCTTCCAGCGATCTCTACCACCTGGAAGAACAAGGGCAGCAGATTGCTGGGAATGCCACCACCTGGAAGTTCCCCTCCAAGCCACTCACCATCCTGACTTGGAAACATACCACCGTTCCTTCCTGTCACTGGGTCAAAATCCTTGAACTGCCTCCCTAACAGCACCGTGGGTGCACCTTCACCACATGGACTGCAGTGGTTCAAGAAGGCAGCTCGGAATGGACAACAAATGTTGGCCGAGCCAGCGTTGCCCACATTGTGAAAGAATAAAAGAAAATGTTAGGTCAGTCACAAGACTGATAGGGGGAGGCAGTGGGATAATGTGATTGTCGCTGGATTAGTAACCCAGAGACCGGGGTAATGCTTTGGGGACCTGGGTTCAAATCCCGCCACGGCAGATGGTGAAATTTGAATTTAATTTAAAAAAATTACTACTACTTAATAAAAAAAAATCTGGAATTAAAAGTCTAATGATGACCACGAAATGATTGTTGTAAAAACCCATCTGGTTCACTAAGGTCCTTTAAGGAAAGAAATCTGTTGGCCTTACCTGGTCTGGCCTACATGTGACTTCAGAGCCACAGCAATGTGGTTGACCCTTAAATGCGCTTGGGGATGAGCAATAAATGCTGGCCCAGCCAGCAATGCCCACATGTCATGAACAAATGGAAAAGAAAGATAATTTTGGATGATCAAGGCTCATTCTAGCATCCAGTTGTCTCTTAGGCTGTTTATGTTTTTGGGCTGTTTCGTTCCTGATATAAATTTTACTTTCCAGAAGTTTATAAGAACATAAGAAATAGGAGCAGGAGTAGGCCATCTAGCCCCTCGAGCCTGCCCCGCCATTCAATAAGATCATGGCTGATCTGACGTGGATCAGTACCACTTACCCGCCTGATCCCCATAACCCTTAATTCCCTTACCGATCAGGAATCCATCCATCCGCGCTTTAAACATATTCAGCGAGGTAGCCTCCACCACCTCAGTGGGCAGAGAATTCCAGAGATTCACCACCCTCTGGGAGAAGAAGTTCCTCCTCAACTCTGTCTTAAACCGACCCCCCTTTATTTTGAGGCTGTGTCCTCTAGTTTTAACTTCCTTACTAAGTGGAAAGAATCTCTCCGCCTCCACCCTATCCAGCCCCCGCATTATCTTATAAGTCTCCATAAGATCCCCCCTCATCCTTCTAAACTCCAACGAGTACAAACCCAATCTCCTCAGCCTCTCCTCATAATCCAAACCCCTCATCTCCGGTATCAACCTGGTGAACCTTCTCTGCACTCCCTCCAATGCCAATATATCCTTCCTCATATAAGGGGACCAATACTGCACACAGTATTCCAGCTGCGGCCTCACCAATGCCCTGTACAGGTGCATCAAGACATCCCTGCTTTTATATTCTATCCCCTTCGCAATATAGGCCAACATCCCATTTGCCTTCTTGATCACCTGTTGTAACTGCAGACTGGGCTTTTGCGTCTCATGCACAAGGACCCCCAGGTCCCTTTGCACGGTAGCATGTTTTAATTTGTTTCCATTGAGATAGTAATCCCATTTGTTATTATTTCCTCCAAAGTGTATAACCTCGCATTTCTCAACGTTATACTCCATTTGCCATATCCTCGCCCACTCACTCAGCCTGTCCAAATCTCTCTGCAGATCTTCTCCGTCCTCCACACGATTCACTTTTCCACTTATCTTTGTGTCGTCTGCAAACTTCGTTACCCTACACTCCGTCCCCTCCTCCAGATCATCTATATAAATGGTAAATAGTTGCGGCCCGAGTACCGATCCCTGCGGCACGCCACTAGTTACCTTCCTCCAACCGGAAAAACACCCATTTATTCCGACTCTTTGCTTCCTGTCGGATAGCCAGTCCCCAATCCACTTTAACACACTACCCCCAACTCCGTGTGCCCTAATCTTCTTCAGCAGCCTTTTATGGGGCACCTTATCAAACGCCTTTTGGAAATCCAAAAACACCGCATCCACCGGTTCTCCTCCATCAACCGCCCTAGTCACATCTTCATAAAAATCCAACATGTTCGTCAAGCACGACTTTCCCCTCATGAATCCATGCTGCGTCTGATTGATCGAACCATTTCTATCCAGATGCCCTGCTATCTCCTCTTTAATAATGGATTCCAGCATTTTCCCTACTACAGACGTTAAGCTGACCGGCCTATAGTTACCCGCCTTTTGTCTCCTTCCTTTTTTAAACAGCGGCGTAACATTAGCCATTTTCCAATCAACCGGCACTACCCCAGAATGCAACGAGTTTTGATAAATAATCACTAACGCATCCACTATTACCTCTGACATTTCTTTCAATACCCTGGGATGCATTCCATCCGGACCCGGGGACTTATCCACCTTCAGTCCCATTAGTCTACCCAGCACTGCCTCTCTGGTAACATTAATTGTATTAAGTATTTCTCCTGCTGCCAACCCTCTATCGTTAATATTTGGCAAACTATTTGTGTCCTCCACCGTGAAGACCGACACAAAAAACTTATTTAAAGACTCAGCCATATCCTCATTTCCCACTATTAACTCCCCCCTCTCGTCCTCCAAGGGTCCAACATTCACTCTAGCCACTCTATTCCTTTTTATATATTTATAAAAACTTTTACTATCATTTTTTATATTAATTGCTAGCCTAGCTTCATAGTCTATCCTTCCTTTCTTTATCGCTTTCTTAGTCTCTCTTTGTTGTTTCTTAAATTTTTCCCAATCACTTGTTTCTCCACTATTTTTGGCCACTCTGTACGCAGCTGTTTTTATTTTAATACTCTCCTTTATTTCCTTCGTTATCCACGGCTGGTTCTCCCTTTTCTTACAATCCTTGTTTTTTGCTGGAATATATTTTTGCTGAGAACTGAAAAGGATCTCCTTAAAAATCCTCTACTGTTCCTCAGCTATCCTACCTGCCAGCCTGCTCTCCCAGTCTACCTTAGCCAATTCATCCCTCATCCTATCATATTTCCCTCTGTTCAAACAGAGGACACTGGTTTGGGACCAAACTTTCTCCTCTTCCATCTGAATCAGAAATTCGACCATATTGTGGTCACTAGACCCAAGAGGGTCCTTCACAATAAGATCCTTAATTCTACCTACCTCGTTACACAATACCAGATCCAAAATAGCTCGTTCCCTCGTCGGTTCCGTAACATGCTGTTCAAGGAAACTATCCCGACAGCATTCTAAGAACTCTTCCTCCATTCCGCCCTTACCGACTTGAGTCTGCCAGTCAATGTGCATGTTGAAGTCCCCCATGATTATTGCCGTTCCGTTTTTACACGCATCCCTTATCTGCTTGTTTATAGCCCTCCCTACCTCAACATTATTATTTGGGGGCCTATATACCACACCTACTAGTGTCTTTCTCCCTCTACTATTCCTCATCTCTACCCATAATGATTCCACGTTTTGTTCCTCAGAGCCTATGTCATCCCTCAGTACTACCCTGATATTATCTCTTATTAATAGCGCGACCCCACCACCTTTTCCTTCCTGTCTATTCTTCCTAAACGCCTGATACCCCTGGATATTCATCTCCCAGTCCTGGTCACCTTTCAGCCACGTTTCTGTAATGGCCACTAGATCGTACCCACTCGTGGGTATTTATTGCACATGATGATCTTACTGCCAGACAGATTTTCCTGGTAAACTGTCCTAAAATTTCACACCATTAAAATCAGATAATCTTGTTGTTATCCCATTGCTGTTTGTGGGACCTGGTTCTGAGCAAATTGGCAGTTGTCTTTGTTGTATTATGATACTGACTGTGATCCAAAAAATGATACTTCACTTTTGAGGTCATGAAAGGTGTTGGGTGACTGCAAATCTTTCTTCCCTCCTTCAATTTGAATTTGTCTCTCCATGTTCTACTTGCTCGGTTTAATTTAACGTCATAAGGAATAGGAACTGATAAAAGGTATGGATAAAGTAGACGTGGAGCGGATGCATCCTCTTTTGTGGGGCATTCTAGGACGAGAGGTCATAGTTTTAGGATAAGGGGAAGCAAATTTAAAACAGAGTTGAGGAGAAACTACTTCTCCCAAAGGGTTGTGAATCTTTGGAGTTCGCTACCCCAAAGTGCGGTGGATGCTGGGACAGTGAGTAAGTTTAAGAAGGAGTTAGACAGATTTTTAATTGGTAATGTGTTGAAGGGTTATAGGAAGAAGGCAGGAAAATGGGGATGAGGAGCATATCAGCCATGATCGAATGGCGGAGCAGACTCGATGGGCCGAATGGCCTAATTCTGCTCCTATATCTTATGAACTGGGGAATCTGCTCCAGTATTCCTTGCGATCGAGGCTGATCTTTGGCTTCAACTCCACTTTCCCACTCGCTCCGCACATCCTTGGTGTCCCTAGGGACCAAAAAATCCATTTTGCACAATCTTTTCAGCCTCTGAGATTAGCTCTCAGGCTCCTTTTTTGGGCTGTATAGACCAAATTTGCTCAGTCCTATCTCATAATTTGTACCCCTTGATGGTACCTGTCTGCATTGCTACCCGTTCCTGAATATGTTTCTCATTTCTTGACAGCCAGAATCAAATGGCAGGGTCGAGGTTCAATCTGCCTAGAACACGAGAAAGTTTGATTTTGTTTTTCTGTTCTAGCCAAGTAGTTCCACATCCCATTGCCTTTGTTAATTGCCTTGTTTCAACAAGTTTATTATTGAGTACACTCGCGAGAGTCATATAGATTTGAAACATTAACTCCTGTTTCTCTCTACAGATGTTGCCAGAAATGTTGAGTTTAGCCCGCGTTTTCTGTTGTTGTTTCAGATTTCCAGCTTCTGCAGTATTTTGCTTTCATTACCTGTGGCTGTTCCAAAATATTTCGACCTGTACTTTTACAGTGTATTCATTGCTGTAATAAAGGAAATGTGACCAATTTTCACACAGCAAGGACTCACTTCACTCTTGGCTGTATTAACATAATTCATGGGATTGTGCGCTATTTGCTTTCATTTCTTATGTACACCACTTTACTCTGTTAAATTTTCTCTGATACTGCTCTGCTTACTTGCATATCTTTCTTCTTGAAGGCGGCACAGTGGTTAGCACTGCTGCCTCACAGGCCAGAGACCTGGGTTTGATTCCTGGCTTGGGTCACTGTCTGCATGGAATCTGCACATTCTCCCTGTACCTGCACGGGTATCCTCCGGGTGCTCCGGTTTCCTCCCACAGTCCAAAAGATGTGCTGGTTAGGTGCATTGGCCATGCTAAATTCTCCCTCAGTGTTACCCGAACAGGCGCTGGAGTGTGGCAACTAGGAGATTTTCACAGTAACTTCATTGCAGTGTTAATGTAAGCCTACTTGTGGCACTAATAAATAAACTTTAAACTTGAATTCATTGCTGCCAATTCCACTGCCCTTCCTGGTTTGGCACAGTAAGAAGTCCCTCAACACCAGGTTAAAGTCCAATAGGTTTATTTGGTATCACGAGCTTTCGGAGCACTGCTCCTTCATCAGGTGAGCAGCACTCCAAAAGCTCGTGATACCAAATAAACCTGTTGGACTTTAACCTGGTGTTGTGGGACTTCTTACTGTGCCCACCCCAGTCCACGCCGGCATCTCCACATCATGGCTCCCTGGTTTGGTTTCATCTGCAGATTTGACTAGTTTTCATTGAGTTGCAGCACACTTGCGTAAATTGAAAACGAACACTGAGGTACTCCGCCTCGGTCATGACTACTTCAATAAATGCTCGCTCCTTTTGGCTCTTCAAGCAGTTTTGCACCCATTCTCGTGATGGTTTCCTAAACTGTCGCAATGTCCCTGGTGCAGTTGCTCCTGGAAACTAGATAAAACTGTAAAAGGAAGAAGTATGGTAAGGATTCAAAGTGTGTTTCAAACTTCAAGTTTAGGGAAGTGTTATGTAAGTGGTAAGTGCTTGAGGATGATGGGAGGAGGTGTGAGATGATTACTAACTATGCGTAAATGGAATGTAAATGTGTATAGGTCAGCGAATTGTAGGAGTTCATTCATAGGGCAGTATGCTATAAAGATGTTTTTAAATTATCCGCCAATGAACAGGGGACTTTTGTTTGCCTCAATTCATTTTTCACTTGAGGAAGCTCTTAGTTTAATTACAGGCACTAAAAGCTAAAAGGCATAAAACACCCTTTTTTATCATTAGGAAGGTTAGTTACAGGGCAGGGGAGAGCTCCATTGGACCAGAATAAATCCACTGCAGCAAGGGGAGAGAAACAGAAGTCAAAAGGCTAGAGAAATGGAGAGGGGCAGCCCGAACACTTGCTGTGTTCGGGCAGATGGAGGCGAAAGAGTGGTCATGACAGAGATATCTTGCACAAACTGCATGGTATATCTAATACTGCAGTTTTCAGTGACGAGATGTTGCTTTAGTAGTCACCTTAAATCACCCTGCTTGAGGAACGGCACGGTGGCACAGCGATTAGCACTGCTGCCTCACAGCGCCAGGGACCCTGGTTCAATTCCTGGCTTGGGTCACTGTCTGTGTGGAGTTTGCATGTTCTCCCCGTGTCTGCGTGGGTTTCCTCCGGGTGCTCCGGTTTCCTCCCTCCAAAGATGTGCAGGTTAATGGATTGGCCATGCTAAATTGAACCTCACCGTACCCGAACGGGCACCAGAGTGTGGCGACTAGGGATTTTCACAGTAACTTCATTGCAGTGTGAATATGAGCCCAATTGTGACACTAATAAATAAACTTCAAACTTTAAAACTAGTGTTGGCAAATCAAAATGCATAAGGGGGAGAAACAGAGGAATGGATTTCAGTCACTTCGCCTTTGCAAATGCCACGGAGGAGATTTCTTCCCAAAATTGTAGCCACATGTCCTCGTGTGACATGGGTAAGAAGAGGAGGAATTGCGAATCAACTGTGTCAACTTACAATTAAAACTTGACCACCTATCACTGAGCTACCCTAGTAAACCCATAGAGGGTTATACAGTCAAAACAGAGGGAAATAACTGGGCTGTAACAAGAAAGAGAAAAGGCCAAGAGGCCCCCGCTGTGGACGGTGCTTAGCTATACTCTTGGGGAGTTACTTAGCCTCAGATTTCAGGTATGCTGCCCATAGCATACCCCTCCCTCTTCCCATCACCACTGTTCCTTCCCTTCTGCCTCCCAATCCTTTGTTAATTCCAACATAATATGGCCAAGTCATCACATTCCAGACCTTAGTCCCCTCTTTCCCTGCCCCACTCAGGACTATCAAGTTAAAATTGCCATAGGCCTAGATGGCCATAGGCTGCTCTCCTCTTTGAGGGGGAGATCTGATTGGCGGTGATTTAACCTGAGGATCACCACACCTCAGGCAAGCGGCAAGGTTCAGAAGGCAGGGCCTTTATGAGTAACCTCAGCCGGTACGGGAATTGAACTAGCTCTGCATCACGAACCAGCTATCCAGAGAACTGAGCCAAACCAACTGACTCAATACTATACCTCTGCACTAGATGGCATCAAAAAACTACGCGGCTTCTGGGAGAGTGAGCTCGACCGAAAGAAGGTGAAAACTGACCTTCACAACCTCAAGTTACAACAGTGTGAGAAGATCATCTTTCATCTAATATTGATGAGGAAATATTCGCGTGATCCTGGCAGATGTGTGATTTAAAATTATAACCACAAAACGTACATCCCTGAACACACACTTCTGGTGTGTTCAGTTTTCACTGGGCAATGGTCCTGGAAGCCTCTGGAGCAATGACTGGTCGAGTTATGCTCAGGATCCATGTTTTGATTTTCTTTATTTGTTCACGGGATGTGTGGGTGTCAGTGGCCAGGTTAGCATTTATCGCCTGCCCATAATTGCCCTCGAGAGCCCTCTTGCAGATCTTGCTTTTGGTAGCAAAAAATCGATGTGCCCCACAACAAACTTGGGAACACTGCTTGCTTTGGCAAATCTTATACACGTGATGTACAGGCTCTGCTTTGGAAATGGGAGCATTTTATTAATTTGTGGGACAAGGGTGTTGCTGGCTGCCCATGAGAGTTAACCACATTGCTGTGGCTCTGGAGTCACATGGAGGCCTGACCAGATAAGGACGGCAGATTTCCTTCCCTTAAGGACATCAGTGCACCACATGGGTAATGAGAGCATGCCTGGACCCTTGCAATGGACTAGTTTTCTACCCATCCCAAGTCTCACCAGTCTTGCTTCATCTAATGATACGATTACACCCTACTTTTTCTCCTCCCTCGCTCCCTTTTGCCCTGCCCTCCCCGACAACTCCCAAGGTTATCTCTTGGCCCGGAATAAGATTGATCCAGCCCCGCCCTCACACACCCCACCAAACCTCTCATTAGTACACGGAACTGTATGATTAACTATGAGTCACATTCTGTGTACCGCTAAGCACCATGAAACTTAGAGCAAGCGCTATGTACACACACCTTGAGAATTTGTGAATTAGTGTAAAATAAAGATTAAAAAAAACAAACTGAAGGAAGTGAAAGTTGAAAAATATTGGCTGGAATTCTCTGGTCTCACTACTGTAGCGAGAATGGAGAATTTGGCACTCGGCCAAGACTCCATTCACTGCAGCGGGACTGGAGAATCCCAGGCGTGGGCGAGGCCTGAGAATTCCGGCCATTGGGTTAAAGGTGGCAGCATATAGTGAAATTCTACCATAACTTTGAAGATGATGAAAATATTTATATTTTTCTAGAGCATTGCAGTCACAAGTCATTAGCGCATATATTAAAAGCAAGAAGGATTTGCTCAGGATAGCTGTTTAATGTTATAGGAATGGTGGAAGTGCCTCCTTGGCTGGACATCTTTGGTGTAAATCACTTGGCTATTGTAAACTAACAAGGCTGATGGTCTGGGTCCGGCGGAGGCCTTCTCTTCCAGTGCAGGGGAATAACTAAATACAAGAAGCCGGTCCTGACCAACCCTTGACCAACATCATTTACTCAGTGAAAGACTTTTCTTTAAGGAATAAATTAAAATACTCTGCTTTATTGTTGTTCTAACTGTGCATTTCAGCTGGGACTTGAAGCCGGTGGCTGCTTAACAAGCATAGAAGTAGAATGTGGCAGCTGGAGGTTGCTCCTGATTTGGGAATACGGTAGAAGTGAGATGGGCCTTTAGAAACCAACTTGTAACTTGCTAGTATTTATTGCATCACCTGAATGTACCACATGTGGACACCCTTCACCATGCTTGAGTCTCCAAACCATGCTCCAGCTAGTTTCTGTTTGTTTGAATCAGAGAGTACAGGCTCTTCCCAAAGGAAGAGACCTCCAACTGGCCAAAGTCCAAACCAAGACTTCAGGACTATAATGTGTGCAGACTATAAGTGCTGGAAGTTCAACTACTGCAGTGCACTAAAATGTTTCCCGTTCCTTGTACAACCAGAACTGCTGTCACCACTAGGCTTTTGGGTTGTTACCTGGAGCAAGCAGAAGATTGCTAGTGACAGGCCCACCCCTGTGGTTGCAGCTTGAGTACCAAACTGGCTGTTTGACAGTGTTCTAAAGAACTGAGGGTCAGTCTCCCAGATTATGGAAAATGCCACAGCAGGTGAACTTGGTTCAGAACTACCAGATCCAGAATGTCATCTTACAACTATTTACCTCCATATCTTTGTAAATATAAAATAATTACATTGGGTAAAGGGAGTCTCCAATCTAAACAAGGTGAGGCTTGTTTGTTAACTTGGTGTGAATTCTATTCTAATCCTACTTTATATTTTTTGTGTATAAATTTTATGATAAAAGTTTGGCAAAGCATAATGTAAGTAGCCGTCAAATTCTGTGTGCTTAATTTAATATGTACAAAACAATTTAGACAAGTTTCACTCATGTCCTTTATGGAAAGAAATCTTAGGCAAAGGAAGTTTGCCTCCTTACCTGGTCTGGCCTACATGTGACTCCTGAGCTATAGCAATGTAGTTGACACTTAAATGCCCTCTGAAATGGCCTAGCAAGCTAGGGTGGCACTGTGGCACAGTGGTTAACACTGTTGCCTCACAGTGCCAAGGTTCTTGATTATTAAGGGGATCAGGGGTTATGGGGAAAAGGCAGGAGAGTGGGGATGAGAAACATATCAGCCATGATTGAATGGCGGAGCAGACTCGATGGGCCGAGTGGCCTAATTCTGCCCCTATGTCTTAAGTCTTATGTCTAATGGAGCCAGGTTTGGTGGGTGGCTGTCTGTGTGGAGTTTTCTCTACCTCTACATGGGTTTCCCCAGGTTTCCTCCCACACTCCAAAGATGTGCACGTTAGGCGGATTGGCCATGCTGAATTGACTCTTGGTGTCCAAAGATATGTAGGTTAGGTGGTTTAATCATGGTAAATGCATGGGGATAGGGTGGGGGGGGAGGGGGGGGTTAGGCTACTCTGTTCAAAGGGACTTGGGGATGGCAACAAAGGACATGACATGAATAAAAAGAAAAGAGAGAATTACTCCGTAAATATGACAGAGTACCGGAAGTCAGAAATAAAAGTAGGAAATTGTAGCAAAGGTGACACAGAATCCGAGAGAAAAGGTAATATATGATTTCATTTTTAGCCCCGATTATTGTGAAAAACATAAAATTTTGTTTTCAAGGCAAAATCTGTGTTAGTTTCAAAGTCGGCAGATTGGAAGCTGATGAGGTTACGTTACCTATTGTTACATCACAACCATTATACAATGTGTTTCTTCTGCTTTGCAGTTGTGTACTGTTCAAAATGGCACTGACATTTGGTTCCCTTTTAGTGCTCTCTATCTCAGCTTTTCTAAAATCAAATCTGGGCTGGCGTTCTCTGAGTGCACTTTCTCCAAATCAATCCACATTTGCGTTGTTAGTACTGATTAGCTGTAAATTGTTCTGTGTTTGTGCGTCACTAATGGATACCTTTTAAAATTAATTAAGTGGTAATTTGGAAGGAAAATTTCAATTCTGGTGCAGATAAGAATAGAGAGATAGGATTTGGAAAAAGGTACGCGGGCAGAGAGTTCAATTTTTCATTCTATGAATTTAGCCAATCCTAAAGCTAAAAGGTTTAAATGTTCTCTGCATTACACTTGAACAGCAGGAATTACTCTGCGGTATTTCTTGATATTGAGTTATTACTAACTGAACAATGCAAACTTGTTGTCCAATGGATCCTCTTCATACAATCTTAGCTGTGTACTGTGCTGGTAAGATGTGTGGTTTTAACTGGTTAAGCTCCAGTATTATCCCAATGTACATTTGGGGATTGTAATGTACTTACCAACTTCCATTTTGGTTTGGTGAGGGGATGGAGGTCTCTTGACTGGAGTTGTGATGGGAATTTGGGATTAGGGGATAATGGAGGAAAGTAAGGGAGTTCCCTGCATAATGTACGCAGAAATTCTACTCCTGTACATATCTCAGTTGGTTTAGCACATTTTCAACAGAGTGACTGCTTTCTGTGTCCATCATAATTTACTTGAGGAATATGTAATGAGATTTTCTTAAACTTCAATATGCAATTGTATTCTGTTTTGAATAGAATTGTACTTTCCTACGTTACATAATTGACTACACTTCAAAAGGACTTCATTGGTTGTAAAGTGCTTTAGGTGTCTTGTTATGAAAAGTGCTATATAAATGTGAGTCTTTCTTTTTAATAAATAGTCATTATAGTAAAATAAGAATGTTGAAGACTCCCAGTTAATAATTTTTATGTCACCATAAATTTTACACTGACAATTGATTCCAACATGCAACTTTAATAATCAAATAAGACAAATTCAACGAGGAACAAAATACATCTTTTTTTTGTACAGCCAGGCAGTTAGCCAATAGAGTAGAAAGATCAGTAAGAAGGATGCAAAGGCATTAGAAAGATTGGTTCCAGGGATGAGGATCTTCAGTTGCGTAGATTGGAGAAGCTGACACTGTTCTTGGCAGTGGCGGCATGGTGGCACAGTGGTTAGCACTGCTGTCTCACAGCACCAGCAACCCGGGTTTGATTCCTGGCTTGGGTCTGTGTGGAGTTTGTATGTTCTCCCCATGTCTGTGTGGGTTTCCTCTGGGTGCTCCAGTTTCCTCCCACAGTCCGAAAGACGTGCTGGTTAGGTGCATTGGCCATGCTAAATTCTCCCTCAGTGTACCCGAACAGGCGCTGGAGTGTGGCGACTGGGGGATTTTCACAGTAACTTCAATTGCAGTGTTAATGTAAGCCTACTTGTGACACTAAGGAATAAACTTAAAGTTAAACTTGAAGAGAAAAAGGCCGAGAGGAGATTTGATAGAGGTGCTCAAAATCATGAGGGGACTGGCCAGAGTAAATGGGGAGAAATAATTTGCATTGATAGAGGGAGGGATCGAGAACCAGAGTGCACAGATTTAAGGTAATTGGCAAAATAAGCAACCTGAGGAGCAACTTCTTCACACAGCAAGTGGTTAGGATCTGGGATGCACTGCCCAAGAGTGTGGTGGAGGCAGATTCAGGAATTGGATCATTTATCGAAAAGTAAGATTTTTTGCAGGCCTATAGGGTAAAGGTTGGGAATGACACTGGGGTTGGCATGGTAGCAGAATGGTTAGCACTGCTGCCTTACAGTGCCAGGGACCCGGGTTTGATTCCCAGCTTGCTTCACTGTCTGTGTGGAGTCTGCACGTTCTCCCTGTGTCTGCGTGGGTTTCCCCCGAGTGCTCAGGTTTCCTTCCACAGTCCAAAGATGTACGGGTTAGGTTGATTGGCCATGCTAAATTGTCTATTAGTGTCGGGGGATTAGCAGGGTAAATATATGGGGTTACAGGGATAGGGCCTGAGTGGGATCATTGTCGGTGCAGGCTCGATGGGCCGAATGGCCTCCTTCTGCACTGTAGGGATTCTATGATTCTAATTGCTCTGGCAAAGAGCCAGCACATACATGATGGGCTGAATGACCTCCTGTGTTGTATGTAACCATTCCCAGATTCAAGGAACTAACAGGATAAGGTGCAGCACTAAAGCAAACTTTGATAGATAGCAATGGAGGCATTAGTATGTCTATTATTTCAAACTGCTGAGTTGCATTGAGTTTCCTGTTTCCTGAAGGTTACCCAGACTTGTTGCAAGTGGAATGTTTCAGTCTTGATTTTCAACAGCATTTCCAAAGGAGCTTCATGTGCACTTTATTGAAATCTGACTGGAAGTCCATCTTGTTGGTTCTGTGAGCAAAGTATGACAATTTGTGGAAATGTTTACCAGAGTACCTTTTTGTATTTTGGTTAAGGCCAAATTTGATTTGATTTATTATTATCACATGTATTATCATACAGTGAAAAGTATTGTTTTTTGCGCGCTATACAGACAAAACATACTGTTCATAGAGAAGGAAGCGAGAGAGGGCAGAATGTAGTGTGACAGTCATAGCTAAAGTGTAGAGAAAGATCAACTTAATGCAAGGTAAGTTCATTCAAAAGTCCGACAGCAGCAGGGAAGAAGCTGTTCTTGAGTTGGTTGGTACGTGGTCTTAGATTTTTGTATCTTTTTCCCAAAGGAAGAAGGTGGCAGAGAGCATGTCTGGGGTGTGTGGGGTCCTTAATTATGCTGGCTGCTTTGCCGAGGCAGTGGGGAGTGTAGACAGAGTCAATGGATGGGAGGCTGGTTTGCGTGATGGATGGATTGAAATGCTAATGATTTTAGTTCCTACCGTCTTCATTGAAGTTTGAAACGATATCTCTTTTTGCCCCCCACTCGACCCCTACTTCTATTTAAATCTTCATTAATGCCTCAGACTTGATGTACCAACTCTGAGATAGAGATCTGCCAGGCCTCTGCTGCTGCAGCTGACCTCGTCCCAGCAACTCCCCCCCCAGCTTATCGTGAGACCCACACCACCTGGAGATATTGTCCCCGCCTCCCTGCTGCCCAGACCGATTGCGCCCCCAATCCCCCCCCCCCACCAATGATCGCGTGCAGAGTGGCAGCAGGGACCTCTCCCTCTCCCTACCCAATTGCCTCACCCCCTGGCACTGCCCAGCTTCAATGGCCTCCCATTCTACCAGCGAGGTCTTCGTGACGTCTCCACGTCCCTGTTCGTGGAGACCATATGTGATCCTCGCTGGAGAGTACTTCTCCCGGCGAGGCCACAGAGGCAAGTGAGCCTGGACGATCGTGTCCCGGACTCGATAATCACATGAAAATAAGCCTTTAAGTATATTTAAATTTATTGAGCCTCTCGCCGGAAATGGATGAGAGGCTGAATGCGCCGGATATCCGGTGCTGGTGAGATTGCGAGAGGCGGGAAATCGGGTGCGAAGCTGATTTCTCGGTTCTCGCGCAATTTTCCCGGCTTGTCCCGCCCATCGCTGCGTGGGGAGAGTCAGTAAAACCGCTCCCAAACAACTTGGAGCAGATTATGGCAAAATTGCAAGGAGCACGCAGAATGTTCCGATGGAAAAGTAATTTGCAACATAGAGAAGAAACCTATTGCATGCGTTGGTGGCGTGAGGGAGCTGCTCTTATTGCCAGTATCTCTCATTGAAATGCTGACTCACATTGTTTGTTGTGAGCCAGTGTTATTATGTACGTTTTGGTATATTGATTTATAGCCAGTGTTTTGCTCTCTGGTTTATTATATACCTGAGGTTCGAAATGAAACTTTTATCCGCTGGGGTATAGTATTTCGAATGAACTTTATTAAAATCGTGACTGGACTTGGATTTTGTGAAATAGTTTAGCTCTGACACTCAGATTTTGCAGCAGGTGTATTTTTTTCTCCCAATTGATTAAGTTGGGTTGCCTCACAAGGGAGGCTTTATTTAATGGAAAATAAAACTCTGGAAGCCAATAAGACTCTGATTTCTTCTTTTACTTGTGACTTTTCATCTGACTTCGAACTCGGTTTTGATCCAGATTAAACAAGAGTTATAACCTTGTAATTGAATCATGTCATGATGTGGAGATGCCGGCGTTGGACTGGGGTAAACACAGTAAGAAGTTTAACAACACCAGGTTAAAGTCCAACAGGTTTATTTGGTAGCAAAAGCCACACGTGGCTTTTGCTACCAAATAAACCTGTTGGACTTTAACCTGGTGTTGTTAAACTTCTTATTGAATCATGTGACAGAGGCTAATCAACATTATAAATCAACATGAATATTGCTGTGATATTTAGTTTTCTGTCCAATTGAAGGCCCTGTCAACCTGAGAGGTGATCTTTCTGATCCCAAACTTTCAGTCTTCTGCTCTGTCTCACCACTAATTAATCAGTCTTTGTTTATTTCTTTGTCTCTACATGTTTCTCTGTCTCCCCGCCTCAGCCCCTGCCCGTCTCCCCGCCTCAGCCCCTGCCCGTCTCCCCGCCTCAGCCCCTGCCCGTCTCCCCGCCTCAGCCCCTGCCCGTCTCCCCGCCTCAGCCCCTGCCCGTCTCCCCGCCTCAGCCCCTGCCCGTCTCCCCGCCTCAGCCCCTGCCCGTCTCCCCGCCTCAGCCCCTGCCCGTCTCCCCGCCTCAGCCCCTGCCCGTCTCTCCGCCTCAGCCCCTGCCCGTCTCCCCGCCTCAGCCCCTGCCCGTCTCCCCGCCTCAGCCCCTGCCCGTCTCCCCGCCTCAGCCCCTGCCCGTCTCCCCGCCTCAGCCCCTGCCCGTCTCCCCGCCTCAGCCCCTGCCCGTCTCCCCGCCTCAGCCCCTGCCCGTCTCCCCGCCTCAGCCCCTGCCCGTCTCCCCGCCTCAGCCCCTGCCCGTCTCCCCGCCTCAGCCCCTGCCCGTCTCCCCGCCTCAGCCCCTGCCCGTCTCCCCGCCTCAGCCCCTGCCCGTCTCCCCGCCTCAGCCCCTGCCCGTCTCCCCGCCTCAGCCCCTGCCCGTCTCCCCGCCTCAGCCCCTGCCCGTCTCCCCGCCTCAGCCCCTGCCCGTCTCCCCGCCTCAGCCCCTGCCCGTCTCCCCGCCTCAGCCCCTGCCCGTCTCCCCGCCTCAGCCCCTGCCCGTCGACCCCTCCCCCTCCCCCGCCCGTCGCCCCACCTCCCCCGCCCGGCCGCCGCTGCGCCCCCCCCCCCACTTGCCCCTGCCCTCCCCCCGCCCGCCTCCCCGCCCCCCCCACCGCCCGCCGCCCACCTCCCGCCCGCTCCGTTTAAGACTGCAAGAAACTTCAAAGGGTCATGAACGAAGCCCAGTCCATCATGCAAAGCAGCCCCCCATCCATTGACTCTGTCTGCACTTTTACTGCCTTGGAAAAACAGCCAACATTAGCAAGAACTCCATGCACCCTGGACATTCTCTCCTCCACCTTTTCCCGTCGGGATAAAGATACAAAACTCTGAGGTCACGTACCAATCGACTCAAGAACAGCTTCTTCCCTGGTGCTGTCAGGCCTTTGAATGGACTTACCTTGCATTAAGTTGATCTTTCTCTACACCCTAGCTATGACTGTAACGCTACATTCTGCACTCTCTCCTTTCCTTCTCTATGAACGGTATGCTTTGTCTGTATAGCGCGCAAGAAACAATACTTTTCACTATGTTAATACATGTGACAATAATAAATCAAATCAAAGTCCTGCATGTAAATTTTTTATGCAGCACAAATACTGCACAGCATTCCCTGAAGAAGGACCACAATTCGGGAAAGGGGAAACCGTACTAGCTTTGTTCTTTGCCATTATTTTCCAGATCCATGGCACCCTGTCAGCAAGCTATCTTTAAACCTGAAGATTTTCTGTGGTGTTGGGGTGGGGTGGAGAGGAAACGATGGTTTGAAAAGGAGGTCCAATGGAATGCGGGCAAGGCTGGATATCTTGGAGTTTTACTTGATTACTTGTGACGATGGAGCCTTTGTAAACACCACTCTCTCAGCAGATTAGACTAATGGATATTGAGTTCATGACGGGGTCCATTATACATATCCTGCATAAGTGAAGCATTTAAGTGCCCTTTTCACTTGCTTCCTTGTGTTCAGAAACTCCTGAGGGTCTCATGGCAGTGATCATCACTCCGGTATCAATTCCTTCATCACTGGATTAATCTCGAATTTCTGTAAAATCTAGTTATGTTTTGATCAGACCAAACAAGCAGCCCAGCCTATTAACATTATGCTAAACTACACTGACACTTCCACTTTGAAGCCAATTTCTCTCATACTCTTCTTGCATTTTTCTCTCCTTTTGTTTTTACCAAAGGCTGAAGGTTACGTCATTGGAAGCTGTATTAAACACATCCCAGTTGCAGGCCGGGATATTACCTTTTTCATTCAACAGCTCTTGAGGGAGAGGGAAATTGGAATACCGCCTGAACAATCCCTGGAGACTGCCAAGGCCATCAAGGTAGGAATCCAGAATGAATGCTCCTTTTTATTTCCCTCCAACATCCCTGACCACTCTTCCCTTGCCTCCAATACCTGCTCCCTGTCTCCTGACTCCAGTTATAGAAATATGGCAAACAGGAGCAGGAGGAGTCCATTCGGCCCTTCGAGCCTGCTCCACCATTCATTATGATCATAGCTGACCATCCAATTCAATAGTCTGCTCCCGCCTTCTTCCCCCCCACATCCTTTGATCCTCTTCGCCTCAAGTGCTATATCCAACTACTTCTTGAAAACATTCAATGTTTTGGCCTCAACTACTTTCTGTGGTAATGAATTCCACAGGCTGACCACTCTCTGGGTGAAGAAATTTCTACCCTGTATCCTCAGACTGTGACCCCTGGTTTTGGACACCCCCACCATCAGGAACATACTTCTAACAGGACCCTGTCTAGTCCTGTTAGAATTTTATAGGTTTCTATGAGATCCCTCCTCATTCTTCCGAACTCCAGCGAATACAACCCTAACCGACTCAGTCTCTCCTCATGTGTCAGTCCCTCCATCCTAGGAATCAGTCTAGTAAACATTTGCTGCACTCCCTCCATAGCAAGAACATCCTTGCTCAGATAAGGAGACCAAAACTGTACACACTATCCCAGGTGTGGCCTCGTCAAGGCCTGTATAGTTACATCAAGACATCCCTGCTCCTGTACTTGAATCCTCTCACTGTGAAAGCCAACATCTCATTTGCCTTTTTTACTGCCTGCTGCACCTGTATGTTTACCTTCAGTGACTGATATGTAAGTACAGGTGGTGCAACACCTATCCTTTCACCTCCTCCCATCCAGACTTCCAAACATCCCTTCCAGGTGAAATGGTCATGTAACGATTGCTAGTCACTTTTTAATAAACCGTAATCGTTACTCGTGATGTGCTCTGTACAATGGGGAGACCCAAATGCAGATTGATTCAATGCCTGCTCTGCTAAACACTCTGATTAGCCTGCAAACCAGACTCTGGTCTTCCAACCACTTGCTATATTAATATTCCACCTCACTCTGACTTCTCTGTCCTTGCCCTCCAATGGTTTTCCAATTATACGCAACCCAAACTCAAGGAACAATACCTCATCTTTCCCATTTGGACAATTCTTGGCCTCAACACCGAGTTCAATAACTTCAGATCAAAGCTATTTTCTCAGGCAGTAGGTGTTGGTACTGGTTCCACTGATACCATTTTCCGTATTTTGTTTCTTTTGTTATCCCACGACCAATCCCTTTTGCCTTGCACTATCATCCCTTTCACCTTTTAATCAGTCCCACCACAGACTTTACCATTTATTGCTCATTCTTCACTCCCCTTTTCCCTGCCTCTGAGTTCTAAACTGTCACACCTCAAACTTTTTCTAGTTCTGATCAAAAATCATTAACTGAAAAGCTAACTTTGTTCCTCTCCTCAGAAACTGCCTGTCCTGTTTCCAGCATTTTCTGATCTTAGCCTCCTTTTTTTTAAAATTACGTGCCAACGGTGGCAATGGGGATGGCACAATGGTTAGCACAGCTGCCTCACACCACCAGGGACCCTGGGTCCTATTCCCGGCTTGGGTCACTGCCTGTGCGGAGTCTGCACGTTCTCCCTGTGTCTGCGTGGGTTTCCTCTGGGTGCTCCGGTTTCCTCTCACAGTCCGAAAGACGTGCTGGTTAGGTGCATTGGCCATGCTAAATTCTCCTTCAGTGTACCCGAACAGGTGCCAGAGTGTGGCGACTAGGGGATTTTCACAGTAATTTCATTGCAGTGTTAATGTAAGCTTACTTGCAACACGAATAAATAAACCTTTTGTGACCAAAAACCCTGGCAGTGCAATGTAAATAGAAACCAAATTTAAATTTAATTTGTATTTGTTTAATGTAATAATGTCAGTTATATAAGAGGAGACTCACGGCTTCAGTATCCTGGCAAATGCTGCAAAGCTCCTATTACGAGATTAATGGGGTGCGTAATTTCCTGATATGCATTTCCGATTCTCAAAGTGCAAACCCTTCACTGCAGTTCTGTCAGGGACGGGTGCAGTGGAGGACTGGCTGCATTTTTCACGCGTGCCTCATTTAATCTGTTATTGTTTCAGGGATTTATTATACATGATTACGTGCAGCAGAAAGAAAAAAACCTTTTATCCAAACTCCCAAGCATTTGGTCAGTTCCTGAGAATCAAAATTAATCGTGCTCTTTGTCATAAGACACTTGAGGCCCCCGTCAGTCTCAGAATATGATGTTTCCTCCGCGTGTTCCTTTTTCTTTATTTTGCTCTCGCATCCTGATGTCGACTTTCTCACTTTTTCTTTGTAGGAGCGATATTGTTACATCTGCCCTGATATAGTTAAGGAATTCACTAAGTACGACACCGATCCGGGGAAGTGGATCAAACCTTATGTCGGTACAAATGCCATCAACAAGCGGCAGTTTGCTGTGGACGTGGGCTACGAGAGGTTTCTGGGACCTGAAATTTTCTTTCATCCAGAGGTGATTGAAAAGCACCCGCTATAATTCTGCCTTTGGTTTTGGGGTTCTGTACATTGTTGATGATTCTATTCCAGCTTATCTTTCCCAGAAAATAGCAATCCAAACTTTGCGCCATGATCCATGGCATGGATTGGGTGGCATAGGTTGGGTGAATGCACTCAGCCTTTTTCCCAGGGTTGGGGAATCGAGAACTAGAGGAGCATAGGTTTAAGTTATGAGGGGAAGGAATTAATGGGAACCTGAGGAGCAACTTTTTTACACAGGGGGTGGTACTTTTGTGGAATGAGCTGCTGGAGGAAGTGGTGGAGGCAGGGACATTGACAACATTTAAAAAGCATTTGGACAGATACATGGATAGGAAAGGTTTAGAGCAGGGGGTCTCCAAACTGTTCAGTACGTGGGCCACATCGTATATTTTACACATTTTCGGGGGCCAAAGAAAAAAGATTAGTTTTATAAATGAACTGGCGATGATTAAGCCCGTGAGATCAAATGAAATTCACTGTTGAAACAACAGGTTTCAGAACGCAAGACATATCCACATATTTTCCGCACAATGCTTGTTGATGGATAATGCAGTGCAGAAACATGGGCTTTGAGAATCCGCCAACCTCACAAGCTTTTGTGATTTGTCCAACCAAACCTTTCTTCATCCCAGACATGTTCTTTCCTCCATCAATTGTCACGCATTACAGTTTATTCCACTCCAGGTTATATTCTAACACAGTTTTTTGCAATTCTTTGAAGATGTCTTCTCCAGTTACTGTGCTGTGCATGCTATGCACTGATGCTAATTCTTGTGTGACATTAAATTCACTGTCGACGCCACGGATGAATACTAGGAGTTGTGATGTGTCACACACATCAGTCGATTCATCAAGTGCAAGAGAACAGAACTGAAAATTTCTTGCTTTGTCTGCAATTTGATGAAATATATTGCTTCCTATATCCTCAATTCTACAAGCAACAGTATTTGGTGCAAGACTGATGATTTTGAACAGATTTGCTTTTTCTGGGCATAACTCTTCCACTGCTTCCATTATACACTCTGATGAGATCTCTATCGGTGAATGGCTTTCCTCTTTTAGCCAACACATAAGCTAGTTTGTAACTGGCTCTGGTTAAAGCTTCATTTTCAGTTAACTTCTGCATAAAAAAAGCTTGTTGGGAAAGCAGCCTGCGTTGCATTGATTCAAATTTTTCCGAATGCTGTGTTCCTGTGAATTGGGAATAACTTGGTTCATGTTTGGCCTCATAGTGTCGACGTACATTGTACTCCTCCAAAACTGCAACAGTTTTGTTGCATATGACACACAAGGCTTTATCACCTGCTTGTACAAAGAAGTACTTTACACCCCATTCTTCATTAAACAGGCGGCACTCACTGTCCACTTTTCTTTTTTCATTCCATAACTGAATTGGTCTGAATTGCCGCCATCATTGTCATTGTTCTCGCTCATTTCAGACAGATGGAGCTTACGGATTGGATAAAGCAGCTGTCACTCAGTCAATGCAGAGCGGCAATTGGATAACAGATGTCTCAATTGCTGATTCGTTTAATGAACTGTCAGTCACAGGATGGCAGCTCTGATTGGACAATAGGCCGATAAAGAGTGCGGGGATTCCCATGGGTCCATCAGACACTGCGCGGAGCGGCAGCAAATGTCCGGCCTGTGGCTTCCGTCCCCGCGTCCGGATCCTGAGTCAGCGGCGGGGTTCCGGACGCGGGAGTGTTTTCGGCAGCGGGGATCCCGTCCCGACCCACTGGCTGCGGGCCAGATGTTAGCCCGCTGCGGGCCGGATGTGGCCCGCGGGCCGTAGTTTGGAGACCCCTGGTTTAGAGGGATATGGGCGAAATGCAGGAAAATGGAGTCAGCTTAGATAGGTATTTTGGTTGGCGCGAAGCAGTTTGGGCCGAAGGGCCTGTGACCGTGCCGTCGATTCTATGATCCAGATGTGAGCTTGATTTGTGGATGGAAGTTACTGAATGATTAATGATTAACTTACCGCTGTTGGGGGTTGATTAGCTCCGTTGGCTGGACGGCTGGTTCATGGTGCGGAGTGACACCAGCAGCGCGGGTTCAATTCCCGTACCAGCTGAGGTTTCTCATGAAGGCCCTGCCCTCTCAACCTTGCCCCTCACCTGAGGTGTGGTGATCCTCAGGTTAAATTACCACCAGTCAGCACTCCCTTTAGAGGGGGAGGGTACCTATGGTCCTCTGGGAACATGGCGCCATTTCACTTCACTTGCCACTGTGCATCAGGTTTAATGACTTACTTAAATATAGCGCTCCTTCCCCTTTCCTCATCTTTTGTTTGCTGTTGCAGCAGGACAAATATTGCAATGGGGCCCGAAGTGGAAATAACATTGATTTTGGCGGCACAATGGTTAGCACTGCTGCCTCACAGCGCCAGGGGCCCGGGTTCGATTCCCAGCTTGGGTCACTGCCTGTGCGGAGTCTGCACGTTCTCCCCGTGTCTGCGTGGGTTTCCTCCGGGTGCTCCGGTTTCCTCCCACAGTCCAAAGATGTGCGGGTTAGGTTGATTGGCCATGCTAAATTGCCCTTTAGTGTCAGGGGGATTAGAAGGGTAAATACATGGGGCTACGGGGATAGGACGCTGGTCGGATTGTTGTCAGTGCAGCCTCGATGGGCTGAATGGCCTCCTCCTGCACTGTAGCGATTCCATAACGAAATAGTTTTATAATCTGGAATGACAGTGTTTTTCTGCATTGTGCAAAAATGCCTCCTAATGGTCTGATCTGTTAGATCTCTTCACATTGTTGAATCACTCCCACTACAGTTTCTGAATTGAAGTTTTTGAATTGAAGTTAGAATTTAGCATTTCACGATATCACAAAGTGATGGATCTTCAGCACTGCATTACCTGCAGATGGATCCTCGTGATGCTTGGAATGTCTGCTCCTACAGCCACCATGCCAATTACTATGGTCTATCTTTCTGCCTCAGAGTGGGCCCCTTTACACTGCTGGGAGGAAGATCTTTGCGAGTGGGTTTGAGCCAGGAGAAGGAAAGGACCTTTAAGGGAAATAAACCTGGCAGGGCTCAGGGGGTTGAGTGAGAGAATGGGACTGACTGGGTTACTCTACAGAGAGCTGGTATGGACTTGATGGGCTGACTGGCCTCCTTCAAACTGTGTCATAATGATTCTATTTCACTATCACTTGCATTTACAATAAGCACACCCATTAGGGCATCTGAAAACATTTCACGTTCAGTCACTGTTGTTATTGAGGGGACCAATTAGTCACTTTGTGCTCAGCAAGATCCCACAAATGGTAATGGGATACATGACGGTGGGTTTTATTCTTGGGACATGTGTGTTGTTGGAAAGAGTCAGCATTTATTGATTTATACTGTCCATCCCCCTCAGAATCTTGTATGTTTCATAAAGCCGCCTCTCATTCTTCTAAATTCCAACGAGTATCGGATCAATATGTTCAACGTTTCCTCAGAAGACACCAACTTCATCCCAGGAATTAAACTAGTGAACCTTCTGTGAACCGCTTCCAAAGCAGCTATGTGACCCTTCATAAATGAGGAGACCAAAACTGTACACCAGGTGCAGTCTCACCTAATGTTCTGTGCCACTGCAGCAAGATTTCCCTACTCTTTTATACAATTTTCCACTTGCAGTAAAGGTCAACATTCCAATGCCTTGTAATTAGATACTGTAGCTGAACGCTAACTTTTCATGATTCTGAAAATGGCCCATTTATCCCAATCCTCTCTTTTTTATTAGTTACCCTCTGTACTGCAGCATTCTGCAGCCTCTGGATTTCAATAATAATCTGCTTTCCTGAACTTCTTGCCAAAGTGGATAAGTTCACATTTTCCTACAATATACACCATGTGCCAAATTTTTGTGCACTAATTTGACCTATCTATATCCCTTTGCAACCTCTTTGTATCTTCCTTATAACTTGCTTTCCAATCTGTCTTTGTATCATCAGAAAATTTGGCACAATACATTCTGTCCCTTCATCCAAGTCACTAATATAGATTGTAAGTAGGAGAGGCCCTGCACTGATCCCTGTGGCACTTCACTAGTTACGGTTTGTCAACTGAAAAATTACCTATTTATCCCAGTCCTCTGCAACCTGTTAGCTAGCCAATCCTCTGTCTATGCTAATATATTGCCCCCTACACTGCACGGTGGCACAGTGGTTAGCAGTACTGCCTCACAGCGCCAGAGACCTGGGTTCAATTCCCGGCTTGGGTCACTGTCTGTGCGGAGTCTGCACGTTCTCCCCGTGTCGGAGCGGGTTTCCTCCGGGTGCTCCGGTTTCCTCCCACAGTCCGAAAGATGTGCTGGTTAGGTGCATTGGCCGTGCTAAATTCTCCTTCAGTGTACCCGAACAGGCGCCGGAGTGTGGCAACTAGGGGATTTTCACAGTAACTTCATTCCAGTGTTAACGTATGCCTACTTGTGACACTAATAAATCAACTTTAAACTACACCATGAATTCTTACCTTTGATGTAGTACCATATCAAATGTTATTTTGAAATCCAAATATTCCACATCTACTGATGCCCCCTTCATCCATCCTGCTTGTTATATCCTCAAAGCACTCCAATCAAATTGTCAAACACGTTTACCCTTTCACCATGTTAACGCTGGCTGAGTGTATTATGATTTTCTAAATGTTCTGCTGCTACCTCCTTAATCATAGATTCTAGCATTTTACCAATGGCAAATATTAGATTAACTGGCCTGCAGTTTACTGCCTTCTGTCTGTGTTCAGCATGTTCCAGAGTCTCTCTCTCAACCTGTATGGAAGGTGGTATATTTGGTGATATGGGTTGACATGAGTTTTGTTTTCATGGACATTGAAAGATTGGCTGAATTTCTCGTGTGCAGAATTGAAGAGCAGCGTGCAAGTCTTGTGCCGAGTAGGCAACAACATTGCAGTGATCCACAAACTGCAGAATTTGTTTGTTTATTTACGGTGGTTTGCTTTAGTTTTGGCGTGGAGGTGACTGCGGTGAAAGTTTTCCAAACGGGCACTACTCAATTCTGACACTAGAGGGCAGTTGATCTGTGATGAGCTGAACAGTCACTGTCAGGTAGATGGTGAATCATCGAGATGCTGTCACACAGCTTTGTCTGACCCCAGTCTGGATTTTGAAGGTGTTTTGTTTCTGATCTCCCACTCGAGACGGTTGCAGCCATGTCATCGTGAAAGCATCACATTCAGTCACTTGTTATTGAGGGGAACAGTTAGCCATTTCGTGCACAGCAAGATCTCTCAAACAGTATTGCGATGAATGATGGGGCATTTTACTTTTGGAACACAGTTGTTCCAAGAATAAAAAGGTCAGCATTTATTATCCTTCCCTCGTTGCGCTGAGAGGTGGATGGTGAGCTGCTGCTGCTGTCTGGAGCTGTTACAGCTTGACACAACTGAGGGGCTTGCTTGGTCGCTTCAGAGGCCTGTTATGGATCAGCCACGTTGGTGTGAGGCTGGAGTCACATATCGGCCAGGTTGGGGGAAAATGAGGAAGAGCTGCTGGCCAGGGCACTGGGAGAACTCCTTTCTCTTTGAATTGTGCTGCAGGTTCTTTTAGCGCTCACGTCAATATGCAGTTTGAGCTTTGATTTAAAATTTAGTTTGTGAATATGTGTCCTGATGATACAGCACTTCCTCAAGTCTTGTGCTGAAGTTTCAACCTCCGGATCAGTGGTTAGCACTACTGCCTCGCAGCGCCAGGGACCCGGGTTCAATTCCGGCCTCGGGTCACTGTGTAGAGTTTGCAAGTTCTCCCTGTGTCCGCGTAGGCTTCCTCTCGCACTCCAAAAATGTGCAAGGATTGGCCTTGCTAAATTGTCCCTTAGTGCCCCAAGATGTGTAGGCTAGGGGGGTTACTGGGGTAAATACATGGGGCTGCGTGGATAGCGTTTGGGTGGGATGCTTTGTTGGAGATTTGGTGCAGATTCGATCGGCCGAATAGCCGCCTCCTGCAGCGGAGAGATTCTACCATTCTAAAATCTGAGGCAAGAGTGGTGTCAACTGAGAATAAGTTGCACCACGATTGGTATTTATACATTCTGAGGCACTGTTGTTTTGTTTTGTTCTCAAGTTTTATGATTTTACAGTGAAATAAAACCCTGATTACTTGAAACCACTGCAATGAAATAGGGAACTTGTCTCCCAGTAGGTCAAAGCACAACGGGAAGTTCAGCCCCTAGGTTTCAGGAGGTGCTGAATGCCTGTGTGAAGAGCTCGAGTGTTCAAAAATCAGGGTACGGTGGTTTAATTCAGGTGCTACACTCATCACCCGCAACTCCGAGTTATAATTGAAGTTTTGGGGTTGAAGCATGGCTCTGAAAGGTTACTCATTTCAGTTTATCACCAGCTCCAAGGAATGGTTTCTTTGGGGAGCAGTTTAAATAATATTCCTTCTGCTCCAAAATTATGTTCTTATTTGTCGTCCTTTCCGAGATCATATAAACTTAATTTCAAATAGTAAATTTCTCCGACATCTTTTGGCATGGAGAATTAAGCCATTGCATTTTTGTGAATTGGGATTTCTTGCAGCTAAAAAGAAGATCATGGTTTCACCTCCCAGAAGTTGATGAAATCCGATCAGGTGCTGGGAAGTGGGATTAAAATGAGCAGCTAGTTTCTTTTCCCTCATTCTTTAGCCGGCACAGACACGATGGGCTGAATGGTCTCTTTCTGCACTGTAACTTTTCTATGGTCTGAGCAATTGGGGGTATTTGACCTGTCATGAGGACTAGTTTTCTTTTTAAACCTCACTTTAAATTTTTGCCCAGACTAAACCGTGAATTTAATCCTCAACAACGTTTCTGGTCTGCGCTTTGAGGACTTGGACGTGAAATGCAAATTCCGTTGCAAGAACGGGAAAAGAATTTCTGCCTTATTAAAATGACAGAATTAGGTCATTCCTGAAATCCAAGCAGTTTTCATATGGGACACAAACAATGGGGTGATGCCAAATGGAAATTGGAAGGATGCTCAAGCTGCTTCTACACAGCCTTTGGTGTCTGCGTGATGCCCACCTGGGCCATAATGACTTGGTGTCGGCAAGAAACAATACGTAGGAAACTGGGCAATGTTTCGGGCCTCTGAGAGAGCACAGTTGGTGCCAAAGAAAAGAGAGCCTTTTAAAAGTGTAAATAAACTCTTTCAAACTTGATTGCACCATGATTTGTATCTCAATGATTGGGGAGCAACTAAGTAGCCTGTTGACGCCTGATAGCTGTTAAAAATATTACCGCCTGATAGGCAGCACGGTGGCACAGTGGTTAGCACTGCTGCTTCACAGCGCCAGGGATCCGGGTGCGATTCCCGGTTTGGGTCACTGTGCGGAGTCTGCATGTTCTCCCCGTGTCTGCGTGGGTTTCCTCCAGGTGCTCCGGTTTCCTCCCACAGTTCAAAGATGTGCGGGTAAGGTGGATTGGCCATGCTAAATTGCCCCTTAGTGCAATCTTGGGGGTGTTAGCTAGGGTAAATGCATGGGGTTATGGGGATAGGGCTTGGGTGGGATTGTGGTCGATGCAGACTTGATGTTCCGAATGGCCTCCATCTGCACTGTAAGATTCTATTATTTTAAAAATATTACTGCCTTTAAAGTAAAGTTTATTTATTTGTCACAAGTAGGCAAACTGCAATGAAGTTAAATCCTCTTTAGCAGCCATTAAAAATATTACCGGCGCTTGGAGGCAGTAAACTGCACTGTGCCTGGGCCTTACAGTGTACGTGCCAATCTTTGTCTTCCTTCCTTCATTCCAATGAATGTGGAGAGGCAGAATAGATAAATAGAAAAGGGACACTGAATGTATTCATCACATTTCTGTGGAATGTTTGTCATTTCCGCTGTGGCTGCTTATAAAAGGCTGCTGTTGGCAAACCCTGTGTAAATTCTTCCATAATTTTATCTCCTACTACTTGGTTGCCAGAGAGTGATGGACTGCAGTTTGATAAGTCTGTTCCAAGCGGAAGTCTCAGCCTGAGCAGGGATGTGTCGGGTTGTAATATGTGAGAAGTGCTTTGAATTTGAAGCACAAGAGGTACAGTGAAAGAGCTTTGTTTTCTTGATTTGGGGTGAATTGGAGAGTAATGATTGAATAAGCAGTGTTGGAGAGGATGGCTTTTTGAAATTGTTGGTGGCTGGCCCTCGATTCGAGAATGACGTCTACTCCGGGTTGCAGGTTTCTGCCATGGGTCTTCATGTAACTGACGGGCTTTTTTGGACCCACTGATCTTTGAGCACTTGAGGCAGGCTGTCCCACTAGATAGTGGGGTAGAACATAGAACAGTACAGCACAGAACAGGCCCTTTGGCCCATGATGTTGTGCCGAGCTTTATCTGAAACCAAGATCAAGCTATCCCACTCCCTAGAGTGTTTCCTAGAGTGTGACATCCTAGAGTGTGACATTGCTGGCTAGTATTTATTGCTCATCCTTAATTTCCCCATGAGAATCATAGAAGAAATCATAGAAACCCTACAGTGCAGAAGGAGGCCATTCGGCCCATCGAGTCTGCACCGACCACAATCCCACCCAGACCCTACCCCCACATATTTTACCCACTAATCCCTCTAACCTACGCATCCCAGGACTCTAAGGGGCCTTAGAGAAGGTCGTGGTGAGCCTCCGCCTTGAACCACTGTCGCCCATGTGGTGTAGGTACGCCCACAATGCTGTAAGAGAGGGAATTCCAGGATTCTGATCCAGCGACAGTGAAGAAACGGCGATGTATTTCCAAGTCAGGGTGGTGATTGACTTGGAGGGGAACTTCCATGTGGTGGCGTTCCCATGTGCCTGTTGCCCTTGTCCTTCTAGATGGTGGTGGTCATACGTTTGGAAGATTCAGGATTTGTTTCTTTGACAGTTGCTCTCCGTTGCTACTCTGCCTCATCATTAAGGCATTGAGACTTGAACAGTGAGGCAGCCTGATTGACAGGTTGTCACCATTATTGCTAGCAAGCTCCTCTCAGTCAATTGGGTAAATGCTGCCACACTTCAAGAAGGCCTTTGGAGAGCTTTTGAAATTTTTCTTTGTCCTCCCATGGAATGTTGACCATTTGAGAGTTGAGAGAAGAGCACCTGGCAGGGAGACCATTTTCAGCCACGCATATGCAGTGGCCAGTCCGTTAAAGTTGATTTTTCAGGAGAATTGCCGGACCGCTTGTGGACCTGAGTTGTTTGTTTGATGATCCTCCGTTGAATCTAGAGGATGTGGCAGAGGCATTACTAATGGAATGACTCCAGTATTCTGGTGTCACTGATACATCGTCCAGGTCTCACTGCAGTACAAGAGTGTGGTGACGACAGCTACTCTGACCATGATACAATCAATAGAGTGTACAATGTAGAGTTGAGTGGACAAGCCGCGGAGTTGTCTCTCCATGTGGTCTGTGATAAATTAACAGCTCTGTTTGGAGGATCATGGTTGGAGAAGATGGAGCTTAACTGGAGTGCTGTCAACCGATTGGTTGATGTCAAAACAGACCTACAGCAACTTCTGGATAAACTTCTGGAGTTCAAGTTAAACTCAAGATAAAGCCTAATAGGCAACTAAAAAGTCTCATGGCAAGGATAGTACCATATGCAATTCATCCCAAGGTTGAAGAAAAATTAGTATGACTTATTAACACTGCTGTGTTAGAGTCAGTCACAATGAGTGACTGGGCTACTCCCATTGTACCTGTCATAAAACCAGATGGTTCAGTTCATATTTATGGTGATTATAAAACAACCATAAATCCAGTGTTGGGTGCTGAACAGTATTCGCTTCCTTTAATTGAAGATTTGTTGTTGGTTATCAGGTTGGCAGAAATTCTTGGATCTTTCACAAGCATGTTTACAGATGAATGTAGCTGGATTTCATCTGTTGCTTACCATCATTATTCATAAGAGTTTTTTTCATTATAAAAGATTGCCTTTTGGTTTCAGATCTGCACCAGCCCTATTCCAAGATCGATGGATCAGATTTTAAGTGGTCTCTCTGGTGTACAATGTTACCTGGATGATATTCTAATTACAGGGTCTAATGAACAGGAGCACTTGAATAATTTAGAATCAACATTAGAACATCTTCAAGCACATGGTCTGCAAATCAAGAAAGTGAAGTGTGACTTTTTCCAGACATCAGTCCAATATTTGGGTCACTTTATTGATGGTAAAAGTTTACATATAGAGCGCCTAAAAAGATGGGTGCAATTTTAGAAGCATCACTTCTGACTGAAATGACGCAGTTGAGATCCTTTCGCGGATTAGTAAATTATTATTTTGTCCTTCATTTAGCTTCATTATTGTAGCCAAAGCGTAATTTACTATGTGTGAAACAGTCATAGGACTGGACAACAAAACGTGAGGAGGCATATAAGGATGTCAAAGATTCTTTGCAGAAGTCTGAAGTATTGGTTGATTTTAATCTGAAGCTACCATTACTGCTTACTTCTGATGCTTCACCATATGGATCAGGAGCAATAGATTCACTTATTATACCTTTGGGAGAAGAACGACCAACAGCTTTTGTTTTGCGTACTCCGACTAGTGCTGAATCTAACTATGCTCAGGTTAGAAGAAGTAGCTTCGAGTATAACTTTTGGCATGCCAAGGTTTTATAGTTATTTATATGGTCGTTATTTCACATTATTGACTGATCATCAACTAAGAACAAAGAAAATTGCAGCACAGGAACAGGCCCTTCGGCCCTCCAAGCCTGCACCGACCATGCTGCCCGACTCAACTAAAATCACCTACCCTTCCATATCCCTCTATTCCCATCCTATTCATGTATTTGTCCAGACGTCCCTTAAAACTAACAATCGTATCTGCTTCCACTACCTGCCCCGGCTGTAAGAACATAAGAAATAGGAGCAGGAGTAGGCCTTCTAGCCCCTCGAGCCTGCCCCGCCATTCAATAAGATCATGGCTGATCTGACGTGGATCAGTACCACTTACCCGCCTGATCCCCATAACCCTTAATTCCCTTACCGATCAGGAATCCATCCATCCGCGCTTTAAACATATTCAGCGAGGTAGCCTCCACCACCTCAGTGGGCAGAGAATTCCAGAGATTCACCACCCTCTGGGAGAAGAAGTTCCTCCTCAACTCTGTCTTAAACCGACCCCCCTTTATTTTGAGGCTGTGTCCTCTAGTTTTAACTTCCTTACTAAGTGGAAAGAATCTCTCCGCCTCCACCCTATCCAGCCCCCGCATTATCTTATAAGTCTCCATAAGATCCCCCCTCATCCTTCTAAACTCCAACGAGTACAAACCCAATCTCCTCAGCCTCTCCTCATAATCCAAACCCCTCATCTCCGGTATCAACCTGGTGAACCTTCTCTGCACTCCCTCCAGTGCCAATATATCCTTCCTCATATAAGGGGACCAATACTGCACACAGTATTCCAGCTGCGGCCTCACCAATGCCCTGTACAGGTGCATCAAGACATCCCTGCTTTTATATTCTATCCCCTTCGCAATATAGGCCAACATCCCATTTGCCTTCTTGATCACCTGTTGTACCTGCAGACTGGGCTTTTGCGTCTCATGCACAAGGACCCCCAGGTCCCTTTGCACGGTAGCATGTTTTAATTTGTTTCCATTGAGATAGTAATCCCATTTGTTATTATTTCCTCCAAAGTGTATAACCTCGCATTTCTCAACGTTATACTCCATTTGCCATATCCTCGCCCACTCACTCAGCCTGTCCAAATCTCTCTGCAGATCTTCTCCGTCCTCCACACGATTCACTTTTCCACTTATCTTTGTGTCGTCTGCAAACTTCGTTACCCTACACTCTGTCCCCTCCTCCAGATCATCTATATAAATGGTAAACAGTTGCGGCCCGAGTACCGATCCCTGCGGCACGCCACTAGTTACTTTCCTCCAACCGGAAAAACACCCATTTATTCCGACTCTTTGCTTCCTGTCGGATAGCCAGTCCCCAATCCACTTGTATAGGGGCATTTTTGGGTTGTATAGAGGCATATAGTCGTTAGCTGCTAGCCAATTGCAAAAACAGTTACTGATCTTATCTGCACACTCCTACGATATAAGAGTGCCATGTTAATGCTGATGCATTATCACCCTTATCTTTACCTATTGAGCAGATGCCACCAACTAGTTTTGCTAATAGTCTTTATTTTTCAAGAGAAGACGATGCAGGCAAATTATCTACTGAAGTGCAGAGACATACCAGAAATTATCCCGTGACAGAGAAGGTGATGGGTATGATATTGAAATGAACAATAGCTGGAATGCATGAGGAATATTGATTTGCAATCAGATCTGTCAAGAACGCTTGAGTTGACTTTCCAAGGTGGGTGTCTACTGTGGGGAATCAGTGATCATTCCTCCTCGTCTGCGTAGAAGAGTTCTTGAACAACTACATGAAGGACATCCTGGTACAGTCCGGATGAAAGAATTAGCACGTAGATATTTTTAGTGGCCTGGTCTGGATGCTCAGATTGAAGAAAAAGTGGGACAATGTCAGTCCTCTGTACGAATAAGAAATGCTTTACACCCTTGGGAGAGGCCTAAAATGCCATGGTAACGATTGCATGTAGATTTTGCTGGTCTGCTTGAGGGTTGCGTCGTCTTAGTCATAATTGATGCACATTCAAAGCAGCTGGAAATTATTTTCATGAGATCCACTACAACTGAAGAAATCATTGAAAAACTTGGTGAAATGTTTGCAAGATTTGATAAATCAGAACAAATTATTCACGATAATGGTTCATAGTTTACTTTACGAGTTTGCGTGTTATCTCAAAGTAAATGGTAATCAGCATATTAGCTGAAAGATTCATACAATCCTGGAAACATTCTTTAGAAGTTTCACGACAGCCAGGTTTGTTTTCATGTCACGTGAATAGCTGTTTGGCATCTTATAGAAACACTACTCATGCAATTACCCAAAGTTCACCTGGATTAACAGAAAGTTGAGAACTGTGACAAAAGCAAAATACTGCGGAGGCTTGAATCTGAAACAAAAACAGAAAATGCTGGAAAATCTCAGCAGGTCTGACAGCATCTGTGGAGAGAGAATAGTGCAGATGTTTCAAGTCTGGATCATCCTGACTTGGCATTGTGTGATTTATGTCTAAGAGTTTCTTCCATACCCTCCAGCTCAGTTCTTTTTGCAACATGATTTACTGGAAGTGATATGGTGAAGGCAACAGGGTACCTGGGACCAACAGTGTTGAGGATTGGTTAGTAAGTCTATAAGTATTTATTAGTATCACAAGTAGGCTTGCATTAACACTGCAATGAAGTTAGTGTGAAAATCCCCTTGTCTCCACACTCCAGCGCCTGTTCAAGTACACTGAGGGAGAATTTAGCATGGCCAATGCACCTAACCAGCATGTCTTTCGGAAATTTGATTGAGGAAGAATCCGAGTAACAATAGGCAAGGAGAATGAATTAAAGTTCAATCTGGTTCAGATGGAGAGGAAGGAATAAAGATGGATTGAGAGAAAGAAGAAGATAAGCAAAAAAAAGTTCTCAAATCTCCTAGAATGCAAGAATGAGAGTGCCCATTTAAAATTTTGGCCTCCTTGCCTAAGGCAGGATATACTCGTGAGAACCTCTTTAAACCACCCGCTAGGGACGGGGAAAATCGGGAAATGAGATCTCGCTGGAGAGATGCTCATTTCCCGCCTCATAAAATTTTGGTTCCATGTTGCCGTTTACACTGACGGCTAATGTGGACTCAAAATTCCTCTGAGAGTCCCAAACAGCTGCCTTTGTCCATAGCTGACTGGAGCAAACATGGCGTCTTTGGTCGCTGAAAGTCTACTGTAGAAATGTAAAGAGGCTTTTTGCAGTTCCAGGAGGGGGCATCAGTGCCTTCTCTTTTCGAGATAACGAGACTCTGCTGTTTGTCTGAAGGTTAGAAATTCCTTTGGTGAGTCATGGTTTGACAGGTTTGATAAAGCCTTGTCTATTTCTAACATTAAAAATAATAATTTTAGAATAGCCAGGTTGACAGAAATATTTATAAATATTAATATTTTCTTCCTGTCTCTCTGACCAAGCAATGAGAAACTCTGTTGACAGTAGCGGGACCAGAAGAGCCTCTCACCGGCCAATGGTGGGATGCCTCAGTCAGCATGAAACACACTGCGGGGGTGAGAGGGGAGGCGTAGGAAATCTGGCCCAATATTCAAATTGTTGCCTGAATGTTTATAGCTTTAATCATAGAATCCTACAGTGCAGAAAGAGGCCATTCGGCCCATCGAGTCTGCACCAACCACGATCCCACCCAGGCCCTATCCCCAGATCCTTACATATTTACCCACTAATCCCTCTAACCTATGCATCCTGGGACACTAGGGCAATTTAGAATGGCCAATCAACCTGGCCCGCACATCTTTGGACTGTGGGAGGAAACCGGAGCACCCGGAGGAAACCCACACAGACACAGGGAGAATGTGCAAACTCCACACAGACAGTGAGACCTGAGCCGGGATTCGAACCCAGGTCCCTGGAGCTGTGAAGCAGCAGTGCTAACCACTGTGGTACCGTGCCGCCCGTTTGATACCGTGCTTTGATACCGTGCTACCGTGCTTTTAATTTTGATATATTGATATATTTATTAAACCTTGTATCCCATATACTTTTCCTTTTAGCAGAAAGGGAGAGATGCTGTATTTTTGTTTGAAGTTAATGGTGAATGTTTCACGCACTATGTTTGTTGAGATAAAATTAAGCTAAAATCGTGTTTTGCTTTTGCAGTTTGCAAATCCGGACTTTATGCAGCCTATTTCCGAGGTAGTTGATGAAGTAATACAAAACTGCCCTATAGATGTTAGACGTCCATTGTATAAGGTAATGCTATTAATGTTTCATTAGAAAAAAAAAGTACTGTTCATGCTGTCAAGCGCTTCACAGATCAAGCGCAAAGCTCGGATAATATGTTGTCTGACAAACATGTTCAAACCGTAATCTTTAAAAAAAATATTGAGCCAAATAGAAGCCTGTTCCAATGGAGAATTCCACATGAAACTCCTTTTCTTGCAAGAAATGAACATTGCGTTCCTATTTTTGATTCTGCTGCCAATTTTCATCTCTCCTGCAGGGGATGACAACTTTCCAGTTATCATCCAGTACCTCTTCCATTGTTGGAGTGTGAGCTTTGATGTGTATTAATTAATACTTGGCTGGAGGGGGCCTGATGGCCACTGTAGGGTCTGTTCTCTTCTTTAGAATGGACGTGGGCATAACTGGTTTGAAGCAGAACTTCTTTATTGATTTTATCATTTAAAATTAACATTTGCAGAAAGCGAAATAAGGATTACTTAAGAGAGAGAGAGGGAAAAATAGAGAAAGCAGCAAAAGCCAATATTGTGCTTGCCAAAGAACTCAAAACACAGTCTGGATCGAACTGACTAAACATCGATCTGTGTCTACAATATAACTAAATATTTATCTGTGTTATGAAATTGCCAGGTACAAACTGTCTAGCTGCATAAACAATTGGCAGCAGTGGCCATGAAACACTGCTGTTTACCTGACATTGTACAAATTTACCTTACATTACAAATCTGATGTAATGCATTTTGGAAGGTCTAATACAGATAGAAAATATACAGTAAATGGCAGAACCCTTAAGAGTATTGATAGCAGAGGGATCTGGGTGTACAGGTACACAGATCACTGAAAGTGGCAATGCAGGTGGAGAAGGTAGTCAAGAAGGCATATGGCATGCTTGCCGTTTTTGGCCGTCGTTCCATTGAGAACAAACCAAGTTTCTCCAATCTCTCCTCATGGCTAATTCCCTCCATACCAGGCAACATCCTGATAAATCTTTCCTGTACCCTCTCCAAAGTCTCCACATCCTTCTGGTAGCGTGACGACCAGAATTGAACACTATATTCCAAGTGGGGCCTAACTGACGTTCTATAAAGCTGCAACATGACTTGCCAATTTTTAAACTCAGTGCCCCGGCCGATGAAGGCAAGCATGCCGTATGCCTTCTTGACTACCTTCTCCACCTGTCAAGTTAGCTTTAAAGCATAGCATAATTAGTTACATAGGCAAAATACCTTAAAATGAAGCCTTTTAACTAGAGCAGACCATACAGAAGATCCCATGGCCACACACATTTCTTCCAGTGTGGCTCAAAAGTTAAACACAAAGGAGGAAAGGGTCGACATCCTGACACTCCCTCCCTAACAGCACAATAGGTGGACCTGCACTACATGGACCACAGCAGCTCAAGAAGGTGGCTCACTCCCACCTTCTTCAGGGTAATTAGGGGCGGGTAATAAATGCTGGCCCAGCCAACGACACCCGCGTCCCATGAACGAATACATAACTGAAGTTACAGGTAGAATTTCCACTTCATTAGCTCAGGCACACTAAAGTCAGCATACTTCATACAGACTGATCAACCATGATGTACATCACAGTTATTCACCAGATGAACTTGCCAGAGGGAGTCAGCATTTTGTACAGCCGTTGAAGTTTGCAACACAGAAGGAGGCCAAATGACCCATACTGGTCCGCACGGTGGCACAGTGGTTAGCACTGCTGCCTTACAGCACCAGGGACCCAGGTTCGATTCCCGGCTTGGATCACAGTGCAGAGTCTGCATGTTCTCCCCGTGTCTTCATGGGTTTCCTCCGGGTGCTCTGGTTTCCTCCCACA